>NC_092487.1:2540739-2878239 GCF_047495875.1 Pithys albifrons albifrons
ACCCACATTTTACAGTATGTACTAGGGTTTCGGTTAGGGTTAGGGTTAGTTTTAGGGTTAGTGTTACTCTTAGGCTTAGGCTTAGTCTTAAGCTTAGGCTTAGGCTTAGGGTTATGCTTAGGGTTATGCTTAGAGTTATGCATAGCTTAAGTGTTAGGGTAGCGCTGGGGTAAGGGTTAGTGTTAAGTTCCCTTTTGGACTCTTCTGCATCCTTTTTGCATCTCCTTTTATTCTCTTGGACCTTCTGATTCCACCTGAACCAACTTGGACACTTCTAGACCCCCCTGAATGTTTCACTTGGTAGCAGAGCAAAGTTGCACTTTGCTAGTTGAGCTTCCCCTAATGAAGAACTGTGTTTTTCACGGAGAAAGAAAGCTCCAGGTCTGAAATGAAGATGGACAAAGATTTCTCTCAGGGAAAAGGTGCCAAGATAAAAAAGGATTGCTCCTTTTGTAGTGTTAATTGGGCCCCATCATTGGCACCTGAGACCACAAAGATCTGAACTTTCATCTTGATGCAATCAATCGTTTTAGGCATGTACGGGCCTTTTTCCATCCCGGAATTGCAGATGGGCCAAGATTCCTGCCAGGGAAAACGAGGCAGGAGAGAAAGGGTTAGGGTTAGGGTTAGGGTTAGGGTTAGTGTTAGGGCATATGATTCACGTTCCAAAGCCATAAGAAATATGTGTCCTGATGCCTTCTCTCTGGCAGGAATCAACTGTGTCACATTTTAGTAGATCATGGGACTATTACTTGCACTTTGCGAGATGAACTTCTCAAAAGGAACAACTGTGCTTTTTCCACAAAAAAGAATACTCCAGGTTTGGATTCTCAGATGCATATGATTCATTTTTCCAAAGCCATAACAAATGTGATTGCTGATGCCTTCTCTCTGACAGGACTCAATACTTTCACTTTTAGCACAGCATGGGACTGTAAACTGCATTTTGCGAGATGAGCTTCCTCTAACGAACAAGTGTGCTTTTAACCAAAAAAGAAAGCTCCATTCCGATATTCTCTGATGCATATTATTCGCTTTCCAAAGCCTTAAGAAATGTGTATCCCAATGCCTTCTCTCTGGCAGGAATCAACTATGTCACATTGTAGCAGATCATGGCACTCTTAGTTGCACTTTGCGAGATGAGCTTCTCTAAGGAACCAGTGTGATTTTCACCGAGAAAGCAAGCTCTAGCTCTGGATTGTTAGATGCATATGATTCACTTTCCAATCCAGAAGAAATGTCGGTCCTGATTGCCTTCTGTCTGGCAGGTATAAACTCTTTCAAATTTAGCAGAGCATGGAACTGTTAACAGCACTGTTCGAGATGAACTTCCTATAAGGAGCAACGGTGCTTTTCCCAGAGTAAGAAAGCTCCAGGCATGGATTATCTGATGCATATGATTCACTTTCAAAAGCCGTTAGAAATGAGTGCCCTAATGTATTCTCTCTGGCAGGAATCAAGTTTCCACTTGTTAGCAGAGCATGGCACTGTTAGTTGCATTTTGGAAGATGAGCTTCCCATAAAGAACAAGTCTGTTTCTCACCGAGAAAGAAAGCTCCAGGCCTGGATTCTCTGATGCATATGATTCATTTTCCAAAGCCATAACAAATGTGTATCGGCAAGAATCAGCTGTTTCACTTGTTAGCACAGATGGGACTCTTCGCTGCACTTTGCGAGAGTACATTCCCATAAGTAACAACTGTTTCTTTCAGGGAGAAAAAAGCTCCAGGCCTGGATTCTCTGATGCATATAATTCTCTTTCCAAATCCATAAAAAATAAGTATCTTGCAGCCTTCTGTCTGGCACGAATCAACCGTGTCACACTTCAGCAGATCACGGGAGAGTTAGTTGCACTTTACGAGATGAGCTCCTCTAAGGAACCACTGTGATTTTCAGCGAGACAGAATGATCCAGGCTTGGATTCTCAGATGCACATTATTCACTTACCGAAGCCATAAGAAATGTGTGTCCTTATGCCTTCTGTCTGACAGGAATCGACCGTTTCTCTTGTTAGCAAAGCAAAGTTGCACTTTGCTCGTTGAGATTCCCCTAAGGAACAACAGTGCTTTGCATCCAGAAAGAGAGCTCCAGTCCTGGATTCTCTGATGCATGTGATTCACTAGCCAGAGCCATAAGAATACTCTGTCCTGATGCCTTCTGTCTGTCAGGAATCGACCGTTTCACTTGTTAGCAAAGCAAAGTTGCACTTTGCTCGTTGAGCTTCCCCTAAGGAACAACAGTGCTTTGCACCATGAAAGCAAGCTCCAGCCTTGGAGTTTTAGATGTATATGATGTACTTTCCAAAACCATAAGAAATATGTGCCCTGATGTCTCCTGTCCGTAAGAAATCAAGAAATTCACGTGTTAGAAGAGCAAAGGTGCACTTTGCGATAGGTGCTTCCCGTAAGTAACAACTGTGTTTTCACAAAGAAAGAAAGCTCCAGTCCTGGATTTTCAGATGCATATTATTCACTTATCGAAGCCATAAGAAATGTGTGTCCTTTTGCTTTCTGTCTTGAAAGAATCAGCTGTTTCTCTTGTTAGAAACGAAAAGTTGCACTTTGCGAGTTGAGCTTCCCCTAAGGTAAAAGGTTGTTTTTCACCGAGAAAGAGAGATCCAGGCCTGGATTCTCAGATGTATATTATTCACTTACCAAAGCCATAAGAAATGTGTGTCCTGATGCTTTCTGTCTTTCAAGAATCATCTGTTTCTCTTCTTAGCAACGAAAAGTTGCACTTTGCGAGATGAGCTTCCTTTAAGGAACAACGTTGTTTTTCACCGAGAAAGAAAGATCCAGTCCTGGATTCTCAGATGCATATTATTCACTTACCAAAGCCATAAGAAATGTGTGTCCTTATGCTTTCTGTCTTGCAAGAATCAGCTGTTTCTCTTGTTAGCAACGAAAAGTTGCACTTTGCGAGATGAGCTTCCCCTAAGGAACAAAGTTGTTTTTCCTGAGACGGAATGATCCAGACTTGGATTCTAGGATGCATATTATTCACTTACCGAAGCCATAAGAAATGTGTGTCCTGATGCCTTCTGTCTGACAGGAATCGACTGTTTCTCTTGTTAGCAAAGCAAAGTTGCACTTTGCTCGTTGAGATTCCCCTAAGGAACAACTGTGCTTTGCATCCAGAAAGAGAGCTCCAGTCCTGGATTCTCTGAAGCATGTGATTCACTAGCCAGAGCCATAAGAATACTCTGTCCTGATGCCTTCTGTCTGTCAGGAATCGACCGTTTCACTTGTTAGCAAAGCAAAGTTGCACTTTGCTCGTTGAGCTTCCCCTAATGAACAACAGTGCTTTGCACAGCGAAAGCAAGCTCCAGCCCTGGAGTTTTAGATGTATATGATTTACTTTCCAAAACCATAAGAAATATGTGCCCTGATGTCTCCTGTCTGTAAGAAATCAAGAGATTCACGTGTTAGAAGAGCAAAGGTGCACTTTGCGATAGGAGCTTCCCGTAAGTAACAACTGTGTTTTCACAAAGAAAGAAAGCTCCAGTCCTGGATTCTCAGATGCATATTATTCACTTATCGAAGCCATAAGAAATGTGTGTCCTTTTGCTTTCTGTCTTGAAAGAATCAGCTGTTTCTCTTGTTAGAAACGAAAAGTTGCACTTTGCGAGTTGAGCTTCCCCTAAGGTAAAAGGTTGTTTTTCACCGAGAAAGAGAGATCCAGGCCTGGATTCTCAGATGTATATTATTCACTTACCAAAGCCATAAGAAATGTGTGTCCTGATGCTTTCTGTCTTGCAAGAATCAGCTGTTTCTCTTGTTAGCAACGAAAAGTTGCACTTTGCGAGATGAGCTTCCCCTAAGGAACAAGGTTGTTTTTCACCGAGAAAGAAAGATCCAGTCCTGGATTCTCAGATGCATATTATTCACTTACCAAAGCCATAAGAAATGTGTGTCCTGATGCTTTCTGTCTTGCAAAAATCAGATGTTTCTCTTGTTAGCAACGAAAAGTTGCACTTTGCGAGATGAGCTTCCCCTAAGGAACAAGGTTGTTTTTCACCGAGAAAGAAAGATCCAGTCCTGGATTTTCAGATGCATATTATTCAGTTACCAAAGCCATAAGAAATGTGTGTCCTTATGCTTTCTATCTTGCAAGAATCAGTTGTTTCTCTTGTTAGCAACGAAAAGTTGCACTTTGCGAGATGAGCTTCCCCTAAGGAACAACGTTGTTTTTCACCGAGAAAGAAAGATCCAGTCCTGGATTCTCAGATGCATAGGGGAATCTTTCAAAACCCATAAGAAACGTGTGTCCTGATACATTCTTTCTGACGGGAATCGACTGTTTCACTTGATAGCAGGATAATGCTACTCTTTGCGAGCTGAACTTCTCCTAAAGAACAACTGTGCTTTGCATCCAGAAAGAGAGCTCCAGTCCTGGATTCTCTGATGCATGTGATTCACTAGCCAGAGCCATAAGAATACTCTGTCCTGATGCCTTCTGTCTGTCAGGAATCGACCGTTTCACTTGTTAGCAAAGCAAAGTTGCACTTTGCTCGTTGAGCTTCCCCTAAGGAACAACAGTGCTTTGCACCGTGAAAGCAAGTTCCAGCCTTGGAGTTTTAGATGTATATGATTTACATTCCAAAACCATAAGAAATATGTGCCCTGATGTCTCCTGTCTGTAAGAAATCAAGAGATTCACGTGTTAGAAGAGCAAAGGTGCACTTTGCGATAGGTGCTTCCCGTAAGTAACAACTGTGTTTTCACAAAGAAAGAAAGCTCCAGTCCTGGATTCTCAGATGCATATTATTCACTTATCGAAGCCATAAGAAATGTGTGTCCTTTTGCTCTCTGTCTTGAAAGAATCAGCTGTTTCTCTTGTTAGAAACGAAAAGTTGCACTTATGCGAGTTGAGCTTCCCCTAAGGTAAATGTTGTTTTTCACCGAGAAAGAGAGATCCAGGCCTGGATTCTCAGATGTATATTATTCACTTACCAAAGCCATAAGAAATGTGTGTCCTGATGCTTTCTGTCTTGCAAGAATCAGCTGTTTCTCTTGTTAGCAACGAAAAGTTGCACTTTGCGAGATGAGCTTCCCCTAAGGAACAAGGTTGTTTTTCACCGAGAAAGAAAGATCCAGTCCTGGATTCTCAGATGCATATTATTCACTTACCAAAGCCATAAGAAATGTGTGTCCTGATGCTTTCTGTCTTGCAAAAATCAGATGTTTCTCTTGTTAGCAACGAAAAGTTGCACTTTGCGAGATGAGTTTCCCCTAAGGAACAAGGTTGTTTTTCACCGAGAAAGAAAGATCCAGTCCTGGATTTTCAGATGCATATTATTCAGTTACCAAAGCCATAAGAAATGTGTGTCCTTATGCTTTCTATCTTGCAAGAATCAGTTGTTTCTCTTGTTAGCAACGAAAAGTTGCACTTTGCGAGATGAGCTTCCCCTAAGGAACAAGGTTGTTTTTCACCGAGAAAGAAAGATCCAGTCCTGGATTCTCAGATGCATAGGGGAATCTTTCAAAACCCATAAGAAACGTGTGTCCTGATACATTCTTTCTGACGGGAATCGACTGTTTCACTTGATAGCAGGATAATGCTACTCTTTGCGAGCTGAACTTCTCCTAAAGAACAACTGTGCTTTGCATCCAGAAAGAGAGCTCCAGTCCTGGATTCTCTGATGCATGTGATTCACTAGCCAGAGCCATAAGAATACTCTGTCCTGATGCCTTCTGTCTGTCAGGAATCGACCGTTTCACTTGTTAGCAAAGCAAAGTTGCACTTTGCTCGTTGAGCTTCCCCTAAGGAACAACAGTGCTTTGCACCGTGAAAGCAAGTTCCAGCCTTGGAGTTTTAGATGTATATGATTTACATTCCAAAACCATAAGAAATATGTGCCCTGATGTCTCCTGTCTGTAAGAAATCAAGAGATTCACGTGTTAGAAGAGCAAAGGTGCACTTTGCGATAGGTGCTTCCCGTAAGTAACAACTGTGTTTTCACAAAGAAAGAAAGCTCCAGTCCTGGATTCTCAGATGCATATTATTCACTTATCGAAGCCATAAGAAATGTGTGTCCTTTTGCTTTCTGTCTTGAAAGAATCAGCTGTTTCTCTTGTTAGAAACGAAAAGTTGCACTTATGCGAGTTGAGCTTCCCCTAAGGTAAAAGGTTGTTTTTCACCGAGAAAGAGAGATCCAGGCCTGGATTCTCAGATGTATATTATTCACTTACCAAAGCCATAAGAAATGTGTGTCCTGATGCTTTCTGTCTTGCAAGAATCAGCTGTTTCTCTTGTTAGCAACGAAAAGTTGCACTTTGCGAGATGAGCTTCCTTTAAGGAACAACGTTGTTTTTCACCGAGAAAGAAAGATCCAGTCCTGGATTTTCAGATGCATATTATTCAGTTACCAAAGCCATAAGAAATGTGTGTCCTGATGCTTTCTGTCTTGCAAAAATCAGATGTTTCTCTTGTTAGCAACGAAAAGTTGCACTTTGCGAGATGAGCTTCCCCTAAGGAACAAGGTTGTTTTTCACCGAGAAAGAAAGATCCAGTCCTGGATTCTCAGATGCATATTATTCACTTACCAAAGCCATAAGAAATGTGTGTCCTTATGCTTTCTATCTTGCAAGAATCAGTTGTTTCTCTTGTTAGCAACGAAAATTTGTACTTTGCGAGATGAGCTTCCCCTAAGGAACAACGTTGTTTTTCACCGAGAAAGAAAGATCCAGTCCTGGATTCTCAGATGCATAGGGGAATCTTTCAAAACCCATAAGAAACGTGTGTCCTGATACATTCTTTCTGACGGGAATCGACTGTTTCACTTGATAGCAGGATAATGCTACTCTTTGCGAGCTGAACTTCTCCTAAAGAACAACTGTGCTTTGCATCCAGAAAGAGAGCTCCAGTCCTGGATTCTCTGATGCATGTGATTCACTAGCCAGAGCCATAAGAATACTCTGTCCTGATGCCTTCTGTCTGTCAGGAATCGACCGTTTCACTTGTTAGCAAAGCAAAGTTGCACTTTGCTCGTTGAGCTTCCCCTAATGAACAACAGTGCTTTGCACAGCGAAAGCAAGCTCCAGCCCTGGAGTTTTAGATGTATATGATTTTCTTTCCAAAACCATAAGAAATATGTGCCCTGATGTCTCCTGTCTGTAAGAAATCAAGAGATTCACGTGTTAGAAGAGCAAAGGTGCACTTTGCGATAGGTGCTTCCCGTAAGTAACAACTGTGTTTTCACAAAGAAAGAAAGCTCCAGTCCTGGATTCTCAGATGCATATTATTCACTTATCGAAGCCATAAGAAATGTGTGTCCTTTTGCTTTCTGTCTTGAAAGAATCAGCTGTTTCTCTTGTTAGAAACGAAAAGTTGCACTTTGCGAGTTGAGCTTCCCCTAAGGTAAAAGGTTGTTTTTCACCGAGAAAGAGAGATCCAGGCCTGGATTCTCAGATGTATATTATTCACTTACCAAAGCCATAAGAAATGTGTGTCCTGATGCTTTCTGTCTTGCAAGAATCAGCTGTTTCTCTTGTTAGCAACGAAAAGTTTCACTTTGCGAGATGAGCTTCCCCTAAGGAACAAGGTTGTTTTTCACCGAGAAAGAAAGATCCAGTCCTGGATTCTCAGATGCATATTATTCACTTACCAAAGCCATAAGAAATGTGTGTCCTGATGCTTTCTGTCTTGCAAAAATCAGATGTTTCTCTTGTTAGCAACGAAAAGTTGCACTTTGCGAGATGAGTTTCCCCTAAGGAACAAGGTTGTTTTTCACCGAGAAAGAAAGATCCAGTCCTGGATTTTCAGATGCATATTATTCAGTTACCAAAGCCATAAGAAATGTGTGTCCTTATGCTTTCTATCTTGCAAGAATCAGTGTTTTCTCTTGTTAGCAACGAAAAGTTGCACTTTGCGAGATGAGCTTCCCCTAAGGAACAACGTTGTTTTTCACCGAGAAAGAAAGATCCAGTCCTGGATTCTCAGATGCATAGGGGAATCTTTCAAAACCCATAAGAAACGTGTGTCCTGATACATTCTTTCTGACGGGAATCGACTGTTTCACTTGATAGCAGGATAATGCTACTCTTTGCGAGCTGAACTTCTCCTAAAGAACAACTGTGCTTTGCATCCAGAAAGAGAGCTCCAGTCCTGGATTCTCTGATGCATGTGATTCACTAGCCAGAGCCATAAGAATACTCTGTCCTGATGCCTTCTGTCTGTCAGGAATCGACCGTTTCACGTGTTAGCAAAGCAAAGTTGCACTTTGCTCGTTGAGCTTCCCCTAAGGAACAACAGTGCTTTGCACCGTGAAAGCAAGTTCCAGCCTTGGAGTTTTAGATGTATATGATTTACATTCCAAAACCATAAGAAATATGTGCCCTGATGTCTCCTGTCTGTAAGAAATCAAGAGATTCACGTGTTAGAAGAGCAAAGGTGCACTTTGCGATAGGTGCTTCCCGTAAGTAACAACTGTGTTTTCACAAAGAAAGAAAGCTCCAGTCCTGGATTCTCAGATGCATATTATTCACTTATCGAAGCCATAAGAAATGTGTGTCCTTTTGCTCTCTGTCTTGAAAGAATCAGCTGTTTCTCTTGTTAGAAACGAAAAGTTGCACTTATGCGAGTTGAGCTTCCCCTAAGGTAAATGTTGTTTTTCACCGAGAAAGAGAGATCCAGGCCTGGATTCTCAGATGTATATTATTCACTTACCAAAGCCATAAGAAATGTGTGTCCTGATGCTTTCTGTCTTGCAAGAATCAGCTGTTTCTCTTGTTAGCAACGAAAAGTTGCACTTTGCGAGATGAGCTTCCTTTAAGGAACAAGGTTGTTTTTCACCGAGAAAGAAAGATCCAGTCCTGGATTCTCAGATGCATATTATTCACTTACCAAAGCCATAAGAAATGTGTGTCCTGATGCTTTCTGTCTTGCAAAAATCAGATGTTTCTCTTGTTAGCAACGAAAAGTTGCACTTTGCGAGATGAGTTTCCCCTAAGGAACAAGGTTGTTTTTCACCGAGAAAGAAAGATCCAGTCCTGGATTTTCAGATGCATATTATTCAGTTACCAAAGCCATAAGAAATGTGTGTCCTTATGCTTTCTATCTTGCAAGAATCAGTTGTTTCTCTTGTTAGCAACGAAAAGTTGCACTTTGCGAGATGAGCTTCCCCTAAGGAACAAGGTTGTTTTTCACCGAGAAAGAAAGATCCAGTCCTGGATTCTCAGATGCATAGGGGAATCTTTCAAAACCCATAAGAAACGTGTGTCCTGATACATTCTTTCTGACGGGAATCGACTGTTTCACTTGATAGCAGGATAATGCTACTCTTTGCGAGCTGAACTTCTCCTAAAGAACAACTGTGCTTTGCATCCAGAAAGAGAGCTCCAGTCCTGGATTCTCTGATGCATGTGATTCACTAGCCAGAGCCATAAGAATACTCTGTCCTGATGCCTTCTGTCTGTCAGGAATCGACCGTTTCACTTGTTAGCAAAGCAAAGTTGCACTTTGCTCGTTGAGCTTCCCCTAAGGAACAACAGTGCTTTGCACCGTGAAAGCAAGTTCCAGCCTTGGAGTTTTAGATGTATATGATGTACTTTCCAAAACCATAAGAAATATGTGCCCTGATGTCTCCTGTCTGTAAGAAATCAAGAGATTCACGTGTTAGAAGAACAAAGGTGCACTTTGCGATAGGTGCTTCCCGTAAGTAACAACTGTGTTTTCACAAAGAAAGAAAGCTCCAGTCCTGGATTCTCAGATGCATATTATTCACTTATCGAAGCCATAAGAAATGTGTGTCCTTTTGCTTTCTGTCTTGAAAGAATCAGCTGTTTCTCTTGTTAGAAACGAAAAGTTACACTTTGCGAGTTGAGCTTCCCCTAAGGTAAAAGGTTGTTTTTCACCGAGAAAGAGAGATCCAGGCCTGGATTCTCAGATGTATATTATTCACTTACCAAAGCCATAAGAAATGTGTGTCCTGATGCTTTCTGTCTTGCAAGAATCAGCTGTTTCTCTTGTTAGCAACGAAAAGTTGCACTTTGCGAGATGAGCTTCCTTTAAGGAACAAGGTTGTTTTTCACCGAGAAAGAAAGATCCAGTCCTGGATTCTCAGATGCATATTATTCACTTACCAAAGTCATAAGAAATGTGTGTCCTGATGCTTTCTGTCTTGCAAAAATCAGATGTTTCTCTTGTTAGCAACGAAAAGTTGCACTTTGCGAGATGAGCTTCCCCTAAGGAACAAGGTTGTTTTTCACCGAGAAAGAAAGATCCAGTCCTGGATTCTCAGATGCATATTATTCAGTTACCAAAGCCATAAGAAATGTGTGTCCTTATGCTTTCTATCTTGCAAGAATCAGTTGTTTCTCTTGTTAGCAACGAAAATTTGTACTTTGCGAGATGAGCTTCCCCTAAGGAACAACGTTGTTTTTCACCGAGAAAGAAAGATCCAGTCCTGGATTCTCAGATGCATAGGGGAATCTTTCAAAACCCATAAGAAACGTGTGTCCTGATACATTCTTTCTGACGGGAATCGACTGTTTCACTTGATAGCAGGATAATGCTACTCTTTGCGAGCTGAACTTCTCCTAAAGAACAACTGTGCTTTGCATCCAGAAAGAGAGCTCCAGTCCTGGATTCTCTGATGCATGTGATTCACTAGCCAGAGCCATAAGAATACTCTGTCCTGATGCCTTCTGTCTGTCAGGAATCGACCGTTTCACTTGTTAGCAAAGCAAAGTTGCACTTTGCTCGTTGAGCTTCCCCTAAGGAACAACAGTGCTTTGCACCATGAAAGCAAGCTCCAGCCTTGGAGTTTTAGATGTATATGATGTACTTTCCAAAACCATAAGAAATATGTGCCCTGATGTCTCCTGTCTGTAAGAAATCAAGAAATTCACGTGTTAGAAGAGCAAAGGTGCACTTTGCGATAGGTGCTTTCCGTAAGTAACAACTGTGTTTTCACAAAGAAAGAAAGCTCCAGTCCTGGATTTTCAGATGCATATTATTCACTTATCGAAGCCATAAGAAATGTGTGTCCTTTTGCTTTCTGTCTTGAAAGAATCAGCTGTTTCTCTTGTTAGAAACGAAAAGTTGCACTTTGCGAGTTGAGCTTCCCCTAAGGTAAAAGGTTGTTTTTCACCGAGAAAGAGAGATCCAGGCCTGGATTCTCAGATGTATATTATTCACTTACCAAAGCCATAAGAAATGTGTGTCCTGATGCTTTCTGTCTTGCAAGAATCAGCTGTTTCTCTTGTTAGCAACGAAAAGTTTCACTTTGCGAGATGAGTTTCCCCTAAGGAACAAGGTTGTTTTTCACCGAGAAAGAAAGATCCAGTCCTGGATTTTCAGATGCATATTATTCAGTTACCAAAGCCATAAGAAATGTGTGTCCTGATTCCTTCTGTCTCACCGGAATCGACTGTTTCTCTTGTTAGCAAAGCAAAGTTGCACTTTGCTCATTGAGATTCCCCTAAGGAACAACTGTGCTTTGCATCCAGAAATAGAGCTCCAGTCCTGGATTCTCTGATGCATGTGATTCACTAGCCAGAGCCATAAGAATACTGTGTCCTGATGCCTTCTGTCTGACAGGAATCGACCGTTTCACTTGTTAGCAAAGCAAAGTTGCACTTTGCTCGTTGAGCTTCCCCTAAGGAACAAAATTGCTTTGCACCATGAAAGCAAGCTCCAGCCTTGGAGTTTTAGATGAATATGATTTACTTTCCAAAACCATAAGAAATATGTGCCCTGATGTCTCCTGTCTGTCAGAAATCAAGAGTTTCACGTGTTAGAAGAGCAAAGGTGCACTTTGCGATAAGTGCTTCCCGTACGTAACAACTGTGTTTTCACTAAGAAAGAAAGCTCCAAACCTGCACTCTCGAATGCATTTGATTCACTTATGAAAGCCATAAGAAATGTGTGTCCTTATGCTTTCTGTCTTGAAAGAATCAGCTGTTTCTCTTGGTAGCAACGAAAAGTTGCACTTTACGAGATGAGCTTCCCCTAAGGAACAAAGTTGTTTTTCACCGAGAAAGAAAGATCCAGTCCTGGATTCTCAGATGCATATTATTCACTTACAGAAGCCATAAGAAATGTGTGTCCTGATGCCTTCTGTCTGACAGGAATCGACTGTTTCTCTTGTTAGCAAAGCCAAGTTGCACTTTGCTCGTTGAGATTCCCCTAAGGATCAACTGTGCTTTGCATCCAGAAAGAGAGCTCCAGTCCTGGATTCTCTGATGCATGTGATTCACTAGCCAGAGCCATAAGAATACTGTGTCCTGATGCCTTCTGTCTGACAGGAATCGACCGTTTCACTTGTTAGCAAAGCAAAGTTGCACTTTGCTCGTTGAGCTTCGCCTAATGAACAACAGTGCTTTGCACAGCGAAAGCAAGCTCCAGCCCTGGAGTTTTAGATGTATATGATTTACTTTCCAAAACCATAAGAAATATGTGCCCTGATGTCTCCTGTCTGTCAGAAATCAAGAGTTTCACGTGTTAGAAGATCAAAGGTGCAGTTTGCGATAGGAGCTTCCAGTACGTAACAACTGTGTTTTCACCTAGAAAGAAAGCTCCAGACCTGCATTCTCGAATGCATATGATTCTCTTATGAAAGCCATAAGAAATGTGTGTCCTTATGCTTGTTGTCTTGCAAGAATCAGCTCTTTCTCTTTTTAGCAAGGAAAAGTAGCACTTTGCGAGTTGGACTTCCCCTAAGGTACAAAGTTGTTTTTCACCGAGAAAGAAAGATCCAGGCCTGGATTCTCAGATGCATATTATTCACTTACCAAAGTCATAAGAAATGTGTGTCCTTTTGCGTGCTGTCTTGCAGGAATCAGCTGTTTCTCTTGTTAGCAACGAAAAGTTGCACTTTTCGAGATGAGCTTCCCCTAAGGAACAAAGTTGTTTTTCCTGAGACAGAAAGATCCAGTCCTGGATTCTCAGATGCATATTATTCACTTACCGAAGCCATAAGAAATGTGTGTCCTGATGCCTTCTGTCTGACAGGAATCGACTGTTTCTCTTGTTAGCAAAGCAAAGTTGCACTTTGCTCGTTGAGATTCCCCTAAGGAACAACTGTGCTTTGCATCCAGAAAGAGAGCTCCAGTCCTGGATTCTCTGATGCATGTGATTCACTAGCCAGAGCCCTAAGAATACTGTGTCCTGATGCCTTCTGTCTGACAGGAATCGACCGTTTCACTTGTTAGCAAAGCAAAGTTGTACTTTGCTCGTTGAGCTTCCCCTAAGGAACAACAGTGCTTTGCATCCAGAAAGAGAGCTCCAGTCCTGGATTCTCTGATGCATGTGATTCACTAGCCAGAGCCATAAGAATGCTCTGTCCTGATGCCTTCTGTCGGTCAGGAATCGACCGTTTCACTTGTTAGCAAAGCAAAGTTGCACTTTGCTCGTTGAGCTTCCCCTAAGGAACAACAGTGCTTTGCACCGTGAAAGCAAGTTCCAGCCTTGGATTTTTAGATGTATATGATTTACTTTCCAAAACCATAAGAAATATGTGCCCTGATGTCTCCTGTCTGTAAGAAATCAAGAGATTCACGTGTTAGAAGAGCAAAGGTGCACTTTGCGATAGGTGCTTCCCGTAAGTAACAACTGTGTTTTCACAAAGAAAGAAAGCTCCAGTCCTGGATTCTCAGATGCATATTATTCACTTATCGAAGCCATAAGAAATGTGTGTCCTTTTGCTTTCTGTCTTGAAAGAATCTGCTGTTTCTCTTGTTAGCAACGAAAATTGCACTTTGCGAGTTGAGCTTCCCCTAAGGTAAAAGGTTGTTTTTCACCGAGAAAGAGAGATCCAGGCCTGGATTCTCAGATGTATATTATTCACTTACCAAAGCCATAAGAAATGTGTGTCCTGATGCTTTCTGTCTTGCAAGAATCAGCTGTTTCTCTTGTTAGCAACGAAAAGTTGCACTTTGCGAGATGAGCTTCCTTTAAGGAACAACGTTGTTTTTCACCGAGAAAGAGAGATCCAGTCCTGGATTCTCAGATGCATATTATTCACTTACCAAAGCCATAAGAAATGTGTGTCCTGATGCTTTCTGTCTTGCAAGAATCAGCTGTTTCTCTTGTTAGCAACGAAAAGTTGCACTTTGCGAGATGAGCTTCCCCTAAGGAACAAGGTTGTTTTTCACCGAGAAAGAAAGATCCAGTCCTGGATTCTCAGATGCATATTATTCACTTACCAAAGCCATAAGAAATGTGTGTCCTTATGCTTTCTATCTTGCAAGAATCAGCTGTTTCTCTTGTTAGCAACGAAAAGTTGCACTTTGCGAGATGAGCTTCCCCTAAGGAACAACGTTGTTTTTCACCGAGAAAGAAAGATCCAGTCCTGGATTCTCAGATGCATATGAGAATCTTTCAAAACCCATAAGAAACGTGTGTCCTGATACATTCTTTCTGACGGGAATCGACTGTTTCACTTGATAGCAGGATAATGCTACTCTTTGCGAGCTGAACTTCTCCTAAAGAACAACTGTGCTTTGCATCCAGAAAGAGAGCTCCAGTCCTGGATTCTCTGATGCATGTGATTCACTAGCCAGAGCCATAAGAATACAGTGTCCTGATGCCTTCTGTCTGACAGGAATCGACTGTTTCACTTGTTAGCAAAGAAAAGTTGCACTTTGCTCGTTGAGCTTCCCCTAAGGAACAACAGTGCTTTGCACAGCGAAAGCAAGCTCCAGCCCTGGAGTTTTAGATGTATATGATTTACTTTCCAAAACCATAAGAAATATGTGCCCTGATGTCTCCTGTCTGTCAGAAATCAAGAGTTTCACGTGTTAGAAGAGCAAAGGTGCACTTTGCGATAGGAGCTTCTCGTACGTAACAACTGTGTTTTCACCAAGAAAGAAAGCTCCAGACCTGCATTGTCGAATGCATATGATTCACTTATCAACGCCATAAGAAATGTGTGTCCTTTTGCTTTCTGTCTTGCAAGAATCAGCTGTTTCTCTTGTTAGCAACGAAAAGTTGCACTTTGTGAGTTGAGCTTCCCCTAAGGTACAAAGTTGTTTTTCACCGAGAAAGAAAGATCCAGGCCTCGATTCTCAGATGCATATTATTCACTTACCAAAGCCATAAGAAATGTGTGTCCTTATGCTTTCTGTCTTGCAAGAATCAGCTCTTTCTCTTGTTAGCAACGAGAAGTTGCACTTTGTGAGATGAGCTTCCTTTAAGGAACAAAGTTGTTTTTCACCGAGAAAAAAAGATCCAGTCCTGGATTCTCAGATGCATATTATTCACTTACCAAAGCCATAAGAAATGTGTGTCCTGATTCCTTCTGTCTGACCGGAATCGACTGTTTCTCTTGTTAGCAAAGCAAAGTTGCACTTTGCTCATTGAGATTCCCCTAAGGAACAACTGTGCTTTGCATCCAGAAATAGAGCTCCAGTCCTGGATTCTCTGATGCATGTGATTCACTAGCCAGAGCCATAAGAATACTGTGTCCTGATGCCTTCTGTCTGACAGGAATCGACCGTTTCACTTGTTAGCAAAGCAAAGTTGCACTTTGCTCGTTGATCTTCCCTTAAGGAAGAAAAGTGCTTTGCACCGTGAAAGCAAGCTCCAGCCTTGGAGTTTTAGATGTATATGATTTACTTTCCAAAACCATAAGAAATATGTGCCCTGATGTCTCCTGTCTGTCAGAAATCAAGAGTTTCACGTGTTAGAAGAGCAAAGGTGCACTTTGCGATAGGTGCTTCCCGTACGTAACAACTGTGTTTTCAACCAAGAAAGAAAGCTCCAAACCTGCATTCTCGAATGCATTTGATTCACTTATGAAAGCCATAAGAAATATGTGTCCTTATGCTTTCTGTCTTGAAAGAATCAGCTGTTTCTCTTGTTAGCAAGGAAAAGTTGCACTTTGCGAGATGAGCTTCCCCTTAGGAACAAGGTTGTTTTTCACCGAGAAAGAAAGATCCAGGCCTGGATTCTCAGATGCATATGATTCACTTACCAAAGCCATAAGAAATGTGTGTCCTTATGATTGCTGTCTTGCAAGAATCAGCTGATTCTCTTGGTAGCAACGAAAAGTTGCACTTTACGAGATGAGCTTCCCCTAAGGAACAAAGTTGTTTTTCACCGAGAAAGAAAGATCCAGTCCTGGATTCTCAGATGCATATTATTCACTTATCGAAGCCATAAAAAATGTGTGTCCTGATGCCTTCTGTCTGACAGGAATCGACTGTTTCTATTGTTAGCAAAGCAAAGTTGCACTTTGCTCGTTGAGCTTCCCCTAAGGAACAACTGTGCTTGGCATCCAGAAAGAGAGCTCCAGTCCTGGATTCTCTGATGCATGTGATTCACAAGCCAGAGCCATAAGAATACTCTGTCCTGATGCCTTCTGTCTGACAGGAATCGACCGTTTCACTTGTTAGCAAAGCAAAGTTGCACTTTGCTCGTTGAGCTTCCCCTAAGGAACAACAGTGCTTTGCACCGTGAAAGCGAGATCCAGCCTTGGAGTTTTAGATGTATATGATTTACTTTCCAAACCATAAGAAATATGTGCCCTGATGTCTCCTGTCTGTCAGAAATCAAGAGTTTCGCGTGTTAGAAGAGCAAAGGTGCACTTTGCGATAGGAGCTTCCCGTACGTAAGAACTGTGTTTTCACCAAGAAAGAAAGCTCCAGACCTGCATTCTCGAATGCATTTGATTCACTTATCAAAGCCATAAGAAATATGTGTCCTTATGCTTTCTGTCTTGAAAGAATCAGCTGTTTCTCTTGTTAGCAAGGAAAAGTTGCACTTTGCGAGATGACCTTCCCCTAAGGAACAAAGTTGTTTTTCACCGAGAAAGAAAGATCCAGTCCTGGATTCTCAGATGCATATGAGAATCTTTCTATAGCCATAAGAAATATGTGTCCTGATACAATCTTTCTGACGGGAATCGACTGTTTCACTTGATAGCAGAAAAATGCTACTCTTTGCGAGCTGAACTTCTCCTAAAGAACAACTGTGCTTTCCTCCAGTCCTGGATTCTCTGATGCATGTGATTCACTAGTCAGAGCCATAAGAATACTGTGTCCTGATGCCTTCTGTCTGACAGGAATCGACTGTTTCACTTGTTAGCAAAGCAAAGTTGCACTTTGCTCGTTGAGCTTCGCCTAATGAACAACAGTGCTTTGCACAGCGAAAGCAAGCTCCAGCCCTGGAGTTTTAGATGTATATGATTTACTTTCCAAAACCATAAGAAATATGTGCCCTGATGTCTCCTGTCTGTCAGAAATCAAGAGTTTCGCGTGTTAGAAGAGCAAAGGTGCACTTTGCGATAGGAGCTTCCTGTACATAACAACTGTGTTTTCACCAAGAAAGAAAGCTCCAGACCTGCATTCTCGAATGCATATGATTCACTTATCAAAGCCATAAGAAATGTATGTCCTTATGCCTTCTGTCTGGCAGGAATCAACTCTTACAGTTGTTAACAGAGCATGTGACTATTAGCTGCAATTTGCGAGATGAACTTCCTAAAAGGATCACCTGTGCTTTTCCCAGAGTAAGGATGCTCCAGGCCTCGATTCTCAGATGCACAGGATTCACTTTCCAAAACCAGAAGAAATGTGTTTCTTTATATGTTCTGTCTTGCAGGAACAACATGTTTCTCTTGTTAAAGGACCATGGGAGTTCTATTTGCACTTTGCGAAATGAACTTGCTTCGAGGGGCACTTGTGCTTTTCCCAAATAAGAAAGTTCCAGGCATGGATTATCTGATGCATATTATTCTCTTTTCAAATCCATAAAAAATATGTATCTTGCAGCCTTCTGTCTGGCACGAATCAACGTTGGCACACTTTAGCAGATCATGGGAGAGTTAGTTGCACTTTGCGAGATGAGCTCCTCTAAAGAACCACTGTGCTTTTCACAGAGAAAGAAAGATTCAGGCCTGGATTCTCAGATGCATATGATTCACTTATCAAAGCCATAAGCCATGTGTGTCCTTATGCCTTCTGTCTTGTAAGAATCAGCTGTTTCTCTTGTTAGCAACGAAAAGTTGCACTGAAAATT
This sequence comes from Pithys albifrons albifrons, assembly GCF_047495875.1. Taxonomy (NCBI): domain Eukaryota; kingdom Metazoa; phylum Chordata; class Aves; order Passeriformes; family Thamnophilidae; genus Pithys; species Pithys albifrons. The sequence goes on from NC_092487.1 coordinate 2,558,701, forward strand.
GCACATTGAAAAGTTTGCGAGATGAGCTTCCCCTAAGGAAAAAGTTGTTTTTCACCGAGAAAGAAAGATCCAGTCCTGGATTCTCAGATGCATATGAGAATCTGTCTAAAGCCATAAGAAATATGTGTCCTGATGCCTTTTGTCTGACAGGAATCGACTGTTTCACTTGTTAGCAAAGCAAAGTTGCATTTTGATCGTTGAGCTTCCCCTAAGGAACAACAGTGCTTTTCACCGTGAAAGCAAGCTCCAGCCCTGGAGTTTTAGATGCATATGATTTACTTTTGAAAAGCATAAGAAATATGTGCCCTGAAATATGTTTCCTTGGGCGCAAACATCAACGGCACGTACCACTTTCTTGTCCGGGAAAGTGCCGTTTTTCAGCCCTGAATACCAGACTGATGAAGACCCCTCACAGGGAAGAGGCTCCCAGGACAGAAAGCGATTGTTCTTTTTCTAGGGGTAATGGGGCCCATCATTGGCACCTGAGAGCCCAAGGCTGCCACCTTTTCCCTGGGTGCAAAGCTCGACGGTGCATACCCTGTGCGGGTACGGGAAAGGGCTGTTTTTCAGCCCAGAATTCCAGACGGAAGTCGATTCCTCTCTGGGAAAAAGTGTCAGGACAAAAGACATTGTGCCTTTTCTAGAGGTTATGGGGTCCCATCTTTGGCACCTGAGAGCCCAAGGCTGCCACCTTTTCTCTGGGCGCAAATGTCGACGGCGCGTGCCACTTGCAAGTCCGGGAATGTGCTGTTTCTCATCCCAGAATACCAGGCCAGCGAAGATTTCTCCCAGGGAAAAGGTGCCAGGACAGAAAGCGATTGTGCCTTTTCTAGGGTTAATGGGCCCCCAAAATTGGCAGCTGAGAGCCCAGGGCTGCCACCTTTTCCCTGGGCGCAAAGCTCGACGGTGCGTGCCACATGCGGGTAAGGGAAAGAGCCGTTTTCAGCCCAGAATTCCAGACAAAAGTCAATTTCTCCCTGGGAAAAGATGTCAGGACAGAAAGCCATTGTGCCTTTTCTAGGGATAATGGGGCCCCATCTTTGGCACCTGAGAGCCGAAGGCTGCCACCTTTTGCCTGGGCGCAAAGCTCGATGGTGCGTTCCACTTGCGGGTCCGGGGAAGTGCGGTTTTTCAGCCCAGAATTCCAGACGGATGAAAATTCCTCCCTGGGAAAAGGTGCCAGGACATAAAGCGATTGTACCTTTTCTAGGGTTGATGGGGCCCCAAAATTGACACCTGAGAGCCCAAGGCTGCCACCTTTTGCCTGGGCGCAATGCTCGACGGAGCGTTCCACATGCAGGTCCGGGAAAGTTCCATTTTTCAGCCCAGAATTCCAGACCGATGAAGATTCCTCAGAGGGAAAAGGTGTCAGGAGACAAAGCCATTGTGTATTTTGTAATGGTAATGGCGCCCCATCATTGGCATCTGAATACCCAAGGCTGTCACCTTTTCCCTGGGTGCAAAGCTCGAAAGTGCGTACCCTGTGCGGGTCCGGGAAAGTGCCATTTTTCAGCCCTGAATTCCAGCCTAATGAAGACTCCTCACAGGGAAGAGGCTCCCAGGAAAGAAAGCGATTGTTCCATTTCTAGGGTTAATCGGGCCCCATCATTGGCACCTGAGAGCCCAAGGTTGCCTCCTATACCCTGGGCGCAAAGCTCGACCCTGCGTTCTACGTGAGGGTCCAGGAAATTGCCGTTTCTCATTCCAGAATTCCAGACCGATGAAGATTCCTCCCTGGGAAAAGGTGCCAGGACAGGAATCGATTTCTCCTTTTCTAGGAGTAATGGGGACCCATCATTGGCACCTGAGAGCCGAAGACTGCAATCTTTTCCCTGAGCGCAAAGCTCGACGGTGCGTGCCACTTGCGGGTCCAGGAATGTGCTGTTTCTCATCCCAGAATTCGAGGCCGATGAAGATTTCTCCCAGGGAAAAGGTGCCAGGACAGAAAGCAATTGTGCCTTTTCTAGGGGTTAATGGGGCCCCAAAATTGACACCTGAGAGCCCAAGGCTCTCACCTTTTCCCTGGGCGCAAAGCTCGAGGGAGCGTTCCACCTGCGGGTCCGGGAAAGTGCCATTTTTCAGCCCAGAATTCCAGACCTATGAAGATTCCTCAGAGGGAAAAGGTACCAGGAGACAAAGTCATTGTGTATTTTGTAATGCTAATTGGGCCCCATCATTGGCACCTGAGAGCCCAAGGCTGCCACCTTTTCCCTGGGTGCAAAGCTTGACGATGCACGCCCTGTGCGGGTCCGGGAAAGGGCCGTTTTTCAGCCCAGAATTCCAGAGGGAAGTCAATTCCGCTCTGGGAAAAGGTGTCAGGACAGAAAGCAAGTGTTATTTTTCTAGTGTTAGCGGGGCCCCATCATTGGCACTTGAGAGCCCAAGGCTGCCACCTTTGGTCTGGGCGCAAATGTCGACGGCGCGTGCCACTTGCGGGTCCGGGTAAGTGCCATTTTTCAGCCCAGAATTCCAGACGGACGAAGATACCTCTCAGGGAAAAGGTGCCAGGTCAGAAATCGATTGTTATTTATCTAGTGTTAACGGGGCCCCATCATTGGCACCTGAGAGCCCAAGGCTGCCACCTTTTCCCTGGGCGTAAAGCACGACAGTGCGTGCCACGTGCTCGTCCCAGAAAGTGCCATTTTAGAGCCCAGAATTCCAGACCAATGAAGACTCCTCCCAGGGAAAAGGTGCCAGGACAGAAAGCCATTGTGCTTTTTGTAGAGGTAATGGGGCCCCATCATTGGCACCTGAGAGCCCAAGACTGCCACCTTTTCCCTGGACGCAAAGCTCGATGGTGCGTTCCACTTGCGGGTCCAGGAAAGTGCCGATTCTCAGACCAGAATTCCAAACCGATGAAGATTCCTCCCTGGGAAAAGGTGCCAGGACAGAAAGCCATTGTGCCTTTTGTAGGAGTAATGGGGCACCATCATTGGCACCTGAGAGCCCAAGGCTGCCCCCTTTTCCCTGGGCGCAAAGCTCAACGGTGTGTACCTTGTGCGGGTTTGGGGCAGTGCCATTTTTGAACCCCGAACTCGAGACGGACGAAGATTCCTCCCAGGGAAAAGGTGCCAGGACAGAAAGCAAGTGTTATTTTTCTAGTATTAACGGGGCCCCATGATTGGCACCTGAGAGCCCAAGGCTGCCACCTTTTGCCTGGGCGCAAAGCCCGGCGGTGCATGCCACATGCGGTTTTTTCAGCCCAGAATTCCAGACTAACGATGATTCCTGCCAGGGAAAAGGCTCCCAGGACAGAAATCGATTGTGCCTTTTCTAGGGTTAATGCAGCCCCATCATTGACACCTGAGAGCCCAAGGCTGCCACCTTTTCTCTGGGCGCACACCCCAAAGGTCCATGTCACATGCGGGTTTTTCAGCCCAGAATTCTAGATGGATGAAGATTCCTCCCAGGGAAAAGCTGTCAGGACAGAAAGCTATTGTTCCTTTTCTAGGGCTAATGGGGCCCCATCATTGACACCTGAGAGCCCAAAGCTGCCACCTTTTCCCTGGCCTCAAAGCTCGACAGTGCAGGCGAGGTGGGGGTCTGGGAAAATGCCGGTTTTCAGCCCAGAATTCCAGACGGCCCAAGATTCCTCCCAGGGAAAATGTGCCAGGACAAAAAGCGTTTGTTCCTTTTCTAGGTTAATGGGGCCACATCATTGGCACCTGAGAGCCCAAGGTGGCTACCTTTCCCCTGGGCTCAAACCTCGACGGAACGTGGCACGTGCGTCTCCGGGAAAATGCCATTTTTCAGCCCAGAATTCCAGACGGCCCAAGATTCCTCCCAGGGATAAGGTGCTGGGACAGACAGCGATTGTTCCTTTTCTAAGAGTAGTGGTGCCCCATCATTGGCACCTGAGAGTCCAAGGCTGCCACCTTTTGCCTGGGCTCAAAGCTCGATGGAGCGTACCAAGTGCGGGTTCGGGAAAGTGCCATTTTTCAGCCCAGAATTCCAGACAGACGAAGATTCTTCCCAGGGAAAAGGTGCCAAGACAGAAAGTGATTGTGCCTTTCCTAGGGGTAATTGGGCCTCATCACTGGCACCTGAGAGCCCAAGGCTGCCACCTTTTCCCTGGGCTCAAAGTCCGACGGCGCGTGCCACTTGCGGGTTATTCAACCCAGAATTCCAGACTGATGAAGATTCCTGCCAGGAAAAACGTGCCTGGACAGAATGAGATTGTTCTTTTTCTAGTGTTAATGTGAGCCCACTTTTGACACCTGAGAGCCCAAGGCTGCCACCTTTTCTCTGGGCTGAAAGCACGACGGAGTGTGCCACGTGCGGTTTAGGGAAAGTGCCGTTTATCAGCCCGGAATACCAGGCGGTTTAAGATTCTACCCTGGGATAAAGCGCCAGGGGAGAAAGCGATTGTTCAATTTCTAGGGTTAATGTGGACCCATCATTGACACCTGAGAGCCCAAGACTGCCACCTTTTCCCTGGGCTCAAACCTCAATGGAGCGTGCCACATTCGTGCCAGGGAAAGTGTAGTTTTTCAGCCCAGATTTCCGGACAGACGAAGATTCCACCCTGGGAAAAGGTGCCAAGACAGAAAGTGATTTTTACATTTCCTGGGTTAATGGGGCCCCATCACTGGAACCTGAGAGTCCAAGGCTGCCACCTTTTCCCTGGGCGGAAAGCCTGACGGTGCCTACCACATGCAGTTTTTAAAGCCCAGAATTCCAGAGGGACGATGATTCCTCCCTGGGAAAAGGTACCAGGACAGAAAGGGATTGTTCCTTTTCTTGGGGTAACGGGGCCCCATCACTGGCACCTGAGAGCCCAAGGCTGCCACCTTTTCCCTGGCCTCAAAGCTCGACGGAGTGTGCCAGGTGCGGTTCTGGGAAAGCGTAATTTTTCAGCCCAGATTTCCAGACGGATGAAGATTCCTGCCAACTAAAAAGTGCCAGGACAGAAAGTGTTTGTTCCTTTTCTAGGGTTAATGGGGCCCCATGATTGGCACCTGAGAGCCGAAGGCTGCCACCTTTTCCCTGGGCGCAAAGCCCGACGGTGCATGCCACATGCGGTTTTTTCAGCCCTGAATTCCAGACTAACGAAGATCCCTCCCAGGGAAAAGGTGCCAGGAGAGAAAACGATTGTTCCTTTTCTAGGGTTAATGCAGCCCCATCTTTGGCAGCTGAGAGCCCAAGGCTGCCACCTTTTCCCTGGGCTCAAACCTCGACGGTGCATGCCATGTGCGGGTCGGGCAAATGCCGTATTTCATCCCAGAATTCAAGATGCATGAAGATTCCTCCCAGGAAAAAGGTGCCAGGGCAGAAAGCCATTGTGCCTTTTCTGGAAATAAAGGGGCCCCATCACTGGCACCTGAGAGCCCAAGGCTGCCACCTTTTCCCTGGGCTCAAAGATCGACGATGCGTGCCACATGTGGGTAAGGGAAAGTGCCTTTTTTCAGCCCTGAATACCAGACTGATGAAGACCCCTCACAGGGAAGAGGCTCCCAGGAAAGAAAGCGATTGTTCTTTTTCTAGGGGTAATGGGGCTCAATCATTGGCAACTCAGAGCCCAAGACTGCCACCTTTTCCCTGGTCTCAAAGCACAACGGAGAGTACCAGGTGCAGGTCAGGGTACGTGCGTTTTTTCAGCCCAGATTTCCAGACTGACAAAGATTCCTCCCAGGGAAAAAGTGCCAGGACAGAAAGCGATTGTTCCAGTTCTAGGGTAAATGCGGCCCCCTCATTGGCACCTGACAGCCCAAGGCTGTCACCTTTTCCCTGGGCTCAAAGCCTGACGGCGCGTGCCACATGCCCTTTATTCAGCCCTGAATTCCAGACAGACGATGATTTCTCTCTAGGAGAAACTCGCCAGGACAGAAAGCGATTGTTCCTTTTCTAAGGTTAATGCGGCCCCATCTTTGGCAGCTGAGAGCCCAAGGCTGCCACCTTTACCGTGGGCTCAAAGATCGACGGTGCATGCCAGGTGCAGATCCGGGAAATGCCTTTTTTCATCCCAGAATTCCAGACGGATTGAGATTCCTCCCAGGGAAAAGGTGCCAGGACAGAAAGGGATTGTTCCTTTTCTAGGGTTAATGGGGCCCCATCATTGACACCTGAGAGCCCAAGACTGCCACCTTTTCCCTGGGGGCAAACCTCGACGGTGCATGCCAAGTGCAGGTTTTTTCAGCCCAGCATTCCAGACGGATGAAGATTCCTGCCAGGGAAAATGTGCCAGGACAGAAAGCGATTGTTACTTTTCTAGTGTTAATGTGGTCGCACTTTTGGCACCTGAGAGCCCAAGGCTGCCACCTTTTCCCTGGGCTCAAAGCTCGATGCAGCGTGCCAAGTGCGGGTCCAGGATAGTGCCGTTTTTCAGCCCAGAATTCCAGACGGACCGAGATTCCTCCCAGGGAATATGTGCTAGCACAGAAAGCAATTGTGCCTTTTCTAGGTGTAATGGGGCCCCATCATTGGCATCTGAGAGCCCAAGGCTGCCACCTTTTCCCTGGGCTCAAAGCACGACAGAGCGTGCCAGGTGCGGGTCAGGGAAAGAGCCGTTTATCAACCCGGAATTCCAGGCGGTTTAAGATTCTACCCTGGGATAAAGTGCCAAGGCAGAAAGTGATTGTTCCATTTCTAGGTTTAAGGGGCCACATCATTGGCACATGGCAGCCCAAGGCTGCCGCCTTTCCCCTGGCCTCAAAGCTCGACGGAGTGTGCCAGGTGCGGTTCTGGAAAGCGTAATTTTTCAACACAGATTTCCAGATGGCCCAAGATTGCTTCCAGGGAAAAGGTGCCAGGACAGAAAGCAATTGTTTCTTTTCTAGGGTTAATGGGGCCCCATCATTGGCACCTGACAACCCAAGGCTGCCACCTTTTCCCTGGGCTCAAAGCTCGACGGAGCGTGCCAAGTGCGGTTTGTTCAGCCCAAAATTCCAGACTAACGATGATTCCTCCCAGGGAAAAAGTTGCCAGGAGAGAAAGCGATTGTTCCTTTTCTAGGGTTAATGGGGCCCCATCATTGGCACCTGAGAGCCGAAGGCTGCGACCTTTTTCCTGGGCTCAAGCCTCAACGGTGCATGCCATGCGCGGGTCCAGCAAATGCAGTTTTTCATCCCCGAATTCCAGATGGATGAAGATTCCTCCCGGGAAAAAGGTGCCAGGACAGAAAGCGAGTGTTTCAGGTCTAGGGTTAATGGGGGCCCCTCATTGCCACCTGAGACCCCAAGGCTGTCACTTTTTCCTGGACGCAAAGCCCGACGGTGCGTGTCATTTGCGGGTTTTTCAGACCAGATTACCAGACGGATGAAGATTCCTCTCAGGGAAAATGTGCCAGGACAGAAAGCGATTGTTCCTTTTCTAGCATTAATGCAGCCCCATCTTTGGCAGCTGAGAGCCCAAGGCTGCCACCTTTTCCCTGGGCTCAAAGCCTGACAGTGCGTGCCACATGCCGTTTATTCAGCCCAGAATTCCAGACGGACGATGATTTCACCCTGGGAGAAACTCGCCAGGACAGAAAGCTATTGTTCCTTTTCTAAGGTTAATGCGGTCCCACCGTTGGCAGCTGAGAGCCCAAGGCTGCCACCTTTACCATGGGCTCAAAGCTCGACAGTGCATGCCAGGTGCGGGTCCGGCAAATGACGTTTTTCATCCCAGAATTCCAGATGGATGAAGATTCCTCCCAGGGAAAACGTGCCAGGACAGAAAGCGATTGTGCCGTTTCTAAGAATAATGGGGCCCCATCATTGGCACATGAGAGCCGAAGGCTGCCACCTTTTCCCTGGGCGCAATGACTGACGGTGTGTGCCACTTGCGGGCTTTTTAGCCCAGAATTCCAGATGGATGAAGATTCCTCCCAGGGAAAATGTGCCAGGATAGAACGCGATTGTTATTTTTCTAGTGTTAATGCGGCCCCAATTTTGGCAGCTGAGAGCCCAAGGCTGCCACCTTTTCCCTGGGCTCAAAGCTCGATGCAGCATGCCAAGTGCTGGTTAGGGAAAGTGCCGCTTTTCAGCCCGGAATTACAGATGGACCAAGATTCCTCCCAGGGAATAGGTACTAGCACAGAAAGTGATTGCGCCTTTTTCTAGGGGTAATGGGGCCCCATCATTGGCACCTGAGGGCCCAAGGCTGCCACCTGTTTCCTGGGCTCAAAGCTTGGCAGAGTGTGCCAGGTGCGGGTCAGGGTAAGTGCCTTTTTTCAGCCCAGAATTCCAGACAGATGAAGATTCCTCCCAGGGAAGAGGTGCCAGGACAGAAAGCGATTTTTACATTTCTTGGGTTAATGGGGCCCCATCATTGGCACCTGAGAGTTCAAGGCCGCCACCTTTTCCCTTGCCGCAAAGCCGGACGGTGCATGCCACATGCTGTTTTTTAAGCCCAGAATTCCAGACGGAGGATGATTCCTCCCTGGGAAAAAATGCCAGGAAAGAAAGGGATTGTTCCATTTCTTGGGTTAATGGGGCCCCATCATTGCCACCTGAGAGCCCAAGACTGCCACCTTTTCCCTGGGCTCAAAGATCGACGGTGCGTGCCACCTGCGGGTCAGGTAAAGTGCCTTTTTTCAGCCCAGAATTCCAGATGGACCAAGATTCCTCCCAGGGAAAAGGTGCTAGGACAGAAAGGGATTGTTCCTTTTCTTGGGGTAACGGGGCACCATCATTGGCACCTGAGAGCCCAAGGCTGCCATCTTTTCCCTGGCCTCAAAGCACGACGGAGGGTACCAGGTGCAGGTCAGGGAACGTGCCGTTTATCAGCCCAGAATTCCAGAAGTTTTTAGATTCTACCCTGGGATAAAGTTCCTGGACAGAAAACGATTGTTCCATTTCTAGGTTTAATGGGGCCCCGTCATTGGCACCTGAGAGCCCAAGGCTGCCACCTTTTCCCTGGCCTCAAAGCTTGACGGAATGTGCCAGGTGCGGTTCTGGGAAAGCGTAATTTTTCAGCCCAGATTTCCAGACGGATGAAGATTCCTGCCAACTAAAAAGTGCCAGGACAGAAAGTGTTTGTTCCTTTTCTAGGGTTAATGGGGCCCCATCATTAGCACCTGAGAGCCGAAGGCTGCCACCTTTTCCCTGGGCGCAAAGCCCGACGGTGCATGCCACAATCGGATTTTTCAGCCCAGAATTCCAGACTAACGATGATTCCTCCCAGGAAAAAGGTGCTGGGACAGAGAGCGATTGCTCCTTTTCTAGGGTTAATGCAGCCCCATCTTTGGCAGCTGAGAGCCCAAGGCTGCCACCTTTTCCCTGGGCTCAAACCTCGACGGTGCATGCCATGTGCGGGTCGGGCAAATGCCGTTTTTCATCCCAGAATTCAAGATGCATGAAGATTCCTCCCAGGAAAAAGGTGCCAGGACAGAAAGCAATTGTGCCTTTTCTAAAAATATTGGGGCCCCATCATTGGCACCTGAGAGCCCAAGGCTGCCACCTTTTCCCTGGGCTCAAAGATCGACGGAGCGTGCCACCTGCGGGTCAGGGAAAGTGCCTTTTTTCAGCCCAGAATTCCAGACGGACCAATATTCCTCCCAGGGAAAAAGTGCCAGGACAGAAAGGGATTGCTCCTTTTCTAGGGTTCATGGGGCCCCATCATTGACAACTGACAGCCCAAGGCTGCCACCTTTTCCCTGGGCGCACACCCCAAAGGTCCATGTCACATGCGGGTTTTTCAGCCCAGAATTCTAGACGGAAGAAGATTCCTCCCAGGGAAAAGGTGCCAGGACAGAAAGCTATTGTTCCTTTTCTAGGATTAATGGTGCTCCATCATTGACACCTGAGAGCCCAAGGGTGCCACCTTTTCCCGGGCCTCAAAGCTCGACAGTGCCGGCGCGGTCGGGGTCTGGGAAAATGCCGGTTTTCAGCCCAGAATTCCAGACGCTCAGGGAAATGGTTGCAGCCTTCGGCTCTCAGGTGCCAATGATGGGTCCCCATTACTCCTAGAAAAGGAGAAATCGATTCCTGTCCTGGCACCTTTTCCCAGGGAGGAGTCTTCATCGGTCTGGAATTCTGGAATTAGAACCGCAATTTCCCGGACCCTCACGTAGCACGCATGGTCGAGCTTTGCGCCCAGGGTATAGGAGGCAACCTTGGGCTCTCAGGTGCCAATGATGGGGCCCGATTAACCCTAGAAATGGAACAAGCGCTTTCTGTCCTGGGAGCCTCTTCCCTGGGAGGTGTCTTCATCCGTCTGGAATTCAGGGCTGAAAAACTGCACATTCCCGGACAAGAAAGTGGTACGTGCTGTTGATGTTTGCGCCCACGGAAAAGGTGGCAGCCTTGAACTCTCAGGTGCCAATGATGGGGCACCATTGACCCTAGAAAAGGATAATTCGATTTCTGACCTGGCACCTTTTCCCTGGGAGGTATCTTCGTCCGTCTGGAATTCTGGGCTGATAAATGGCACTTCCCCGGACCCGCAAGTGGCACGCGCCGTCGACATTTGCTCCCAGGGAAAAGGTGGCAACCTTGGGCTCTCAGGTGCCAATGATGGGGTCTCATTTAGCCTAGAAATGGAGAAATCGATTCCTGTCCTGGCACCTTTTCTCTGGGAGGAATCTTCATCGGTCTGGAATTCTGGAATGAGAAACGGCAATTTCTGGGACCAGCATGTGGCACGCACTGTCGAGCTTTCCTCCCAGAGAAAAGGAGGCAACCTCTGGCTGTCATATGCCAATGACGGGCCCCCATTAACACTAGAAATGGAACAATCGCTTTCTGTCGTGGGAGACATTTCCCTGGGAGGAGTCGTCATCTATCCGGAATTCTGGGCTGAACAAAGCACTTTCTCTGACCTGCACGTGGCAGGCACCATCTTGCTTTGCGCCCAGGGTAAAGGTGGCAGCCTTGGGCTCTCAGGTGCCAACGATGGGTCCCCGTTAACACTAGATAAATAACAATGGTTTTCTGTCCTGGCACCTTTTCCCTGGGAGGAATCGTCATCCGTCTGGAATTCTGGGCTTAAAAACGGCACTTCCCCGGACCTGCAAGTGGAACGCACCGTCGAGCTTTGTGCCCAGGCAAAAGGTGGCAGCCTTGGGCTCTCAGGTGCCAATGATGGGGCCCCATTACCCCTAGAAAAAGAACAATCGCTTTCTGTCCTGGCACCTTTTCCCTGGGAGGAATCTTCATTGGTCTGGAATTCTGGGCTGAAAACGGCTCTTTCCCTTACCCGCAAGTGGCACGCACCGTCGAGCTTTGCGCCCAGGCAAAAGGTGGCAGCCCCGGGCTCTCAGCTGCCAATTTTGGGGCCCCATTAACCCTAGAAAAGGCACAATCGCTTTCTGTCCTGGCACCTTTTCCCTGGGAGAAATCTTCGCTGGCCTGGAATCCTGGGATGAGAAACGACACATTCCCAGACTTGCAAGCGGCACGCGCCGTCGACATTTGCGCCCAGGGAAAAGGTGGCAGCCTTGGGCTCTCAGGTGCCAAAGATGAGGTCCCATTACCCCTACAAAAGGCACAATGGCTTTCTGTCCTGACACCTTTTCCCAGAGAGGAATCGACTTCCGTCTGGAATTCTGGGCTGAAAAACGGCCCTTTCCTGGATCCGCACAGGGTATGCACCGTCGAGCTTTGCACCCAGGGAAAAGGTGGCAGCCTTGGGCTCACAGGTGCCAATGATGGGGCCCAATTAGCATTACAAAATACACAATGGCTTTGTCTCCTGGTACCTTTTCCCTCTGAGGAATCTTCATAGGTCTGGAATTCTGGGCTGAAAAATGGCCATTTCCCGGACCCGCACGTGGAACACTCCGTCGTGCTTTGCGCCCAGGGAAAAGGTGAGAGCCTTGGGCTCTCAGGTGTCAATTTTGGGGCCCCATTAACCCTAGAAAAGGCACAATTCCTTTCTGCCCTGGCACGTTTTCCCTGGGAGAAATCTTCATCGGCCTCGAATTCTGGGATGAGAAACAGCACATTCCTGGACCCGCAAGTGGCACGCACCGTCGAGCTTTGCGCTCAGGGAAAAGGTTGCAGCCTTGGGCTCTCAGGTGTCAATGATGGAGCCCCATTAACCCTAGAAAAGGCACAATCGCTTTCTGTCCTGACACCTTTTCCCAGGGAGGAATCTTCATCGGTCTGGAATTCTGGAATGAGAAACGGCAATTTCCCGGACCCTCACATAGCACGCATGGTCGAGCTTTGCGCCCAGGGTATAGGAGGCAACCTTGGGCTCTCAGGTGCCAATGATGGGGCCCGATTAACCCTAAAAATGGAACAATCGCTTTCTTTCCTGGGAGCCTCTTCCCTGTGAGGAGTCTTCATCCGTCTGGAATTGAGGGCTGAAAAACGGCACTTTCCCGGACAAGAAAGTGGTACGCGCCGTTGATGTTTGCGCCCACGGAAAAGGTGGCAGCCTTGAACTCTGAGGTGCCAATGATGGGGCACCATTGACCCTAGAAAAGGACAATTCGATTTCTGACCTGGCACCTTTTCCCTGGGAGGTGTCTTCGTCCGTCTGGAATTCTGGGCTGAAAAATGGCACTTCCCCGGACCTGCAAGTGGCATGCGCCGTCGACATTTGCGCCCAGGCAAAAGGTGGCAGCCTTGGGCTCTCAGGTGCCAATGATGGGGCCCCATTACCCCTAGAAAAAGAACAATGGCTTTCTGTCCTTGCACCTTTTCCCTGGAGGAATCTTCATTGGTCTGGAATTCTGGGCTGAAAACGGCTCTTTCCCTTACCCGCAAGTGGCACGCACCGTCGAGCTTTGCGCCCAGGGAAAAGGTGGCAGCCCTGGGCTCTCAGCTGCCAATTTTGGGTCCCCATTAGCCCTAGAAAAGGCACAATCGCTTTCTGTCCTGGCACCTTTTCCCAGGGAGAAATCTTCGCTGGCCTGGAATTCTGGGATGAGAAACGGCACATTCCCGGACTTGCAAGTGGCACGCGCCATCGACATTTGCGCCCAGGGAAAAGGTGGCAGCCTTGGGCTCTCAGGTGCCAAAGATGGGGCCCCATTACCCCTACAAAAGGCACAATGGCTTTCTGTCCTGACACCTTTTCCCAGAGAGGAATCGACTTCCGTCTGGAATTCTGGGCTGAAAAACGGCCCTTTCCTGGATCCGCACAGGGTATGCACCGTCGAGCTTTGCACCCAGGGAAAAGGTGGCAGCCTTGGGCTCTCAGGTGCCAATGATGGGGCCCAATTAGCATTACAAAATACACAATGGCTTTGTCTCTTGGTACATTTTCCCTCTGAGGAATCTTCATAGGTCTGGAATTCTGGGCTGAAAAATGGCACTTTCCCGGACCCGCACGTGGAACGCACCGTCGAGCTTTGCGCCCAGGGAAAAGGTGGCAGCCTTGGGCTCTCAGGTGTCAATTTTGGGACCCCATTAACCCTAGAAAAGGCACAATTGCTTTCTTCCCTGGCAACTTTTTCCAGGGAGAAATCTTCATCGGCCTCGAATTCTGGGATGAGAAACAGAACATTCCTGGACCCGCAAGTGGTACGCACCGTTGAGCTTTGCCCTCAGGGAAAAGGTTGCAGCCTTCGGCTCTCAGGTGTCAATGATGGAGCCCCATTAACCCTAGAAAAGGAACAATCGCTTTCTGTCCTGACACCTTTTCCCAGGGAGGAATCTTCATCGGTCTGGAATTCTGGAATGAGAAACAGCAATTTCCCGGACCCTCACGTAGCACGCATGGTCGAGCTTTGCGCCCAGGGTATAGGAGGCAACCTTGGGCTCTCAGGTGCCAATGATGGAGCCCGATTAACCCTAGAAATGGAACAATCGCTTTCTGTCCTGGGAGCCTCTTCCCTGGGAGGAGTTTTCATCCGTCTGGAATTCAGGGCTGAAAAACGGCACTTTCCCGGACAAGAAAGTGGTACGCGCCGTTGATGTTTGCGCCCACGGAAAAGGTGGCAGCCTTGAAGTCTGAGGTGCCAATGATGGGGCACCATTGACCCTAGAAAAGGACAATTCGATTTCTGACCTGGCACCTTTTCCCTGGGAGGTGTTTTCGTCCGTCTGGAATTCTGGGCTGAAAAATGGCACTTCCCCGGACCCGCAAGTGGCACGCGCCGTCGACATTTGCGCCCAGGCAAAAGGCGGCAGCCTTGGGCTCTCAGGTGCCAATGATGGGGCCCCGTTAACACTAGAAAAATAACACTAGTTTTCTCTCCTGGCACCTTTTCCAAGGGAGGAATCTTCGTCCGTCTCGAAATCTGGGTTCAAAAATGGCACTGGCCCAAACCCGCACAAGGTACACACCGTCGAGCATTGCGCCCAGGGAAAAGGGGGCAGCCTTGGGCTCTCAGGTGCCAATGATGGTGCCCCATTAGCCCTAGAAAAGGCACAATCGCTTTCTATCCTGGCACCTTTTCCCAGGGAGGAATCTTCATCGGTTTGGAATTCCGGTCTGAGAATCGGCACTTTCCTGGACCCGCAAGTGGAACGCACCATCGAGCTTTGCGTCCAGGGAAAAGGTGGCAGTCTTGGGTTCTCAGGTGCCAATGATGGGACCCCATTACCTTTACAAAAAGCACAATGGCTTTCTGTCCTGGCACCTTTTCCCTGGGAGGAGTCTTCATTGGTCTGGAATTCTGGGCTGTAAAATGGAACTTTCTGGGACCAGCACGTGGCATGCACTGTCGTGCTTTGCTCCCAGGGAAAAGGAGGCAACCTCTGGCTCTCAGGTGCCAACGATGGGACCCCATTAACCCTAGAAAAGGCACAATGGCTTTCTGTCCTGACACCTTTTCCCAGAGAGGAATCGACTTCTGTCTGGAATTCTGGGCTGAAAAACGGCCCTTTCCTGGATCCGCACAGGGTATGCACCGTCGAGCTTTGCACCCAGGGAAAAGGTGGCAGCCTTGGGCTCACAGGTGCCAATGATGGGGCCCAATTAGCATTACAAAATACACAATGGCTTTGTCTCTTGGTACATTTTCCCTCTGAGGAATCTTCATAGGTCTGGAATTCTGGGCTGAAAAATGGCACTTTCCCGGACCCGCACGTGGAACGCACCGTCGAGCTTTGCGCCCAGGGAAAAGGTGGCAGCCTTGGGCTCTCAGGTGTCAATTTTGGGGCCCCATTAACCCTAGAAAAGGCACAATTGCTTTCTTCCCTGGCACCTTTTCCCTGGGAGAAATCTTCATCGGCCTCGAATTCTGGGATGAGAAACAGCACATTCCTGGACCCGCAAGTGGAACGCAACGTCGAGCTTTGCGCTCAGGGAAAAGGTTGCAGCCTTCGGCTCTCAGGTGTCAATGATGGAGCCCCATTAACCCTAGAAAAGGAACAATCACTTTCTGTCCTGACACCTTTTCCCAGGGAGGAATCTTCATCGGTCTGGAATTCTGGAATGAGAAACGGCAATTTCCCGGACCCTCACGTAGCCCGCATGGTCGAGCTTTGCGCCCAGGGTATAGGAGGCAACCTTGGGCTCTCAGGTGCCAATGATGGAGCCCGATTAACCCTAGAAATGGAACAATCGCTTTCTTTCCTGGGAGCCTCTTCCCTGTGAGGAGTCTTCATCCGTCTGGAATTCAGGGCTGAAAAACGGCACTTTCCCAGACAAGAAAGTGGTACGTGCCGTTGATGTTTGCGCCCACGGAAAAGGTGGCAGCCTTGAAGTCTGAGGTGCCAATGATGGGGCACCATTGACCCTAGAAAAGGACAATTCGATTTCTGACCTGGCACCTTTTCCCTGGGAGGTGTCTTCGTCCGTCTGGAATTCTGGGCTGAAAAATGGCACTTCCCCGGACCCGCAAGTGGCACGCGCCGTCGACATTTGCGCCCAGGCAAAAGGCGGCAGCCTTGGGCTCTCAGGTGCCAATGATGGGGCCCCGTTAACACTAGAAAAATAACACTAGTTTTCTGTCCTGGCACCTTTTCCCAGGGAGGAATCTTCGTCCGTCTGGAAATCTGGGTTCAAAAATGGCACTGCCCCAAACCCGCACAAGGTACACACCGTCGAGCTTTGCGCCCAGGGAAAAGGGGGCAGCCTTGGGCTCTCAGGTGCCAATGATGGTGCCCCATTACTACTACAAAAGGCACAATGGCTTTCTCTCCTGGCACCTTTTCCCAGGGAGGAATCTTCATGGGTTTGGAATTCTGGTCTGAGAATGGGCGCTTTCCTGGACCCGCAAGTGGAACGCACCATCGAGCTTTGCGTTCAGGGAAAAGGTGGCAGTCTTGGGCTCTCAGGTGCCAATGATGGGGCCCCATTACCTTTACAAAAAGCACAATGGCTTTCTGTCCTGGGAGCCTTTTACCTGGGAGGAGTCGTCATCCGTCTGGAATCCCGGGCTGAGCAAAGCACTTTCTCTGACCTGCACGTGGCAGGCACCATCTTGCTTTGCGCCCAGGGTAAAGGTGGCAGCCTTGGGCTCTCAGGTGCCAACGATGGGTCCCCGTTAACACTAGAAAAATAACAATGGCTTTCTGTCCTGGCACCTTTTCCCTGGGAGGAGTCGTCATCCGTCTGGAATTCTGGGCTTAAAAACGGCACTTCCCCGGACCTGCAAGTGGAACGCACCGTCGAGCTTTGTGCCCAGGCAAAAGGTGGCAGCCTTGGGCTCTCAGGTGCCAATGATGGGGCCTCATTACCCCTAGAAAAAGAACAATGGCTTTCTGTCCTGGCACCTTTTCCCAGGGAGGAATCTTCATTGGTCTGGAATTCTGGGCTGAAAACGGCTCTTTCCCTTACCCGCAAGTGGCACGCACCGTCGAGCTTTGCGCCCAGGGAAAAGGTGGCAGCCCCGGGCTCTCAGCTGCCAATTTTGGGGCCCCATTAACCCTAGAAAAGGCACAATCGCTTTCTGTCCTGGCACCTTTTCCCTGGGAGAAATCTTCGCTGGCCTGGAATCCTGGGATGAGAAACGAGACATTCCCAGACTTGCAAGTGGCACGCGCCGTCGACATTTGCGCCCAGGGAAAAGGTGGCAGCCTTGGGCTCTCAGGTGCCAAAGATGAGGTCCCATTACCCCTAGAAAAGGCACAATGGCTTTCTGTCCTGACACCTTTTCCCAGAGAGGAATCGACTTCCGTCTGGAATTCTGGGCTGAAAAACGGCCCTTTCCCGGACCTGCACAGGGTATGCACCGTCGAGCTTTGCACCCAGGGAAAAGGTGGCAGCCTTGGGCTCACAGGTGCCAATGATGGGACCCATTTAGCATTACAAAATACACAATGGCTTTGTCTCCTGGTACCTTTTCCCTCTGAGGAATCTTCATAGGTCTGGAATTCTGGGCTGAAAAATGGCACTTTCCCAGACCCGCACGTGGAACGCTCCGTCGAGCTTTGTGCCCAGGGAAAAGGTGAGAGCCTTGGGCTCTCAGGTGTCAATTTTGGGGCCCCATGAACCTTAGAAAAGGCACAATTGCTTTCTGCCCTGGCACCTTTTCCCAGGGAGAAATCTTCATCGGCCTCGAATTCTGGGATGAGAAACAGGACTTTCCTGGACCCGCAAGTGGCACGCAACGTCGAGCTTTGCGCTCAGGGAAAAGGTTGCAGCCTTGGGCTCTCAGGTGTCAATGATGGAGCCCCATTAACCCTAGAAAAGGCACAATCGCTTTCTGTCCTGACACCTTTTCCCAGGGAGGAATCTTCATCGGTCTGGAATTCTGGAATGAGAAACGGCAATTTCCCGGACCCTCACGTAGCACGCATGGTCGAGCTTTGCGCCCAGGGTATAGGAGGCAACCTTGGGCTCTCAGGTGCCAATGATGGAGCCCGATTAACCCTAAAAATGGAACAATCGCTTTCTTTCCTGGGAGCCTCTTCCCTGGGAGGAGTCTTCCTCCGTCTGGAATTCAGGGCTGGAAAAAAGGCACTTTCCCGGACAAGAAAGTGGTACGCGCCGTTGATGTTTGCGCCCACGGAAAAGGTGGCAGCCTTGAACTCTCAGGTGCCAATGATGGGGCACCATTGACCCTAGAAAAGGACAATTCAATTTCTGACCTGGCACCTTTTCCCTGGGAGGTGTCTTCGTCCGTCTGGAATTCTGGGCTGAAAAATGGCACTTCCCCGGACCTGCAAGTGGAACGCACCGTGAAGCTTTGTGCCCAGGCAAAAGGTGGCAGCCTTGGGCTCTCAGGTGCCAATGATGGGGCCCCTTACCCCTAGAAAAAGAACAATGGCTTTCTGTCCTTGCACCTTTTCCCAGGGAGGAATCTTCATTGGTCTGGAATTCTGGGCTGAAAACGGCTCTTTCCCTTACCCGCAAGTGGCACGCACCGTCGAGCTTTGCGCCCAGGGAAAAGGTGGCAGCCCTGGGCTCTCAGCTGCCAATTTTGGGTCCCCCTTAGCCCTAGAAAAGGCACAATCGCTTTCTGTCCTGGCACCTTTTCCCAGGGAGAAATCTTCGCTGGCCTGGAATTCTGGGATGAGAAACGGCACATTCCCGGACTTGCAAGTGGCACGCGCCGTCGACATTTGCGCCCAGGGAAAAGGTGGCAGCCTTGGGTACTCAGGAGCCAAAGATGGGACCCCATTACCCCTACAAAAGGCACAATGGCTTTCTGTCCTGACACCTTTTCCCAGAGAGGAATCGACTTCCGTCTGGAATTCTGGGCTGAAAAACGGCCCTTTCCTGGATCCGCACAGGGTATGCACCGTCGAGCTTTGCACCCAGGGAAAAGGTGGCAGCCTTGGGCTCTCAGGTGCCAATGATGGGGCCCAATTAGCATTACAAAATACACAATGGCTTTGTCTCTTGGTACATTTTCCCTCTGAGGAATCTTCATAGGTCTGGAATTCTGGGCTGAAAAATGGCACTTTCCCGGACCCGCACGTGGAACGCACCATCGAGCTTTGCGCCCAGGGAAAAGGTGGCAGCCTTGGGCTCTCAGGTGTCAATTTTGGGGCCCCATTAACCCTAGAAAAGGCACAATTGCTTTCTTCCCTGGCACCTTTTCCCAGGGAGAAATCTTCATCGGCCTCGAATTCTGGGATGAGAAACAGCACATTCCTGGACCCGCAAGTGGCACGCACCGTTGAGCTTTGCCCTCAGGGAAAAGGTTGCAGCCTTCGGCTCTCAGGTGTCAATGATGGAGCCCCATTAACCCTAGAGAAGGAACAATCGCTTTCTGTCCTGACACCTTTTCCCAGGGAGGAATCTTCATCGGTCTGGAATTCTGGAATGAGAAACAGCAATTTCCCGGACCCTCACGTAGCACGCATGGTCGAGCTTTGCGCCCAGGGTATAGGAGGCAACCTTGGGCTCTCAGGTGCCAATGATGGAGCCCGATTAACCCTAAAAATGGAACAATCGCTTTCTTTCCTGGGAGCCTCTTCCCTGTGAGGAGTCTTCATCCGTCTGGAATTGAGGGCTGAAAAACGGCACTTTCCCGGACAAGAAAGTGGTACGTGCCGTTGATGTTTGCGCCCACGGAAAAGGTGGCAGCCTTGAAGTCTGAGGTGCCAATGATGGGGCACCATTGACCCTAGAAAAGGACAATTCGATTTCTGACCTGGCACCTTTTCCCTGGGAGGTGTTTTCGTCCGTCTGGAATTCTGGGCTGAAAAATGGCACTTCCCCGGACCCGCAAGTGGCACGCGCCGTCGACATTTGCGCCCAGGCAAAAGGCGGAAGCCTTGGGCTCTCAGGTGCCAATGATGGGGCCCCGTTAACACTGGAAAAATAACACTTGCTTTCTGTCCTGGCACCTTTTCCCAGGGAGGAATCTTCGTCCGTCTCGAAATCTGGGTTCAAAAATGGCACTGCCCCAAACCCGCACAAGGTACACACCGTCGAGCTTTGCGCCCAGGGAAAAGGGGGCAGCCTTGGGCTCTCAGGTGCCAATGATGGGGCCCCATTAGCCCTAGAAAAGGCACAATGGCTTTCTATCCTGGCACCTTTTCCCAGGGAGGAATCTTCATCGGTTTGGAATTCTGGTCTGAGAATCGGCACTTTCCTGGACCCGCAAGTGGAACGCACCATCGAGCTTTGCGTCCAGGGAAAAGGTGGCAGTCTTGGGTTCTCAGGTGCCAATGATGGGACCCCATTACCTTTACAAAAAGCACAATGGCTTTCTGTCCTGGCACCTTTTCCCTGGGAGGAGTCTTCATTGGTCTGGAATTCTGGGCTGTAAAATGGCACTTTCTGGGACCAGCACGTGGCACGCACTGTCGTGCTTTGCGCCCAGGCAAAAGGAGGCAACCTCTGGCTCTCAGATGCCAATGACGGGCCCCCATTAACACTAGAAATGGAACAATCGCTTTCTGTCCTGGGAGCCCTTTCCCTGGGAGGAGTTGTCATCCGTCTGGAATCCTGGGCTGAACAAAGCACTTTCTCTGACCTGCACATGGCAGGCACCATCTAGGTTTGCGCCCAGGGAAAAGGTGACAGCCTTGGGCTCTCAGGGGCCAATGATGGGTCCCCGTTAACACTAGATAAATAACAATCGCTTTCTGTCCTGGCACCTTTTCCCTGGGAGGAATTTTCATCCATCTGGAATTCTGGACTGAAAAACGGCACTTCCCCGGACCTGCAAGTGGAACGCACCGTCGAGCTTTGTGCCCAGGCAAAAGGTGGCAGCCTTGGGCTCTCAGGTGCCAATGATGGGGCCCCATTACCCCTAGAAAAAGAACAATGGCTTTCTGTCCTGGCACCTTTTCCCAGGGAGGAATCTTCATTGGTCTGGAATTCTGGGCTGAAAACGGCACTTTCCCTTACCCGCAAGTGTCACGCACCGTTGAGCTTTGCGCCCAGGGAAAAGGTGGCAGCCCTGGGCTCTCAGCTGCCAATTTTAGGGCCCCGTTAACTGTAGAAAAGGCACAATCGCTTTCTGTCCTGGCACCTTTTCCCAGGGAGAAATCTTCGCTGGCCTGGAATTCTGGGATGAGAAACGGCACATTCCCGGACTTGCAAGTGGCACGCACCGTCGACATTTGCGGCCAGGGAAAAGGTGGCAGCCTTGGGCTCTCAGGTGCCAAAGATGGGGCCCCATTACCCCTACAAAAGGCACAATGGCTTTCTGTCCTGACACCTTTTCCCAGAGAGGAATCGACTTCCGTCTGGAATTCTGCGCTGAAAAACGGCCCTTTCCCGGACCCGCACAGGGTATGCACCATCGAGCTTTGCACCCAGGGAAAAGGTGGCAGCCTTGGGCTCTCAGGTGCCAATGATGGGGCCCAATTAGCATTACAAAATACACAATGGCTTTGTCTCCTGGTACCTTTTCCTTCTGAGGAATCTTCTTAGGTCTGGAATTCTGGGCTGAAAAATGGCACTTTCCCGGACCCGCACGTGGACCGCTCCGTCGTGCTTTGCGCCCAGGGAAAAGGTGGCAGCCTTGGGCTCTCAGGTGTCAATTTTGGGGCCCCATGAACCTTAGAAAAGGCACAATTGCTTTCTGCCCTGGCACCTTTTCCCAGGGAGAAATCTTCATCGGCCTCGAATTCTGGGATGAGAAACAGCACATTCCTGGACCCGCAAGTGGCACGCACCGTTGAGCTTTGCCCTCAGGGAAAAGGTTGCAGCCTTCGGCTCTCAGGTGTCAATGATGGAGCCCCATTAACCCTAGAAAAGGAACAATCGCTTTCTGTCCTGACACCTTTTCCCAGGGAGGAATCTTCATCGGTCTGGAATTCTGGAATGAGAAACAGCAATTTCCCGGACCCTCACGTAGCACGCATGGTCGAGCTTTGCGCCCAGGGTATAGGAGGCAACCTTGGGCTCTCAGGTGCCAATGATGGAGCCCGATTAACCCTAGAAATGGAACAATCGCTTTCTTTCCTGGGAGCCTCTTCCCTGTGAGGAGTCTTCATCCGTCTGGAATTGAGGGCTGAAAAACGGCACTTTCCCAGACAAGAAAGTGGTACGTGCCGTTGATGTTTGCGCCCACGGAAAAGGTGGCAGCCTTGAAGTCTGAGGTGCCAATGATGGGGCACCATTGACCCTAGAAAAGGACAATTCGATTTCTGACCTGGCACCTTTTCCCTGGGAGGTGTTTTCGTCCGTCTGGAATTCTGGGCTGAAAAATGGCACTTCCCCGGACCCGCAAGTGGCACGCGCCGTCGACATTTGCGCCCAGGCAAAAGGCGGAAGCCTTGGGCTCTCAGGTGCCAATGATGGGGCCCCGTTAACACTAGAAAAATAACACTTGCTTTCTGTCCTGGCACCTTTTCCCAGGGAGGAATCTTCGTCCGTCTCGAAATCTGGGTTCAAAAATGGCACTGCCCCAAACCCGCACAAGGTACACACCGTCGAGCTTTGCGCCCAGGGAAAAGGGGGCAGCCTTGGGCTCTCAGGTGCCAATGATGGTGCCCCATTACCCCTACAAAAGGCACAATGGCTTTCTATCCTGGCACCTTTTCCCAGGGAGGAATCTTCATCGGTTTGGAATTCTGGTCTGAGAATCGGCACTTTCCTGGACCCGCAAGTGGAACGCACCATCGAGCTTTGCGTCCAGGGAAAAGGTGGCAGTCTTGGGTTCTCAGGTGCCAATGATGGGGCCCCATTACCTTTACAAAAAGCACAATGGCTTTCTGTCCTGGAAGCCTTTTACCTGGGAGGAGTCGTCATCCGTCTGGAATCCCGGGCTGAGCAAAGCACTTTCTCTGACCTGCACGTGGCAGGCACCATCTTGCTTTGCGCCCAGGGTAAAGGTGGCAGCCTTGGGCTCTCAGGTGCCAACGATGGGTCCCCGTTAACACTAGAAAAATAACAATGGCTTTCTGTCCTGGCACCTTTTCCCTGGGAGGAGTCGTCATCCGTCTGGAATTCTGGGCTTAAAAACGGCACTTCCCCGGACCTGCAAGTGGCACGCACCGTCGAGCTTTGTGCCCAGGCAAAAGGTGGCAGCCTTGGGCTCTCAGGTGCCAAAGATGGGGCCTCATTAACCCTAGAAAAGGAACAATCGCTTTCTGTCCTGACACCTTTTCCCAGGGAGGAATCTTCATCGGTTTGGAATTCTGGAATGAGAAACGGCAATTTCCCGGACCCTCACGTAGCCCGCATGGTCGAGCTTTGCGCCCAGGGTATAGGAGGCAACCTTGGGCTCTCAGGTGCCAATGATGGGGCCCGATTAACCCTAGAAATGGAACAATCGCTTTCTTTCCTGGGAGCCTCTTCCCTGGGAGGAGTCTTCATCCGTCTGGAATTCAGGGCTGAAAAACGGCACTTTCCCAGACAAGAAAGTGGTACGTGCCGTTGATGTTTGCGCCCACGGAAAAGGTGGCAGCCTTGAAGTCTGAGGTGCCAATGATGGGGCACCATTGACCCTAGAAAAGGACAATTCGATTTCTGACCTGGCACCTTTTCCCTGGGAGGTGTCTTCGTCCGTCTGGAATTCTGGGCTGAAAAATGGCACTTAACCGGACCCGCAAGTGGCACGCGCCATCGACATTTGCGCCCAGGGAAAAGGCGGCAGCCTTGGGCTCTCAGGTGCCAATGATGGGGCCCCGTTAACACTAGAAAAATAACACTAGTTTTCTGTCCTGGAACCTTTTCCCAGGGAGGAATCTTCGTCCGTCTGGAAATCTGGGTTCAAAAATGGCACTGCCCCAAACCCGCACAAGGTACACACCGTCGAGCTTTGCGCCCAGGGAAAAGGGGGCAGCCTTGGGCTCTCAGGTGCCAATGATGGTGCCCCATTAGCCCTAGAAAAGGCACAATCGCTTTCTATCCTGGCACCTTTTCCCAGGGAGGAATCTTCATCGGTTTGGAATTCCGGTCTGAGAATCGGCACTTTCCTGGACCCGCAAGTGGAACGCACCATCGAGCTTTGCGTCCAGGGAAAAGGTGGCAGTCTTGGGTTCTCAGGTGCCAATGATGGGACCCCATTACCTTTACAAAAAGCACAATGGCTTTCTGTCCTGGCACCTTTTCCCTGGGAGGAGTCTTCATTGGTCTGGAATTCTGGGCTGTAAAATGGCACTTTCTGGGACCAGCACGTGGCACGCACTGTCGTGCTTTGCGCCCAGGGAAAAGGAGGCAACCTCTGGCTCTCAGATGCCAATGACGGGCCCCCATTAACACTAGAAATGGAACAATCGCTTTCTGTCCTGGGAGCCTTTTCCCTGGGAGGAGTCGTCATCCGTCTGGAATCCTGGGCTGAACAAAGTACTTTCTCTGACCTGCACATGGCAGGCACCATCTAGGTTTGCGCCCAGGGAAAAGGTGACAGCCTTGGGCTCTCAGGGGCCAATGATGGGTCCCCGTTAACACTAGATAAATAACAATCGCTTTCTGTCCTGGCACCTTTTCCTTGGGAGGAATTTTCATCCATCTGGAATTCTGGACTGAAAAACGGCACTTCCCCGGACAAGAAAGTGGTACGCGCCGTTGATGTTTGCGCCCACGGAAAAGGTGGCAGCCTTGAACTCTCAGGTGCCAATGATGGGGCACCATTGACCCTAGAAAAGGACAATTCGATTTCTGACCTGGCACCTTTTCCCTGGGAGGTGTCTTCGTCCCTCTGGAATTCTGGGCTGAAAAATGGCACTTTCCCGGACCCGCAAGTGGCACGCGCCGTCGACATTTGCGCCCAGGCAAAAGGCGGCAGCCTTGGGCTCTCAGGTGCCAATGATGGGGCCCCGATAACAATAGAAAAATAACACTTGCTTTCTGTCCTGGCACCTTTTCCCAGGGAGGAATCTTCATCGGTTTGGAATTCTGGTCTGAGAATCGGCACTTCCCCGGACCTGCAAGTGGAACGCACCATCGAGCTTTGCATCCAGGGAAAAGGTGGCAGTCTTGGGTTCTCAGGTGCCAATGATGGGATCCCATTACCTTTACAAAAAGCACAATGGCTTTCTGTCCTGGCACCTTTTCCCTGGGAGGAGTCTTCATTGGTCTAGAATTCTGGGCTGTAAAATGGCACTTTCTGGGACCAGCACGTGGCACGCACTGTCGTGCTTTGCGCCCAGGGAAAAGGAGGCAACCTCTGGCTCTCAGGTGCCAACGATGGGACCCCATTAACCCTAGAAAAGGCACAATGGCTTTCTGTCCTGACACCTTTTCCCAGAGAGGAATCGACTTCTGTCTGGAATTCTGGGCTGAAAAACGGCCCTTTCCTGGATCCGCACAGGGTATGCACCGTCGAGCTTTGCACCCAGGGAAAAGGTGGCAGCCTTGGGCCCACAGGTGCCAATGATGGGGCCCAATTAGCATTACAAAATACACAATGGCTTTGTCTCTTGGTACATTTTCCCTCTGAGGAATCTTCATAGGTCTGGAATTCTGGGCTGAAAAATGGCACTTTCCCGGACCCGCACGTGGAACGCACCGTCGAGCTTTGCGCCCACGGAAAAGGTGGCAGCCTTGGGCTCTCAGGTGTCAATTTTGGGACCCCATTAACCCTAGAAAAGGCACAATTGCTTTCTGCCCTGGCACCTTTTCCCAGGGAGAAATCTTCATCGGCCTCGAATTCTGGGATGAGAAACAGCACATTCCTGGACCCGCAAGTGGCACGCAACGTCGAGCTTTGCGCTCAGGGAAAAGGTTGCAGCCTTCGGCTCTCAGGTGTCAATGATGGAGCCCCATTAACCCTAGAAAAGGAACAATCGCTTTCTGTCCTGACACCTTTTCCCAGGGAAGAATCTTCATCGGTCTGGAATTCTGGAATGAGAAACGGCAATTTCCCGGACCCTCACGTAGCACGCATGGTCGAGCTTTGCGCCCAGGGTATAGGAGGCAACCTTGGGCTCTCAGGTGCCAATGATGGAGCCCGATTAACCCTAAAAATGGAACAATCGCTTTCTTTCCTGGGAGCCTCTTCCCTGTGAGGAGTCTTCATCCGTCTGGAATTGAGGGCTGAAAAACGGCACTTTCCCGGACAAGAAAGTGGTACGTGCCGTTGATGTTTGCGCCCACGGAAAAGGTGGCAGCCTTGAAGTCTGAGGTGCCAATGATGGGGCACCATTGACCCTAGAAAAGGACAATTCGATTTCTGACCTGGCACCTTTTCCCTGGGAGGTGTCTTCGTCCGTCTGGAATTCTGGGCTGAAAAATGGCACTTCCCCGGACCCTCAAGTGGCACGCGCCATCGACATTTGCGCCGAGGCAAAAGGTGGCAGCCTTGGGCACTCAGG
The DNA here is from genome assembly GCF_047495875.1 of Pithys albifrons albifrons. Lineage (NCBI taxonomy): Eukaryota > Metazoa > Chordata > Aves > Passeriformes > Thamnophilidae > Pithys > Pithys albifrons. The sequence goes on from NC_092487.1 coordinate 2,584,626, forward strand.
TGCCAATGATGGGGCCCCGTTAACACTAGAAAAATAACACTAGTTTTCTGTCCTGGCACCTTTTCCCAGGGAGGAATCTTCGTCCGTCTGTAAATCTGGGTTCAAAAATGGCACTGCCCCAAACCCGCACAAGGTACACACCGTCGAGCTTTGCGCCCAGGGAAAAGGGGGCAGCCTTGGGCTCTCAGGTGCCAATGATGGTGCCCCATTACCCCTACAAAAGGCACAATGGCTTTCTGTCCTGGCACCTTTTCCCAGGGAGGAATCTTCATCGGTTTGGAATTCTGGTCTGAGAATGGTCGCTTTCCTGGACCGGCAAGTGGAACGCACCATCGAGCTTTGCGTCCAGGGAAAAGGTGGCAGTCTTGGGCTCTCAGGTGCCAATGATGGGGCCCCATTACCTTTACAAAAAGCACAATGGCTTTCTGTCCTGGGAGCCTTTTACCTGGGAGGAGTCGTCATCCGTCTGGAATCCCAGGCTGAGCAAAGCACTTTCTCTGACCTGCACGTGGCGCTCCATCTTGCTTTGCGCCCAGGGTAAAGGTGGCAGCCTTGGGCTCTCAGGTGCCAACGATGGGTCCCCGTTAACACTAGAAAAATAACAATGGCTTTCTGTCCTGGCACCTTTTCCCTGGGAGGAGTCGTCATCCGTCTGGAATTCTGGGCTTAAAAACGGCACTTCCCCGGACCTGCAAGTGGAACGCACCGTCGAGCTTTGTGCCCAGGCAAAAGGTGGCAGCCTTGGGCTCTCAGGTGCCAATGATGGGGCCCCATTACCCCTAGAAAAAGAACAATCGCTTTCTGTCCTGGCACCTTTTCCCAGGGAGGAATCTTCATTGGTCTGGAATTCTGGGCTGAAAACGGCTCTTTCCCTTACCCGCAAGTGGCACGCACCGTCGAGCTTTGCGCCCAGGGTATAGGTGGCAGCCCCGGGCACTCAGCTGCCAATTTTGGGGCCCCATTAACCCTAGAAAAGGCACAATCGCTTTCTGTCCTGGCACCTTTTCCCTGGGAGAAATCTTCGCTGGCCTAGAATCCTGGGATGAGAAACGACACATTCCCAGACTTGCAAGTGGCACGCGCCGTCGACATTTGCGCCCAGGGAAAAGGTGGCAGCCTTGGGCTCTCAGGTGCCAAAGATGAGGTCCCATTACCCCTACAAAAGGCACAATGGCTTTCTGTCCTGACACATTTTCCCAGAGAGGAATCGACTTCCATCTGGAATTCTGGGCTGAAAAACGGCCCTTTCCCGGACCCGCACAGGGTATGCACCGTCGAGCTTTGCACCCAGGGAAAAGGCGGCAGCCTTGGGATCACAGGTGCCAATGATGGGGCCCATTTAGCATTACAAAATACACAATGGCTTTGTCTCCTGGTACCTTTTCCCTCTGAGGAATCTTCATAGGTCTGGAATTCTGGGCTGAAAAATGGCACTTTCCCGGACCCGCACGTGGAACGCTCCATCGAGCTTTGCGCCCAGGGAAAAGGTGAGAGCCTTGGGTTCTCAGGTGTCAATTTTGGGGCCCCATTAACCCTAGAAAAGGCACAATTGCTTTCTGCCCTGGCACCTTTTCCCAGGGAGAAATCTTCATCGGCCTCGAATTCTGGGATGAGAAACAGCACATTCCTGGACCCGCAAGTGGCACGCACCGTTGAGCTTTGCGCTCAGGGAAAAGGTGGCAGCCTTGGGCTCTCAGGTGTCAATGATGGAGCCCCATTAACCCTAGAAAAGGAACAATCGCTTTCTGTCCTGACACCTTTTCCCAGGGAGGAATCTTCATCGGTCTGGAATTCTGGAATGAGAAACGGCAATTTCCCGGACCCTCACGTAGCACGCATGGTCGAGCTTTGCGCCCAGGGTATAGGAGGCAACCTTGGGCTCTCAGATGCCAATGATGGAGCCCGATTAACCCTAGAAATGGAACAATCGCTTTCTTTCCTGGGAGCCTCTTCCCTGGGAGGAGTCTTCATCCGTCTGGAATTCAGGGCTGAAAAACGGCACTTTCCCGGACAAGAAAGTGGTACGCGCCGTTGATGTTTGCGCCCACAAAAAGGTGGCAGCCTTGAACTCTCAGGTGCCAATGATGGGGCACCATCTACCCTAGAAAAGGACAATTCGATTTCTGACCTGGCACCTTTTCCCTGGGAGGTGTCTTCGTCCGTCTGGAATTCTGGGCTGAAAAACGGCACTTCCCCGGACCTGCAAGTGGAACGCACCGTCAAGCTTTGTGCTCAGGCAAAAGGTGGCAGCCTTGGGCTCTCAGGTGCCAATGATGGGGCCCCATTACCCCTAGAAAAAGAACAATGGCTTTCTGTCCTTGCACCTTTTCCCAGGGAGGAATCTTCATTGGTCTGGAATTCTGGGCTGAAAACGGCTCTTTCCCTTACCCGCAAGTGGCACGCACCGTCGAGCTTTGCGACCAGGGAAAAGATGGCAGCCCTGGGCTCTCAGCTGCCACTTTTGGGTCCCCATTAGCCCTAGAAAAGGCACAATCGCTTTCTGTCCTGGCACCTTTTCCCAGGGAGAAATCTTTGCTGGCCTGGAATTCTGGGATGAGAAACGGCACATTCCCGGACTTGCAAGTGGCACGCGCCGTCGACATTTGCGCCCAGGGAAAAGGTGGCAGCCTTGGGCTCTCAGGTGCCAAAGATGGGACCCCATTACCCCTACAAAAGGCACAATGGCTTTCTGTCCTGACACCTTTTCCCAGAGAGGAATCGACTTCCGTCTGGAATTCTGGGCTGAAAAATGGCCCTTTCCTGGATCCGCACAGGGTATGCACCGTCGAGCTTTGCACCCAGGGAAAAGGTGGCAGCCTTGGGCTCTCAGGTGCCAATGATGGGGCCCAATTAGCATTACAAAATACACAATGGCTTTGTCTCTTGGTACATTTTCCCTCTGAGGAATCTTCATAGGTCTGGAATTCTGGGCTGAAAAATGGCACTTTCCCGGACCCGCACGTGGAACGCACCGTCGAGCTTTGCGCTCAGGGAAAAGGTGGCAGCCTTGGGCTCTCAGGTGTCAATTTTGGGGCCCCATTAACCCTAGAAAAGGAACAATCGCTTTCTGTCCTGACACCTTTTCCCAGGGAGGAATCTTCATCGGTCTGGAATTCTGGAATGAGAAACAGCAATTTCCCGGACCCTCACGTAGCACGCATGGTCGAGCTTTGCGCCCAGGGTATAGGAGGCAACCTTGGGCTCTCAGGTGCCAATGATGGAGCCCGATTAACCCTAAAAATGGAACAATCGCTTTCTTTCCTGGGAGCCTCTTCCCTGTGAGGAGTCTTCATCCGTCTGGAATTGAGGGCTGAAAAACGGCACTTTCCCGGACAAGAAAGTGGTACGTGCCGTTGATGTTTGCGCCCACGGAAAAGGTGGCAGCCTTGAAGTCTGAGGTGCAAATGATGGGGCACCATCTACCCTAGAAAAGGACAATTCGATTTCTGACCTGGCACCTTTTCCCTGGGAGGTGTTTTCGTCCGTCTGGAATTCTGGGCTGAAAAATGGCACTTCCCCGGACCCGCAAGTGGCACGCGCCGTCGACATTTGCGCCCAGGCAAAAGGCGGAAGCCTTGGGCTCTCAGGTGCCAATGATGGGGCCCCGTTAACACTAGAAAAATAACACTTGCTTTCTGTCCTGGCACCTTTTCCCAGGGAGGAATCTTCGTCCGTCTCGAAATCTGGGTTCAAAAATGGCACTGCCCCAAACCCGCACAAGGTACACACCGTCGAGCTTTGCGCCCAGGGAAAAGGGGGCAGCCTTGGGCTCTCAGGTGCCAATGATGGTGCCCCATTACCCCTACAAAAGGCACAATGGCTTTCTATCCTGGCACCTTTTCCCAGGGAGGAATCTTCATCGGTTTGGAATTCCGGTCTGAGAATCGGCACTTTCCTGGACCTGCAAGTGGAACGCACCATCGAGCTTTGCGTCCAGGGAAAAGGTGGCAGTCTTGGGTTCTCAGGTGCCAATGATGGGACCCCATTACCTTTACAAAAAGCACAATGGCTTTCTGTCCTGGCACCTTTTCCCTGGGAGGAGTCTTCATTGGTCTGGAATTCTGGGCTGTAAAATGGCACTTTCTGGGACCAGCACGTGGCACGCACTGTCGTGCTTTGCGCCCAGGGAAAAGGAGGCAACCTCTGGCTCTCAGATGCCAATGACGGGCCCCCATTAACACTAGAAATGGAACAATCGCTTTCTGTCCTGGGAGCCCTTTCCCTGGGAGGAGTCGTCATCCGTCTGGAATCCTGGGCTGAACAAAGCACTTTCTCTGACCTGCACATGGCAGGCACCATCTAGGTTTGCGCCCAGTGAAAAGGTGACAGCCTTGGGCTCTCAGGGGCCAATGATGGGTCCCCGTTAACACTAGATAAATAACAATCGCTTTCTGTCCTGGCACCTTTTCCCTGGGAGGAATTTTCATCCATCTGGAATTCTGGACTGAAAAACGGCACTTCCCCGGACCTGCAAGTGGAACGCACCGTCGAGCTTTGTGCCCAGGCAAAAGGTGGCAGCCTTGGTCTCTCAGGTGCCAATGATGGGGCCCCATTACCCCTAGAAAAAGAACAATGGCTTTCTGTCCTGGCACCTTTTCCCAGGGAGGAATCTTCATTGGTCTGGAATTCTGGGCTGAAAACGGCACTTTCCCTTACCCGCAAGTGGCACGCACCGTCGAGCTTTGCGCCCAGGGAAAAGGTGGCAGCCCTGGGCTCTCAGCTGCCAATTTTAGGGCCCCGTTAACCGTAGAAAAGGCACAATCGCTTTCTGTCCGGGCACCTTTTCCCAGGGAGAAATCTTCGCTGGCCTGGAATTCTGGGATGAGAAACGGCACATTCCCGGACTTGCAAGTGGCACGCACCGTCGACATTTGCGCCCAGGGAAAAGGTGGCAGCCTTGGGCTCTCAGGTGCCAAAGATGGGGCCCCATTACCCCTACAAAAGGCACAATGGCTTTCTGTCCTGACACCTTTTCCCAGAGAGGAATCGACTTCCGTCTGGAATTCTGGGCTGAAAAACGGCCCTTTCCCGGACCCGCACAGGGTATGCACCGTCGAGCTTTGCACCCAGGGAAAAGGTGGCAGCCTTGGGCTCTCAGGTGCCAATGATGGGGCCCAATTAGCATTACAAAATACACAATGGCTTTGTCTCCTGGTACCTTTTCCTTCTGAGGAATCTTCTTAGGTCTGGAATTCTGGGCTGAAAAATGGCACTTTCCCGGACCCGCACGTGGACCGCTCCGTCGTGCTTTGCGCCCAGGGAAAAGGTGGCAGCCTTGGGCTCTCAGGTGTCAATTTTGGGGCCCCATTAACCCTAGAAAAGGCACAATTGCTTTCTGTCCAGGCACCTTTTCCCTGGGAGAAATCTTCATCGGCCTCGAATTCTGGGATGAGAAACAGGACTTTCCTGGACCCGCAAGTGGCACGCACCGTCGAGCTTTGCGCTCAGGGAAAAGGTTGCAGCCTTGGGCTCTCAGGTGTCAATGATGGAGCCCCATTAACCCTAGAAAAGGCACAATCGCTTTCTGTCCTGACACCTTTTCCCAGGGAGGAATCTTCATCGGTCTGGAATTCTGGAATGAGAAACGACAATTTCCCGGACCCTCACGTAGCACGCATGGTCGAGCTTTGCGCCCAGGGTATAGGAGGCAACCTTGGGCTCTCAGATGCCAATGATGGAGCCCGATTAACCCTAGAAATGGAACAATCGCTTTCTTTCCTGGGAGCCTCTTCCCTGTGAGGAGTCTTCATCCGTCTGGAATTCAGGGCTGAAAAACGGCACTTTCCCGGACAAGAAAGTGGTACGCGCCGTTGATGTTTGCGCCCACGGAAAAGGTGGCAGCCTTGAACTCTCAGGTGCCAATGATGGGGCACCATCTACCCTAGAAAAGGACAATTCGATTTCTGACCTGGCACCTTTTCCCTGGGAGGTGTCTTCGTCCCTCTGGAATTCTGGGCTGAAAAATGGCACTTCCCCGGACCCGCAAGTGGCACGCGCCGTCGACATTTGCGCCCAGGCAAAAGGCGGAAGCCTTGGGCTCTCAGGTGCCAATGATGGGGCCCCGATAACAATAGAAAAATAACACTTGCTTTCTGTCCTGGCACCTTTTCCCAGGGAGGAATCTTCATCGGTTTGGAATTCTGGTCTGAGAATCAGCACTTCCCCGGACCTGCAAGTGGAACGCACCATCGAGCTTTGCGTCCAGGGAAAAGGTGGCAGTCTTGGGTTCTCAGGTGCCAATGATGGGACCCCATTACCTTTACAAAAAGCACAATGGCTTTCTGTCCTGGCACCTTTTCCCTGGGAGGAGTCTTCATTGGTCTGGAATTCTGGGCTGTAAAATGGAACTTTCTGGGACCAGCACGTGGCACGCACTGTCGTGCTTTGCGCCCAGGGAAAAGGAGGCAACCTCTGGCTCTCAGGTGCCAACGATGGGGCCCCATTAACCCTAGAAAAGGCACAATGGCTTTCTGTCCTGACACCTTTTCCCAGAGAGGAATCGACTTCTGTCTGGAATTCTGGGCTGAAAAACGGCCCTTTCCTGGATCCGCACAGGGTATGCACCGTCGAGCTTTGCACCCAGGGAAAAGGTGGCAGCCTTGGGCTCTCAGGTGCCAATGATGGGGCCCAATTAGCATTACAAAATACACAATGGCTTTGTCTCTTGGTACATTTTCCCTCTGAGGAATCTTCATAGGTCTGGAATTCTGGGCTGAAAAATGGCACTTTCCCGGACCCGCACGTGGAACGCACCGTCGAGCTTTGCGCCCAGGGAAAAGGTGGCAGCCTTGGGCTCTCAGGTGTCAATTTTGGGACCCCATTAACCCTAGAAAAGGCACAATTGCTTTCTGCCCTGGCACCTTTTCCCAGGGAGAAATCTTCATCGGCCTCGAATTCTGGGATGAGAAACAGCACATTCCTGGACCCGCAAGTGGCACGCAACGTCGAGCTTTGCGCTCAGGGAAAAGGTGGCAGCCTTGGGCTCTCAGGTGTCAATTTTGGGGCCCCATTAACCCTAGAAAAGGAACAATCGCTTTCTGTCCTGACACCTTTTCCCAGGGAGGAATCTTCATCGGTCTGGAATTCTGGAATGAGAAACGGCAATTTCCCGGACCCTCTTGTAGCACGCATGGTCGAGCTTTGCGCCCAGGGTATAGGAGGCAACCTTGGGCTCTCAGGTGCCAATGATGGAGCCCGATTAACCCTAAAAATGGAACAATCGCTTTCTTTCCTGGGAGCCTCTTCCCTGTGAGGAGTCTTCATCCGTCTGGAATTGAGGGCTGAAAAACGGCACTTTCCCGGACAAGAAAGTGGTACGTGCCGTTGATGTTTGCGCCCACGGAAAAGGTGGCAGCCTTGAAGTCTGAGGTGCAAATGATGGGGCACCATCTACCCTAGAAAAGGACAATTCGATTTCTGACCTGGCACCTTTTCCCTGGGAGGTGTCTTCGTCCGTCTGGAATTCTGGGCTGAAAAATGGCACTTCCCCGGACCCGCAAGTGGCACGCGCCGTCGACATTTGCGCCCAGGCAAAAGGCGGAAGCCTTGGGCTCTCAGGTGCCAATGATGGGGCCCCGTTAACACTAGAAAAATAACACTTGCTTTCTGTCCTGGCACCTTTTCCCAGGGAGGAATCTTCGTCCGTCTCGAAATCTGGGTTCAAAAATGGCACTGCCCCAAACCCGCACAAGGTACACACCGTCGAGCTTTGCGCCCAGGGAAAAGGGGGCAGTCTTGGGTTCTCAGGTGCCAATGATGGGACCCCATTACCTTTACAAAAAGCACAATGGCTTTCTGTCCTGGCACCTTTTCCCTGGGAGGAGTCTTCATTGGTCTGGAATTCTGGGCTGTAAAATGGCACTTTCTGGGACCAGCACGTGGCACGCACTGTCGTGCTTTGCGCCCAGGGAAAAGGAGGCAACCTCTGGCTCTCAGATGCCAATGACGGGCCCCCATTAACACTAGAAATGGAACAATCGCTTTCTGTCCTGGGAGCCCTTTCCCTGGGAGGAGTCGTCATCCGTCTGGAATCCTGGGCTGAACAAAGCACTTTCTCTGACCTGCACATGGCAGGCACCATCTAGGTTTGCGCCCAGGGAAAAGGTGACAGCCTTGGGCTCTCAGGGGCCAATGATGGGTCCCCGTTAACACTAGATAAATAACAATCGCTTTCTGTCCTGGCACCTTTTCCCTGGGAGGAATTTTCATCCATCTGGAATTCTGGACTGAAAAACGGCACTTCCCCGGACCTGCAAGTGGAACGCACCGTCGAGCTTTGTGCCCAGGCAAAAGGTGGCAGCCTTGGTCTCTCAGGTGCCAATGATGGGGCCCCATTACCCCTAGAAAAAGAACAATGGCTTTCTGTCCTGGCACCTTTTCCCAGGGAGGAATCTTCATTGGTCTGGAATTCTGGGCTGAAAACGGCACTTTCCCTTACCCGCAAGTGGCACGCACCGTCGAGCTTTGCGCCCAGGGAAAAGGTGGCAGCCCTGGGCTCTCAGCTGCCAATTTTAGGGCCCCGTTAACCGTAGAAAAGGCACAATCGCTTTCTGTCCGGGCACCTTTTCCCAGGGAGAAATCTTCGCTGGCCTGGAATTCTGGGATGAGAAACGGCACATTCCCGGACTTGCAAGTGGCACGCACCGTCAACATTTGCGCCCAGGGAAAATGTGGCAGCCTTGGGCTCTCAGGTGCCAAAGATGGGGCCCCATTACCCCTACAAAAGGCACAATGGCTTTCTGTCCTGACACCTTTTCCCAGAGAGGAATCGACTTCCGTCTGGAATTCTGGGCTGAAAAACGGCCCTTTCCCGGACCCGCACAGGGTATGCACCATCGAGCTTTGCACCCAGGGAAAAGGTGGCAGCCTTGGGCTCTCAGGTGCCAATGATGGGGCCCAATTAGCATTACAAAATACACAATGGCTTTGTCTCCTGGTACCTTTTCCTTCTGAGGAATCTTCTTAGGTCTGGAATTCTGGGCTGAAAAATGGCACTTTCCCGGACCCGCACGTGGACCGCTCCGTCGTGCTTTGCGCCCAGGGAAAAGGTGGCAGCCTTGGGCTCTCAGGTGTCAATTTTGGGGCCCCATTAACCCTAGAAAAGGCACAATTGCTTTCTGTCCAGGCACCTTTTCCCTGGGAGAAATCTTCATCGGCCTCGAATTCTGGGATGAGAAACAGGACTTTCCTGGACCCGCAAGTGGCACGCACCGTCGAGCTTTGCGCTCAGGGAAAAGGTTGCAGCCTTGGGCTCTCAGGTGTCAATGATGGAGCCCCATTAACCCTAGAAAAGGCACAATCGCTTTCTGTCCTGACACCTTTTCCCAGGGAGGAATCTTCATCGGTCTGGAATTCTGGAATGAGAAACGACAATTTCCCGGACCCTCACGTAGCACGCATGGTCGAGCTTTGCGCCCAGGGTATAGGAGGCAACCTTGGGCTCTCAGATGCCAATGATGGAGCCCGATTAACCCTAGAAATGGAACAATCGCTTTCTTTCCTGGGAGCCTCTTCCCTGTGAGGAGTCTTCATCCGTCTGGAATTCAGGGCTGAAAAACGGCACTTTCCCGGACAAGAAAGTGGTACGCGCCGTTGATGTTTGCGCCCACGGAAAAGGTGGCAGCCTTGAACTCTCAGGTGCCAATGATGGGGCACCATCTACCCTAGAAAAGGACAATTCGATTTCTGACCTGGCACCTTTTCCCTGGGAGGTGTCTTCGTCCGTCTGGAATTCTGGGCTGAAAAATGGCACTTCCCCGGACCCGCAAGTGGTACGCGCCGTCGACATTTGCGCCCAGGCAAAAGGCGGAAGCCTTGGGCTCTCAGGTGCCAATGATGGGGCCCCGATAACAATAGAAAAATAACACTTGCTTTCTGTCCTGGCACCTTTTCCCAGGGAGGAATCTTCATCGGTTTGGAATTCTGGTCTGAGAATCAGCACTTCCCCGGACCTGCAAGTGGAACGCACCATCGAGCTTTGCGTCCAGGGAAAAGGTGGCAGTCTTGGGTTCTCAGGTGCCAATGATGGGACCCCATTACCTTTACAAAAAGCACAATGGCTTTCTGTCCTGGCACCTTTTCCCTGGGAGGAGTCTTCATTGGTCTGGAATTCTGGGCTGTAAAATGGAACTTTCTGGGACCAGCACGTGGCACGCACTGTCGTGCTTTGCGCCCAGGGAAAAGGAGGCAACCTCTGGCTCTCAGGTGCCAACGATGGGGCCCCATTAACCCTAGAAAAGGCACAATGGCTTTCTGTCCTGACACCTTTTCCCAGAGAGGAATCGACTTCTGTCTGGAATTCTGGGCTGAAAAACGGCCCTTTCCTGGATCCGCACAGGGTATGCACCGTCGAGCTTTGCACCCAGGGAAAAGGTGGCAGCCTTGGGCTCTCAGGTGCCAATGATGGGGCCCAATTAGCATTACAAAATACACAATGGCTTTGTCTCTTGGTACATTTTCCCTCTGAGGAATCTTCATAGGTCTGGAATTCTGGGCTGAAAAATGGCACTTTCCCGGACCCGCACGTGGAACGCACCGTCGAGCTTTGCGCCCAGGGAAAAGGTGGCAGCCTTGGGCTCTCAGGTGTCAATTTTGGGACCCCATTAACCCTAGAAAAGGCACAATTGCTTTCTGCCCTGGCACCTTTTCCCAGGGAGAAATCTTCATCGGCCTCGAATTCTGGGATGAGAAACAGCACATTCCTGGACCCGCAAGTGGCACGCAACGTCGAGCTTTGCGCTCAGGGAAAAGGTTGCAGCCTTCGGCTCTCAGGTGTCAATGATGGAGCCCCATTAACCCTAGAAAAGGAACAATCGCTTTCTGTCCTGACACCTTTTCCCAGGGAAGAATCTTCATCGGTCTGGAATTCTGGAGTGAGAAACGGCAATTTCCCGGACCCTCACGTAGCACGCATGGTCGAGCTTTGCGCCCAGGGTATAGGAGGCAACCTTGGGCTCTCAGGTGCCAATGATGGAGCCCGATTAACCCTAGAAATGGAACAATCGCTTTCTTTCCTGGGAGCCTCTTCCCTGTGAGGAGTCTTCATCCGTCTGGAATTGAGGGCTGAAAAACGGCACTTTCCCGGACAAGAAAGTGGTACGTGCCGTTGATGTTTGCGCCCACGGAAAAGGTGGCAGCCTTGAAGTCTGAGGTGCCAATGATGGGGCACCATTGACCCTAGAAAAGGACAATTCGATTTCTGACCTGGCACCTTTTCCCTGGGAGGTGTCTTCGTCCGTCTGGAATTCTGGGCTGAAAAATGGCACTTCCCCGGACCCGCAAGTGGCACGCGCCATCGACATTTGTGCCCAGGCAAAAGGCGGCAGCCTTGGGCTCTCAGGTGCCAATGATGGGGCCCCGTTAACACTAGAAAAATAACACTAGTTTTCTGTCCTGGCACCTTTTCCCAGGGAGGAATCTTCGTCCGTCTGTAAATCTGGGTTCAAAAATGGCACTGCCCCAAACCCGCACAAGGTACACACCGTCGAGCTTTGCGCCCAGGGAAAAGGGGGCAGCCTTGGGCTGTCGGCTGCCAATGATGGTGCCCCATTACCCCTACAAAAGGCACAATGGCTTTCTGTCCTGGCACCTTTTCCCAGGGAGGAATCTTCATCGGTTTGGAATTCTGGTCTGAGAATGGTCGCTTTCCTGGACCGGCAAGTGGAACGCACCATCGAGCTTTGCGTCCAGGGAAAAGGTGGCAGTCTTGGGCTCTCAGGTGCCAATGATGGGGCCCCATTATCTTTACAAAAAGCACAATGGCTTTCTGTCCTGGGAGCCTTTTACCTGGGAGGAGTCGTCATCCGTCTGGAATCCCAGGCTGAGCAAAGCACTTTCTCTGACCTGCACGTGGCAGGCACCATCTTGCTTTGCGCCCAGGGTAAAGGTGGCAGCCTTGGGCTCTCAGGTGCCAACGATGGGTCCCCGTTAACACTAGAAAAATAACAATGGCTTTCTGTCCTGGCACCTTTTCCCTGGGAGGAGTCGTCATCCGTCTGGAATTCTGGGCTTAAAAACGGCACTTCCCCGGACCTGCAAGTGGAACGCACCGTCGAGCTTTGTGCCCAGGCAAAAGGTGGCAGCCTTGGGCTCTCAGGTGCCAATGATGGGGCCCCATTACCCCTAGAAAAAGAACAATCGCTTTCTGTCCTGGCACCTTTTCCCAGGGAGGAATCTTCATTGGTCTGGAATTCTGGGCTGAAAACGGCTCTTTCCCTTACCTGCAAGTGGCACGCACCGTCGAGCTTTGCGCCCAGGGTATAGGTGGCAGCCCCGGGCACTCAGCTGCCAATATTGGGGCCCCATTAACCCTAGAAAAGGCACAATCGCTTTCTGTCCTGACACCTTTTCCCTGGGAGAAATCTTCGCTGGCCTAGAATCCTGGGATGAGAAACGACACATTCCCAGACTTGCAAGTGGCACGCGCCGTCGACATTTGCGCCCAGGGAAAAGGTGGCAGCCTTGGGCTCTCAGGTGCCAAAGATGAGGTCCCATTACCCCTAGAAAAGGCACAATGGCTTTCTGTCCTGACACATTTTCCCAGAGAGGAATCGACTTCCATCTGGAATTCTGGGCTGAAAAACGGCCCTTTCCCGGACCCGCACAGGGTATGCACCGTCGAGCTTTGCACCCAGGGAAAAGGCGGCAGCCTTGGGATCACAGTTGCCAATGATGGGGCCCATTTAGCATTACAAAATACACAATGGCTTTGTCTCCTGGTACCTTTTCCCTCTGAGGAATCTTCATAGGTCTGGAATTCTGGGCTGAAAAATGGCACTTTCCCGGACCCGCACGTGGAACGCTCCATCGAGCTTTGCGCCCAGGGAAAAGGTGAGAGCCTTGGGTTCTCAGGTGTCAATTTTGGGGCCCCATTAACCTTAGAAAAGGCACAATTGCTTTCTGCCCTGGCACCTTTTCCCAGGGAGAAATCTTCATCGGCCTCGAATTCTGGGATGAGAAACAGCACATTCCTGGACCCGCAAGTGGCACGCACCGTTGAGCTTTGCGCTCAGGGAAAAGGTTGCAGCCTTGGGCTCTCAGGTGTCAATGATGGAGCCCCATTAACCCTAGAAAAGGAACAATCGCTTTCTGTCCTGACACCTTTTCCCAGGGAGGAATCTTCATCGGTCTGGAATTCTGGAATGAGAAACAGCAATTTCCCGGACCCTCACGTAGCACGCATGGTCGAGCTTTGCGCCCAGGGTATAGGAGGCAACCTTGGGCTCTCAGATGCCAATGATGGAGCCCGATTAACCCTAGAAATGGAACAATCGCTTTCTTTCCTGGGAGCCTCTTCCCTGGGAGGAGTCTTCATCCGTCTGGAATTGAGGGCTGAAAAACGGCACTTTCCCGGACAAGAAAGTGGTACGCGCCGTTGATGTTTGCGCCCACGGAAAAGGTGGCAGCCTTGAAGTCTGAGGTGCAAATGATGGGGCACCATCTACCCTAGAAAAGGACAATTCGATTTCTGACCTGGCACCTTTTCCCTGGGAGGTGTCTTCGTCCGTCTGGAATTCTGGGCTGAAAAACGGCACTTCCCCGGACCTGCAAGTGGAACGCACCGTCAAGCTTTGTGCTCAGGCAAAAGGTGGCAGCCTTGGGCTCTCAGGTGCCAATGATGGGGCCCCATTACCCCTAGAAAAAGAACACTTGCTTTCTGTCCTTGCACCTTTTCCCATGGATGAATCTTCATTGGTCTGGAATTCTGGGCTGAAAACGGCTCTTTCCCTTACCCGCAAGTGGCACGCACCGTCGAGCTTTGCGCCCAGGGAAAAGATGGCAGCCCTGGGCTCTCAGCTGCCAATTTTGGGTCCCCATTAGCCCTAGAAAAGGCACAATCGCTTTCTGTCCTGGCACCTTTTCCCAGGGAGAAATCTTCGCTGGCCTGGAATTCTGGGATGAGAAACGGCACATTCCCGGACTTGCAAGTGGCACGCGCCGTCGACATTTGCGCCCAGGGAAAATGTGGCAGCCTTGGGCTCTCAGGTGCCAAAGATGGGGCCCCATTACCCCTACAAAAGGCACAATGGCTTTCTGTCCTGACACCTTTTCCCAGAGAGGAATCGACTTCCGTCTGGAATTCTGGGCTGAAAAACGGCCCTTTCCTGGATCCGCACAGGGTATGCACCGTCGAGCTTTGCACCCACGGAAAAGGTGGCAGCCTTGGGCTCTCAGGTGCCAATGATGGGGCCCAATTAGCATTACAAAATACACAATGGCTTTGTCTCTTGGTACATTTTCCCTCTGAGGAATCTTCATAGGTCTGGAATTCTGGGCTGAAAAATGGCACTTTCCCGGACCCGCACGTGGAACGCACCGTCGAGCTTTGCGCCCAGGGAAAAGGTGGCAGCCTTGGGCTCTCAGGTGTCAATTTTGGGGCCCCATTAACCCTAGAAAAGGAACAATCGCTTTCTGTCCTGACACCTTTTCCCAGGGAGGAATCTTCATCGGTCTGGAATTCTGGAATGAGAAACAGCAATTTCCCGGACCCTCACGTAGCACGCATGGTCGAGCTTTGCGCCCAGGGTATAGGAGGCAACCTTGGGCTCTCAGGTGCCAATGATGGAGCCCGATTAACCCTAAAAATGGAACAATCGCTTTCTTTCCTGGGAGCCTCTTCCCTGTGAGGAGTCTCCATCCGTCTGGAATTCAGGGCTGAAAAACGGCACTTTCCCGGACAAGAAAGTGGTACGTGCCGTTGATGTTTGCGCCCACGGAAAAGGTGGCAGCCTTGAAGTCTGAGGTGCAAATGATGGGGCACCATTGACCCTAGAAAAGGACAATTCGATTTCTGACCTGGCACCTTTTCCCTGGGAGGTGTTTTCGTCCGTCTGGAATTCTGGGCTGAAAAATGGCACTTCCCCGGACCTGGAAGTGGCACGCGCCGTCAAGCTTTGTGCCCAGGCAAAAGGTGGCAGCCTTGGGCTCTCAGGTGCCAATGATGGGGCCCCATTACCCCTAGAAAAAGAACAATGGCTTTCTGTCCTTGCACCTTTTCCCAGGGAGGAATCTTCGTCCGTCTGGAAATCTGGGTTCAAAAATGGCACTGCCCCAAACCCGCACAAGGTACACACCGTCGAGCTTTGCGCCCAGGGAAAAGGGGGCAGCCTTGGGCTCTCAGGTGCCAATGATGGTGCCCCATTACCCCTACAAAAGGCACAATGGCTTTCTATCCTGGCACCTTTTCCCAGGGAGGAATCTTCATCGGTTTGGAATTCCGGTCTGAGAATCGGCACTTTCCTGGACCCGCAAGTGGAACGCACCATCGAGCTTTGCGTCCAGGGAAAAGGTGGCAGTCTTGGGTTCTCAGGTGCCAATGATGGGACCCCATTACCTTTACAAAAAGCACAATGGCTTTCTGTCCTGGCACCTTTTCCCTGGGAGGAGTCTTCATTGGTCTGGAATTCTGGGCTGTAAAATGGCACTTTCTGGGACCAGCACGTGGCACGCACTGTCGTGCTTTGCGCCCAGGGAAAAGGAGGCAACCTCTGGCTCTCAGATGCCAATGACGGGCCCCCATTAACACTAGAAATGGAACAATCGCTTTCTGTCCTGGGAGCCCCTTCCCTGGGAGGAGTCGTCATCCGTCTGGAATCCTGGGCTGAACAAAGCACTTTCTCTGACCTGCACGTGGCAGGCACCATCTAGGTTTGCGCCCAGGGAAAAGGTGACAGCCTTGGGCTCTCAGGGGCCAATGATGGGTCCCCGTTAACACTAGATAAATAACAATCGCTTTCTGTCCTGGCACCTTTTCCCTGGGAGGAATTTTCATCCATCTGGAATTCTGGACTGAAAAACGGCACTTCCCCAGACCTGCAAGTGGAACGCACCGTCGAGCTTTGTGCCCAGGCAAAAGGTGGCAGCCTTGGGCTCTCAGGTGCCAATGATGGGGCCCCATTACCCCTAGAAAAAGAACAATGGCTTTCTGTCCTGGCACCTTTTCCCAGGGAGGAATCTTCATTGGTCTGGAATTCTGGGCTGAAAACGGCACTTTCCCTTACCCGCAAGTGGCACGCACCGTCGAGCTTTGCGCCCAGGGAAAAGGTGGCAGCCCTGGGCTCTCAGCTGCCAATTTTAGGGCCCCGTTAACCGTAGAAAAGGCACAATCGCTTTCTGTCCGGGCACCTTTTCCCAGGGAGAAATCTTCGCTGGCCTGGAATTCTGGGATGAGAAACGGCACATTCCCGGACTTGCAAGTGGCACGCACCGTCGACATTTGCGCCCAGGGAAAAGGTGGCAGCCTTGGGCTCTCAGGTGCCAAAGATGGGGCCCCATTACCCCTACAAAAGGCACAATGGCTTTCTGTCCTGACACCTTTTCCCAGAGAGGAATCGACTTCCGTCTGGAATTCTGCGCTGAAAAACGGCCCTTTCCCGGACCCGCACAGGGTATGCACCATCGAGCTTTGCACCCAGGGAAAAGGTGGCAGCCTTGGGCTCTCAGGTGCCAATGATGGGGCCCAATTAGCATTACAAAATACACAATGGCTTTGTCTCCTGGTACCTTTTCCTTCTGAGGAATCTTCTTAGGTCTGGAATTCTGGGCTGAAAAATGGCACTTTCCCGGACCCGCACGTGGACCGCTCCGTCGTGCTTTGCGCCCAGGGAAAAGGTGGCAGCCTTGGGCTCTCAGGTGTCAATTTTGGGGCCCCATTAACCCTAGAAAAGGCACAATTGCTTTCTGTCCAGGCACCTTTTCCCTGGGAGAAATCTTCATCGGCCTCGAATTCTGGGATGAGAAACAGGACTTTCCTGGACCCGCAAGTGGCACGCACCGTTGAGCTTTGCGCTCAGGGAAAAGGTTGCAGCCTTGGGCTCTCAGGTGTCAATGATGGAGCCCCATTAACCCTAGAAAAGGCACAATCGCTTTCTGTCCTGACACCTTTTCCCAGGGAGGAATCTTCATCGGTCTGGAATTCTGGAATGAGAAACGACAATTTCCCGGACCCTCACGTAGCACGCATGGTCGAGCTTTGCGCCCAGGGTATAGGAGGCAACCTTGGGCTCTCAGATGCCAATGATGGAGCCCGATTAACCCTAGAAATGGAACAATCGCTTTCTTTCCTGGGAGCCTCTTCCCTGGGAGGAGTCTTCATCCGTCTGGAATTCAGGGCTGAAAAACGGCACTTTCCCGGACAAGAAAGTGGTACGCGCCGTTGATGTTTGCGCCCACGGAAAAGGTGGCAGCCTTGAACTCTCAGGTGCCAATGATGGGGCACCATCTACCCTAGAAAAGGACAATTCGATTTCTGACCTGGCACCTTTTCCCTGGGAGGTGTCTTCGTCCGTCTGGAATTCTGGGCTGAAAAATGGCACTTCCCCGGACCCGCAAGTGGCACGCGCCGTCAACATTTGCGCCCAGGCAAAAGGCGGAAGCCTTGGGCTCTCAGGTGCCAATGATGGGGCCCCGATAACAATAGAAAAATAACACTTGCTTTCTGTCCTGGCACCTTTTCCCAGGGAGGAATCTTCATCGGTTTGGAATTCTGGTCTGAGAATCAGCACTTCCCCGGACCTGCAAGTGGAACGCACCATCGAGCTTTGCGTCCAGGGAAAAGGTGGCAGTCTTGGGTTCTCAGGTGCCAATGATGGGACCCCATTACCTTTACAAAAAGCACAATGGCTTTCTGTCCTGGCACCTTTTCCCTGGGAGGAGTCTTCATTGGTCTGGAATTCTGGGCTGTAAAATGGAACTTTCTGGGACCAGCACGTGGCACGCACTGTCGTGCTTTGCGCCCAGGGAAAAGGAGGCAACCTCTGGCTCTCAGGTGCCAACGATGGGACCCCATTAACCCTAGAAAAGGCACAATGGCTTTCTGTCCTGACACCTTTTCCCAGAGAGGAATCGACTTCTGTCTGGAATTCTGGGCTGAAAAACGGCCCTTTCCTGGATCCGCACAGGGTATGCACCGTCGAGCTTTGCACCCAGGGAAAAGATGGCAGCCTTGGGCTCACAGGTGCCAATGATGGGGCCCAATTAGCATTACAAAATACACAATGGCTTTGTCTCCTGGTACATTTTCCCTCTGAGGAATCTTCTTAGGTCTGGAATTCTGGGCTGAAAAATGGCACTTTCCCGGACCCGCACGTGGACCGCTCCGTCGTGCTTTGCGCCCAGGGAAAAGGTGGCAGCCTTGGGCTCTCAGGTGTCAATTTTGGGGCCCCATTAACCCTAGAAAAGGCACAATTGCTTTCTTCCCTGGCACCTTTTCCCTGGGAGAAATCTTCATCGGCCTCGAATTCTGGGATGAGAAACAGGACTTTCCTGGACCCGCAAGTGGCACGCACCGTTGAGCTTTGCGCTCAGGGAAAAGGTTGCAGCCTTGGGCTCTCAGGTGTCAATGATGGAGCCCCATTAACCCTAGAAAAGGAACAATCGCTTTCTGTCCTGACACCTTTTCCCAGGGAGGAATCTTCATCGGTCTGGAATTCTGGAATGAGAAACGACAATTTCCCGGACCCTCACGTAGCACGCATGGTCGAGCTTTGCGCCCAGGGTATAGGAGGCAACCTTGGGCTCTCAGATGCCAATGATGGAGCCCGATTAACCCTAGAAATGGAACAATCGCTTTCTTTCCTGGGAGCCTCTTCCCTGGGAGGAGTCTTCATCCGTCTGGAATTCAGGGCTGAAAAACGGCACTTTCCCGGACAAGAAAGTGGTACGCGCCGTTGATGTTTGCGCCCACGGAAAAGGTGGCAGCCTTGAACTCTCAGGTGCCAATGATGGGGCACCATCTACCCTAGAAAAGGACAATTCGATTTCTGACCTGGCACCTTTTCCCTGGGAGGTGTCTTCGTCCGTCTGGAATTCTGGGCTGAAAAATGGCACTTCCCCGGACCTGCAAGTGGAACGCACCGTCGAGCTTTGTGCCCAGGCAAAAGGCGGAAGCCTTGGGCTCTCAGGTGCCAATGATGGGGCCCCGATAACAATAGAAAAATAACACTTGCTTTCTGTCCTGGCACCTTTTCCCTGGGAGGAATCTTCATCGGTTTGGAATTCTGGTCTGAGAATCGGCACTTCCCCGGACCTGCAAGTGGAACGCACCATCGAGCTTTGCGTCCAGGGAAAAGGTGGCAGTCTTGGGTTCTCAGGTGCCAATGATGGGACCCCATTACCTTTACAAAAGGCACAATGGCTTTCTGTCCTGGCACCTTTTCCCTGGGAGGAGTCTTCATTGGTCTGGAATTCTGGGCTGTAAAATGGAACTTTCTGGGACCAGCACGTGGCACGCACTGTCGTGCTTTGCGCCCAGGGAAAAGGAGGCAACCTCTGGCTCTCAGGTGCCAACGATGGGACCCCATTAACCCTAGAAAAGGCACAATGGCTTTCTGTCCTGACACCTTTTCCCAGAGAGGAATCGACTTCCGTCTGGAATTCTGGGCTGAAAAACGGCCCTTTCCTGGATCCGCACAGGGTATGCACCGTCGAGCTTTGCACCCAGGGAAAAGGTGGCAGCCTTGGGCTCACAGGTGCCAATGATGGGGCCCAATTAGCATTACAAAATACACAATGGCTTTGTCTCCTGGTACATTTTCCCTCTGAGGAATCTTCTTAGGTCTGGAATTCTGGGCTGAAAAATGGCACTTTCCCGGACCCGCACGTGGACCGCTCCGTCGTGCTTTGCGCCCAGGGAAAAGGTGGCAGCCTTGGGCTCTCAGGTGTCAATTTTGGGGCCCCATTAACCTTAGAAAAGGCACAATGGCTTTCTTCCCTGGCACCTTTTCCCTGGGAGAAATCTTCATCGGCCTCGAATTCTGGGATGAGAAACAGGACTTTCCTGGACCCGCAAGTGGCACGCACCGTTGAGCTTTGCGCTCAGGGAAAAGGTTGCAGCCTTGGGCTCTCAGGTGTCAATGATGGAGCCCCATTAACCCTAGAAAAGGAACAATCGCTTTCTGTCCTGACACCTTTTCCCAGGGAGGAATCTTCATCGGTCTGGAATTCTGGAATGAGAAACGACAATTTCCCGGACCCTCACGTAGCACGCATGGTCGAGCTTTGCGCCCAGGGTATAGGAGGCAACCTTGGCCTCTCAGATGCCAATGATGGAGCCCGATTAACCCTAGAAATGGAACAATCGCTTTCTTTCCTGGGAGCCTCTTCCCTGGGAGGAGTCTTCATCCGTCTGGAATTCAGGGCTGAAAAACGGCACTTTCCCGGACAAGAAAGTGGTACGCGCCGTTGATGTTTGCGCCCAGGGAAAAGGTGGCAGCCTTGAACTCTCAGGTGCCAATGATGGGGCACCATCTACCCTAGAAAAGGACAATTCGATTTCTGACCTGGCACCTTTTCCCTGGGAGGTGTCTTCGTCCGTCTGGAATTCTGGGCTGAAAAATGGCACTTCCCCGGACCCGCAAGTGGCACGCGCCGTCGACATTTGCGCCCAGGCAAAAGGCGGAAGCCTTGGGCTCTCAGGTGCCAATGATGGGGCCCCGATAACAATAGAAAAATAACACTTGCTTTCTGTCCTGGCACCTTTTCCCTGGGAGGAATCTTCATCGGTTTGGAATTCTGGTCTGAGAATCAGCACTTCCCCGGACCTGCAAGTGGAACGCACCATCGAGCTTTGCGTCCAGGGAAAAGGTGGCAGTCTTGGGTTCTCAGGTGCCAATGATGGGACCCCATTACCTTTACAAAAAGCACAATGGCTTTCTGTCCTGGCACCTTTTCCCTGGGAGGAGTCTTCATTGGTCTGGAATTCTGGGCTGTAAAATGGAACTTTCTGGGACCAGCACGTGGCACGCACTGTCGTGCTTTGCGCCCAGGGAAAAGGAGGCAACCTCTGGCTCTCAGGTGCCAACGATGGGACCCCATTAACCCTAGAAAAGGCACAATGGCTTTCTGTCCTGACACCTTTTCCCAGAGAGGAATCGACTTCTGTCTGGAATTCTGGGCTGAAAAACGGCCCTTTCCTGGATCCGCACAGGGTATGCACCGTCGAGCTTTGCACCCAGGGAAAAGGTGGCAGCCTTGGGCTCACAGGTGCCAATGATGGGGCCCAATTAGCATTACAAAATACACAATGGCTTTGTCTCCTGGTACATTTTCCCTCTGAGGAATCTTCTTAGGTCTGGAATTCTGGGCTGAAAAATGGCACTTTCCCGGACCCGCACGTGGACCGCTCCGTCGTGCTTTGCGCCCAGGGAAAAGGTGGCAGCCTTGGGCTCTCAGGTGTCAATTTTGGGGCCCCATTAACCCTAGAAAAGGCACAATTGCTTTCTTCCCTGGCACCTTTTCCCTGGGAGAAATCTTCATCGGCCTCGAATTCTGGGATGAGAAACAGGACTTTCCTGGACCCGCAAGTGGCACGCACCGTTGAGCTTTGCGCTCAGGGAAAAGGTTGCAGCCTTGGGCTCTCAGGTGTCAATGATGGAGCCCCATTAACCCTAGAAAAGGCACAATCGCTTTCTGTCCTGACACCTTTTCCCAGGGAGGAATCTTCATCGGTCTGGAATTCTGGAATGAGAAACGACAATTTCCCGGACCCTCACGTAGCACGCATGGTTGAGCTTTGCGCCCAGGGTATAGGAGGCAACCTTGGCCTCTCAGATGCCAATGATGGAGCCCGATTAACCCTAGAAATGGAACAATCGCTTTCTTTCCTGGGAGCCTCTTCCCTGGGAGGAGTCTTCATCCGTCTGGAATTCAGGGCTGAAAAACGGCACTTTCCCGGACAAGAAAGTGGTACGCGCCGTTGATGTTTGCGCCCACGGAAAAGGTGGCAGCCTTGAAGTCTGAGGTGCCAATGATGGGGCACCATTGACCCTAGAAAAGGACAATTCGATTTCTGACCTGGCACCTTTTCCCTGGGAGGTGTCTTCGTCCGTCTGGAATTCTGGGCTGAAAAACGGCACTTCCCCGGACCTGCAAGTGGAACGCACCGTCGAGCTTTGTGCCCAGGCAAAAGGCGGAAGCCTTGGGCTCTCAGGTGCCAATGATGGGGCCCCGATAACAATAGAAAAATAACACTTGCTTTCTGTCCTGGCACCTTTTCCCTGGGAGGAATCTTCATCGGTTTGGAATTCTGGTCTGAGAATCGGCACTTCCCCGGACCTGCAAGTGGAACGCACCATCGAGCTTTGCGTCCAGGGAAAAGGTGGAAGTCTTGGGTTCTCAGGTGCCAATGATGGGACCCCATTACCTTTACAAAAGGCACAATGGCTTTCTGTCCTGGCACCTTTTCCCTGGGAGGAGTCTTCATTGGTCTGGAATTCTGGGCTGTAAAATGGAACTTTCTGGGACCAGCACGTGGCACGCACTGTCGTGCTTTGCGCCCAGGGAAAAGGAGGCAACCTCTGGCTCTCAGGTGCCAACGATGGGACCCCATTAACCCTAGAAAAGGCACAATGGCTTTCTGTCCTGACACCTTTTCCCAGAGAGGAATCGACTTCTGTCTGGAATTCTGGGCTGAAAAACGGCCCTTTTCTTGGATCCGCACAGGGTATGCACCGTCGAGCTTTGCACCCAGGGAAAAGGTGGCAGCCTTGGGCTCACAGGTGCCAATGATGGGGCCCAATTAGCATTACAAAATACACAATGGCTTTGTCTCTTGGTACATTTTCCCTCTGAGGAATCTTCATAGGTCTGGAATTCTGGGCTGAAAAATGGCACTTTCCCGGACCCGCACGTGGAACGCACCGTCGAGCTTTGCGCCCAGGGAAAAGGTGACAGCCTTGGGCTCTCAGGTGTCAATTTTGGGACCCCATTAACCCTAGAAAAGGCACAATTGCTTTCTTCCCTGGCACCTTTTCCCTGGGAGAAATCTTCATCGGCCTCGAATTCTGGGATGAGAAACAGCACATTCCTGGACCCGCAAGTGGCACGCAACGTCGAGCTTTGCGCTCAGGGAAAAGGTTGCAGCCTTGGGCTCTCAGGTGTCAATGATGGAGCCCCATTAACCCTAGAAAAGGAACAATCGCTTTCTGTCCTGACACCTTTTCCCAGGGAGGAATCTTCATCGGTCTGGAATTCTGGAATGAGAAACGGCAATTTCCCGGACCCTCACGTAGCCCGCATGGTCGAGCTTTGCGCCCAGGGTATAGGAGGCAACCTTGGGCTCTCAGGTGCCAATGATGGAGCCCGATTAACCCTAGAAATGGAACAATCACTTTCTTTCCTGGGAGCCTCTTCCCTGTGAGGAGTCTTCATCCGTCTGGAATTCAGGGCTGAAAAACGGCACTTTCCCAGACAAGAAAGTGGTACGTGCCGTTGATGTTTGCGCCCACGGAAAAGGTGGCAACCTTGAAGTCTGAGGTGCCAATGATAGGGCACCATTGACCCTAGAAAAGGACAATTCGATTTCTGACCTGGCACCTTTTCCCTGGGAGGTGTCTTCGTCCGTCTGGAATTCTGGGCTGAAAAATGGCACTTCCCCGGACCCACAAGTGGCACGCGCCGTCGAGCTTTGCGCCCAGGGAAAAGGTGAGAGCCTTGGGCTCTCAGGTGTCAATTTTGTGGCCCCATTAACCTTAGAAAAGGCACAATTGCTTTCTGCCCTGGCACCTTTTCCCAGGGAGAAATCTTCATCGGCCTCGAATTCTGGGATGAGAAACAGCACATTCCTGGACCCACAAGTGGCACGCACCGTCGAGCTTTGCGCTCAGGAAAAATGTTGCAGCCTTTAGCTCTCAGGTGTCAATGATGGAGACCCATTAACCCTAGAAAAGGAACAATCGCTTTCTGTCCTGACACCTTTTCCCAGGGAGGAATCTTCATCGGTCTGGAATTCTGGAATGAGAAACGGCAATTTCCCGGACCCTCACGTAGCACGCATGGTCGAGCTTTGCGCCCAGGGTATAGGAGGCAACCTTGGGCTCTCAGGTGCCAATGATGGGGCCCGATTAACCCTAAAAATGGAACAATCGCTTTCTTTCCTGGGAGCCTCTTCCCTGGGAGGAGTCTTCATCCGTCTGGAATTCAGGGCTGAAAACCGGCACTTTCCCGGACAAGAAAGTGGTACGCGCCGTTGATGTTTGCGCCCACGGAAAAGGTGGCAGCCTTGAAGTCTGAGGTGCCAATGATGGGGCACCATTGACCCTAGAAAAGGACAATTCGATTTCTGACCTGGCACCTTTTCCCTGGGAGGTGTCTTCGTCCGTCTGGAATTCTGGGCTGAAAAACGGCACTTCCCCGGACCTGCAAGTGGAACGCACCGTCAAGCTTTGTGGCCAGGCAAAAGGTGGCAGCCTTGGGCTCTCAGGTGCCAATGATGGGGCCCCATTACCCCTAGAAAAATAACACTTGCTTTCTGTCCTTGCACCTTTTCCCAGGGAGGAATCTTCATTGGTCTGGAATTCTGGGCTGAAAACGGCTCTTTCCCTTACCCGCAAGTGGCACGCACCGTCGAGCTTTGCGCCCAGGGAAGAGATGGCAGCCCTGGGCTCTCAGCTGCCAATTTTGGGTCCCCATTAGCCCTAGAAAAGGCACAATCGCTTTCTGTCCTGGCCCCTTTTCCCAGGGAGAAATCTTCGCTGGCCTGGAATTCTGGCATGAGAAACGGCACATTCCCGGACTTGCAAGTGGCACGCGCCGTCGACATTTGCGCCCAGGGAAAAGGTGGCAGCCTTGGGCTCTCAGGTGCCAAAGATGGGGCCCCATTACCCCTACAAAAGGCACAATGGCTTTCTGTCCTGACACCTTTTCCCAGAGAGGAATCGAATTCCGTCTGGAATTCTGGGCTGAAAAACGGCCCTTTCCTGGATCCGCACAGGGTATGCACCGTCGAGCTTTGCACCCAGGGAAAAGGTGGCAGCCTTGGGCTCTCAGGTGCCAATGATGGGGCCCAATTAGCATTACAAAATACACAATGGCTTTGTCTCTTGGTACATTTTCCCTCTGAGGAATCTTCATAGGTCTGGAATTCTGGGCTGAAAAATGGCACTTTCCCGGACCCGCACGTGGAACGCACCGTCGAGCTTTGCGCCCAGGGAAAAGGTGGCAGCCTTGGGCTCTCAGGTGTCAATTTTGGGGCCCCATTAACCCTAGAAAAGGCACAATTGCTTTCTTCCCTGGCACCTTTTCCCAGGGAGAAATCTTCATCGGCCTCGAATTCTGGGATGAGAAACAGCACATTCCTGGACCCGCAAGTGGCACGCACCGTTGAGCTTTGCCCTCAAGGAAAAGGTTGCAGCCTTGGGCTCTCAGGTGTCAATGATGGAGCCCCATTAACCCTAGAAAAGGAACAATCGCTTTCTGTCCTGACACCTTTTCCCAGGGAGGAATCTTCATCGGTCTGGAATTCTGGAATGAGAAACAGCAATTTCCCGGACCCTCACGTAGCACGCATGGTCGAGCTTTGCGCCCAGGGTATAGGAGGCAACCTTGGGCTCTCAGGTGCCAATGATGGAGCCCGATTAACCCTAAAAATGGAACAATCGCTTTCTTTCCTGGGAGCCTCTTCCCTGTGAGGAGTCTTCATCCGTCTGGAATTCAGGGCTGAAAAACGGCACTTTCCCGGACAAGAAAGTGGTACGTGCCGTTGATGTTTGCGCCCACGGAAAAGGTGGCAGCCTTGAAGTCTGAGGTGCAAATGATGGGGCACCATTGACCCTAGAAAAGGACAATTCGATTTCTGACCTGGCACCTTTTCCCTGGGAGGTGTTTTCGTCCGTCTGGAATTCTGGGCTGAAAAATGGCACTTCCCCGGACCCACAAGTGGCACGCGCCGTCGACATTTGCGCCCAGGCAAAAGGCAGCAGCCTTGGGCTCTCAGGTGCCAATGATGGGGCCCCGTTAACACTAGAAAAATAACACTAGTTTTCTGTCCTGGCACCTTTTTCCAGGGAGGAATCTTCGTCCGTCTGGAAATCTGGGTTCAAAAATGGCACTGCCCCAAACCCGCACAAGGTACACACCGTCGAGCTTTGCGCCCAGGGAAAAGGGGGCAGCCTTGGGCTCTCAGGTGCCAATGATGGTGCCCCATTACCCCTACAAAAGGCACAATGGCTTTCTCTCCTGGCACCTTTTCCCAGGGAGGAATCTTCATCGGTTTGGAATTCCGGTCTGAGAATCGGCACTTTCCTGGACCCGCAAGTGGAACGCACCATCGAGCTTTGCGTCCAGGGAAAAGGTGGCAGTCTTGGGTTCTCAGGTGCCAATGATGGGACCCCATTACCTTTACAAAAGGCACAATGGCTTTCTGTCCTGGCACCTTTTCCCTGGGAGGAGTCTTCATTGGTCTGGAATTCTGGGCTGTAAAATGGCACTTTCTGGGACCAGCACGTGGCACGCACTGTCGTGCTTTGCGCCCAGGGAAAAGGAGGCAACCTCTGGCTCTCAGATGCCAATGACGGGCCCCCATTAACACTAGAAATGGAACAATCGCTTTCTGTCCTGGGAGCCCTTTCCCTGGGAGGAGTCGTCATCCGTCTGGAATCCTGGGCTGAACAAAGCACTTTCTCTGACCTGCACATGGCAGGCACCATCTAGGTTTGCGCCCAGGGTAAAGGTGGCAGCCTTGGGCTCTCAGGTGCCAACAATGGGTCCCCGTTAACACTAGATAAATAACAATCGCTTTCTGTCCTGGCACCTTTTCCCTGGGAGGAATTTTCGTCCGTCTGGAATTCTGGACTGAAAAACGGCACTTCCCCGGACCTGCAAGTGGAACGCACCGTCGAGCTTTGTGCCCAGGCAAAAGGTGGCAGCCTTGGGCTCACAGGTGCCAATGATGGGGCCCCATTACCCCTAGAAAAAGAACAATCGCTTTCTGTCCTGGCACCTTTTCCCAGGGAGGAATCTTCATAGGTCTGGAATTCTGGGCTGAAAACGGCTCTTTCCCTTACCCGCAAGTGGCACGCACCGTCGAGCTTTGCGCCCAGGGAAAAGGTGGCAGCCCTGGGCTCTCAGCTGCCAATTTTAGGGCCCCGTTAACCCTAGAAAAGGCACAATCGCTTTCTGTCCTGGCACCTTTTCCCAGGGAGAAATCTTCGCTGGCCTGGAATTCTGGGATGAGAAACGGCACATTCCCGGACTTGCAAGTGGCACGCGCCGTCGACATTTGCGCCCAGGGAAAAGGTGGCAGCCTTGGGCTCTCAGGTGCCAAAGATGGGGCCCCATTAACCCTAGAAAAGGCACAATGGCTTTCTGTCCTGACACCTTTTCCCAGAGAGGAATCGACTTCCGTCTGGAATTCTGGGCTGAAAAACGGCCCTTTCCCGGACCCACACAGGGTATGCACCGTCGAGCTTTGCACCCAGGGAAAAGGTGGCAGCCTTGGGCTCACAGGTGCCAATGATGGGGCCCATTTAGCATTACAAAATACACAATGGCTTTGTCTCCTGGTACCTTTTCCCTCTGAGGAATCTTCATAGGTCTGGAATTCTGGGCTGAAAAATGGCACTTTCCCGGACCCGCACGTGGAACGCTCCGTCGAGCTTTGCGCCCAGGGAAAAGGGGAGAGCCTTGGGCTCTCAGGTGTCAATTTTGGGGCCCCATTAACCCTAGAAAAGGCACAATTGCTTTCTTCCCTGGCACCTTTTCCCTGGGAGAAATCTTCATCGGCCTCGAATTCTGGGATGAGAAACAGCACATTCCTGGACCCGCAAGTGGCACGCACCGTCGAGCTTTGCGCTCAGGGAAAAGGTTGCAGCCTTGGGCTCTCAGGTGTCAATGATGGAGCCCCATTAACCCTAGAAAAGGCACAATCGCTTTCTGTCCTGACACCTTTTCCCAGGGAGGAATCTTCATCGGTCTGGAATTCTGGAATGAGAAACGGCAATTTCCCGGACCCTCACGTAGCACGCATGGTCGAGCTTTGCGCCCAGGGTATAGGAGGCAACCTTGGGCTCTCAGGTGCCAATGATGGGGCCCGATTAACCCTAAAAATGGAACAATCGCTTTCTTTCCTGGGAGCCTCTTCCCTGGGAGGAGTCTTCATCCGTCTGGAATTCAGGGCTGAAAAACGGCACTTTCCCGGACAAGAAAGTGGTACGCGCCGTTGATGTTTGCGCCCACGGAAAAGGTGGCAGCCTTGAAGTCTGAGGTGCCAATGATGGGGCACCATTGACCCTAGAAAAGGACAATTCGATTTCTGACCTGGCACCTTTTCCCTGGGAGGTGTCTTCGTCCGTCTGGAATTCTGGGCTGAAAAATGGCACTTCCCCGGACCTGGAAGTGGCACGCGCCGTCAAGCTTTGTGCCCAGACAAAAGGTGGCAGCCTTGGGCTCTCAGGTGCCAATGATGGGGCCCCATTACCCCTAGAAAAAGAATAATGGCTTTCTGTCCTTGCACCTTTTCCCAGGGAGGAATCTTCATTGGTCTGGAATTCTGGGCTGAAAACGGCTCTTTCCCTTACCCGCAAGTGGCACGCACCGTCGAGCTTTGCGCCCAGGGAAAAGGTGGCAGCCCTGGGCTCTCAGCTGCCAATTTTGGGTCCCTATTAGCCCTAGAAAAGGCACAATCGCTTTCTGTCCTGGCACCTTTTCCCAGGGAGAAATCTTTGCTGGCCTGGAATTCTGGGATGAGAAACGGCACATTCCCGGACTTGCAAGTGGCACGCGCCGTCGACATTTGCGCCCAGGGAAAAGGTGGCAGCCTTGGGCTCTCAGGTGCCAAAGATGGGGCCCCATTACCCCTACAAAAGGCACAATGGCTTTCTGTCCTGACACCTTTTCCCAGAGAGGAATCGACTTCCGTCTGGAATTCTGGGCTGAAAAACGGCCCTTTCCCGGATCCGCACAGGGTATGCACCGTCGAGCTTTGCACCCAGGGAAAAGGCGGCAGCCTTGGGATCACAGGTGCCAACAATGGGGCCCAATTAGCATTACAAAATACACAATGGCTTTGTCTCCTGGTACCTTTTCCTTCTGAGGAATCTTCATAGGTCTGGAATTCTGGGCTGAAAAATGGCACTTTCCCGGACCCGCACGTGGAACGCTCCGTCGAGCTTTGCGCCCAGGGAAAAGGTGGCAGCCTTGGGCTCTCAGGTGTCAATTTTGGGGCCCCATTAACCCTAGAAAAGGCACAATTGCTTTCTTCCCTGGAACCTTTTCCCAGGGAGAAATCTTCATCGGCCTCGAATTCTGGGATGAGAAACAGCACATTCCTGGACCCGCAAGTGGCACGCACCGTTGAGCTTTGCGCTCAGGGAAAAGGTTGCAGCCTTGGGCTCTCAGGTGTCAATGATGGAGCCCCATTAACCCTAGAAAAGGAACAATCGCTTTCTGTCCTGACACCTTTTCCCAGGGAGGAATCTTCATCGGTCTGGAATTCTGGAATGAGAAACAGCAATTTCCCGGACCCTCACGTAGTACGCATGGTCGAGCTTTGCGCCCAGGGTATAGGAGGCAACCTTGGGCTCTCAGGTGCCAATGATGGAGCCCGATTAACCCTAGAAATGGAACAATCACTTTCTTTCCTGGGAGCCTCTTCCCTGGGAGGAGTCTTCATCCGTCTG
Organism: Pithys albifrons albifrons; assembly: GCF_047495875.1. Lineage (NCBI taxonomy): Eukaryota > Metazoa > Chordata > Aves > Passeriformes > Thamnophilidae > Pithys > Pithys albifrons. Next base: position 2,614,016 of record NC_092487.1, read on the forward strand.
GAATTGAGGGCTGAAAAACGGCACTTTCCCGGACAAGAAAGTGGTACGCGCCGTTGATGTTTGCGCCCACGGAAAAGGTGGCAGCCTTGAAGTCTGAGGTGCAAATGATGGGGCACCATTGACCCTAGAAAAGGACAATTCGATTACTGACCTGGCACCTTTTCCCTGGGAGGTGTCTTCGTCCGTCTGGAATTCTGGGCTGAAAAATGGCACTTCCCCGGACCCGCAAGTGGTACGCGCCGTCGACATTTGCGCCCAGGCAAAAGGCGGCAGCCTTGGGCTCTCAGGTGCCAATGATGGGGCCCCGATAACACTAGAAAAATAACACTTGCTTTCTGTCCTGGCACCTTTTCCCTGGGAGGAACCTTCATCGGTTTGGAATTCTGGTCTGAGATTCGGCACTTCCCCGGACCTGCAAGTGGAACGCACCATCGAGCTTTGCGTCCAGGGAAAAGGTGGCAGTCTTGGGTTCTCAGGTGCCAATGATGGGACCCCATTACCTTTACAAAAAGCACAATGGCTTTCTGTCCTGGCACCTTTTCCCTGGGAGGAGTCTTCATTGGTCTGGAATTCTGGGCTGTAAAATGGAACTTTCTGGGACCAGCACGTGGCACGCACTGTCGTGCTTTGCGCCCAGGGAAAAGGAGGCAACCTCTGGCTCTCAGGTGCCAACGATGGGGCCCCATTAACCCTAGAAAAGGCACAATGGCTTTCTTTCCTGACACCTTTTCCCAGAGAGGAATCGACTTCTGTCTGGAATTCTGGGCTGAAAAACGGCCCTTTCCTGGATCCGCACAGGGTATGCACCGTCGAGCTTTGCACCCAGGGAAAAGGTGGCAGCCTTGGGCTCTCAGGTGCCAATGATGCGGCCCAATTAGCATTACAAAATACACAATGGCTTTGTCTCTTGGTACATTTTCCCTCTGAGGAATCTTCATAGGTCTGGAATTCTGGGCTGAAAAATGGCACTTTCCCGGACCCGCACGTGGAACGCACCGTCGAGCTTTGCGCCCAGGGAAAAGGTGGCAGCCTTGGGCTCTCAGGTGTCAATTTTGGGAACCCATTAACCCTAGAAAAGGCACAATTGCTTTCTTCCCTGGCACCTTTTCCCTGGGAGAAATCTTCATCGGCCTCGAATTCTGGGATGAGAAACAGCACATTCCTGGACCCGCAAGTGGCACGCACCGTTGAGCTTTGCGCTCAGGGAAAAGGTTGCAGCCTTGGGCTCTCAGGTGTCAATGATGGAGCCCCATTAACCCTAGAAAAGGAACAATCGCTTTCTGTCCTGACACCTTTTCCCAGGGAGGAATCTTCATCGGTCTGGAATTCTGGAATGAGAAACGGCAATTTCCCGGACCCTCACGTAGCACGCATGGTCGAGCTTTGCGCCCAGGGTATAGGAGGCAACCTTGGGCTCTCAGGTGCCAATGATGGAGCCCGATTAACCCTAGAAATGGAACAATCGCTTTCTTTCCTGGGAGCCTCTTCCCTGGGAGGAGTCTTCATCCGTCTGGAATTGAGGGCTGAAAAACGGCACTTTCCCGGACAAGAAAGTGGTACGCGCCGTTGATGTTTGCGCCCATGGAAAAGGTGGCAGCCTTGAAGTCTGAGGTGCCAATGATGGGGCACCATTGACCCTAGAAAAGGACAATTCGATTTCTGACCTGGCACCTTTTCCCTGGGAGGTGTCTTCGTCCGTCTGGAATTCTGGGCTGAAAAATGGCACTTCCCCGGACCCGGAAGTGGCACGCGCCGTCGACATTTGCGCCCAGGCAAAAGGCAGCAGCCTTGGGCTCTCAGGTGCCAATGATGGGGCCCCGTTAACACTAGAAAAATAACACTAGTTTTCTGTCCTGGCACCTTTTCCCAGGGAGGAATCTTCGTCCGTCTGGAAATCTGGGTTAAAAAATGGCACTGCCCCAAACCCGCACAAAGTACACACCGTCGAGCTTTGTGCCCAGGGAAAAGGGGGCAGCCTTGGGCTCTCAGGTGCCAATGATGGTGCCCCATTACCACTACAAAAGGCACAATGGCTTTCTGTCCTGGCACCTTTTCCCAGGGAGGAATCTTCATTGGTCTGGAATTCTGGGCTGAAAACGGCACTTTCCCTTACCCGCAAGTGGCACGCACCGTCGAGCTTTGCGCCCAGGGAAAAGGTGGCAGCCCTGGGCTCTCAGCTGCCAATTTTAGGGCCCCGTTAACCGTAGAAAAGGCACAATCGCTTTCTGTCCGGGCACCTTTTCCCAGGGAGAAATCTTCGCTGGCCTGGAATTCTGGGATGAGAAACAGCACATTCCCGGACTTGCAAGTGGCACGCACCGTCGACATTTGCGCCCAGGGAAAAGGTGGCAGCCTTGGGCTCTCAGGTGCCAAAGATGGGGCCCCATTACCCCTACAAAAGGCACAATGGCTTTCTGTCCTGACACCTTTTCCCAGAGAGGAATCGACTTCCGTCTGGAATTCTGCGCTGAAAAACGGCCCTTTCCCGGACCCGCACAGGGTATGCACCATCGAGCTTTGCACCCAGGGAAAAGGTGGCAGCCTTGGGCTCTCAGGTGCCAATGATGGGGCCCAATTAGCATTACAAAATACACAATGGCTTTGTCTCCTGGTACCTTTTCCTTCTGAGGAATCTTCTTAGGTCTGGAATTCTGGGCTGAAAAATGGCACTTTCCCGGACCCGCACGTGGACCGCTCCGTCGTGCTTTGCGCCCAGGGAAAAGGTGGCAGCCTTGGGCTCTCAGGTGTCAATTTTGGGGCCCCATTAACCCTAGAAAAGGCACAATTGCTTTCTGTCCAGGCACCTTTTCCCTGGGAGAAATCTTCATCGGCCTCGAATTCTGGGATGAGAAACAGGACTTTCCTGGACCCGCAAGTGGCACGCACCGTTGAGCTTTGCGCTCAGGGAAAAGGTTGCAGCCTTGGGCTCTCAGGTGTCAATGATGGAGCCCCATTAACCCTAGAAAAGGCACAATCGCTTTCTGTCCTGACACCTTTTCCCAGGGAGGAATCTTCATCGGTCTGGAATTCTGGAATGAGAAACGACAATTTCCCGGACCCTCACGTAGCACGCATGGTCGAGCTTTGCGCCCAGGGTATAGGAGGCAACCTTGGGCTCTCAGATGCCAATGATGGAGCCCGATTAACCCTAGAAATGGAACAATCGCTTTCTTTCCTGGGAGCCTCTTCCCTGGGAGGAGTCTTCATCCGTCTGGAATTCAGGGCTGAAAAACGGCACTTTCCCGGACAAGAAAGTGGTACGCGCCGTTGATGTTTGCGCCCACGGAAAAGGTGGCAGCCTTGAACTCTCAGGTGCCAATGATGGGGCACCATCTACCCTAGAAAAGGACAATTCGATTTCTGACCTGGCACCTTTTCCCTGGGAGGTGTCTTCGTCCGTCTGGAATTCTGGGCTGAAAAATGGCACTTCCCCGGACCCGCAAGTGGCACGCGCCGTCAACATTTGCGCCCAGGCAAAAGGCGGAAGCCTTGGGCTCTCAGGTGCCAATGATGGGGCCCCGATAACAATAGAAAAATAACACTTGCTTTCTGTCCTGGCACCTTTTCCCTGGGAGGAATCTTCATCGGTTTGGAATTCTGGTCTGAGAATCAGCACTTCCCCGGACCTGCAAGTGGAACGCACCATCGAGCTTTGCGTCCAGGGAAAAGGTGGCAGTCTTGGGTTCTCAGGTGCCAATGATGGGACCCCATTACCTTTACAAAAAGCACAATGGCTTTCTGTCCTGGCACCTTTTCCCTGGGAGGAGTCTTCATTGGTCTGGAATTCTGGGCTGTAAAATGGAACTTTCTGGGACCAGCACGTGGCACGCACTGTCGTGCTTTGCGCCCAGGGAAAAGGAGGCAACCTCTGGCTCTCAGGTGCCAACGATGGGACCCCATTAACCCTAGAAAAGGCACAATGGCTTTCTTTCCTGACACCTTTTCCCAGAGAGGAATCGACTTCTGTCTGGAATTCTGGGCTGAAAAACGGCCCTTTCCTGGATCCGCACAGGGTATGCACCGTCGAGCTTTGCACCCAGGGAAAAGGTGGCAGCCTTGGGCTCACAGGTGCCAATGATGGGGCCCAATTAGCATTACAAAATACACAATGGCTTTGTCTCCTGGTACATTTTCCCTCTGAGGAATCTTCTTAGGTCTGGAATTCTGGGCTGAAAAATGGCACTTTCCCGGACCCGCACGTGGACCGCTCCGTCGTGCTTTGCGCCCAGGGAAAAGGTGGCAGCCTTGGGCTCTCAGGTGTCAATTTTGGGGCCCCATTAACCTTAGAAAAGGCACAATGGCTTTCTTCCCTGGCACCTTTTCCCAGGGAGGAATCTTCGTCCGTCTGGAAATCTGGGTTAAAAAATGGCACTGCCCCAAACCCGCACAAAGTACACACCGTCGAGCTTTGTGCCCAGGGAAAAGGGGGCAGCCTTGGGCTCTCAGGTGCCAATGATGGTGCCCCATTACCACTACAAAAGGCACAATGGCTTTCTGTCCTGGCACCTTTTCCCAGGGAGGAATCTTCATTGGTCTGGAATTCTGGGCTGAAAACGGCACTTTCCCTTACCCGCAAGTGGCACGCACCGTCGAGCTTTGCGCCCAGGGAAAAGGTGGCAGCCCTGGGCTCTCAGCTGCCAATTTTAGGGCCCCGTTAACCGTAGAAAAGGCACAATCGCTTTCTGTCCGGGCACCTTTTCCCAGGGAGAAATCTTCGCTGGCCTGGAATTCTGGGATGAGAAACAGCACATTCCCGGACTTGCAAGTGGCACGCACCGTCGACATTTGCGCCCAGGGAAAAGGTGGCAGCCTTGGGCTCTCAGGTGCCAAAGATGGGGCCCCATTACCCCTACAAAAGGCACAATGGCTTTCTGTCCTGACACCTTTTCCCAGAGAGGAATCGACTTCCGTCTGGAATTCTGCGCTGAAAAACGGCCCTTTCCCGGACCCGCACAGGGTATGCACCATCGAGCTTTGCACCCAGGGAAAAGGTGGCAGCCTTGGGCTCTCAGGTGCCAATGATGGGGCCCAATTAGCATTACAAAATACACAATGGCTTTGTCTCCTGGTACCTTTTCCTTCTGAGGAATCTTCTTAGGTCTGGAATTCTGGGCTGAAAAATGGCACTTTCCCGGACCCGCACGTGGACCGCTCCGTCGTGCTTTGCGCCCAGGGAAAAGGTGGCAGCCTTGGGCTCTCAGGTGTCAATTTTGGGGCCCCATTAACCCTAGAAAAGGCACAATTGCTTTCTGTCCAGGCACCTTTTCCCTGGGAGAAATCTTCATCGGCCTCGAATTCTGGGATGAGAAACAGGACTTTCCTGGACCCGCAAGTGGCACGCACCGTTGAGCTTTGGGCTCAGGGAAAAGGTTGCAGCCTTGGGCTCTCAGGTGTCAATGATGGAGCCCCATTAACCCTAGAAAAGGCACAATCGCTTTCTGTCCTGACACCTTTTCCCAGGGAGGAATCTTCATCGGTCTGGAATTCTGGAATGAGAAACGACAATTTCCCGGACCCTCACGTAGCACGCATGGTCGAGCTTTGCGCCCAGGGTATAGGAGGCAACCTTGGGCTCTCAGATGCCAATGATGGAGCCCGATTAACCCTAGAAATGGAACAATCGCTTTCTTTCCTGGGAGCCTCTTCCCTGGGAGGAGTCTTCATCCGTCTGGAATTCAGGGCTGAAAAACGGCACTTTCCCGGACAAGAAAGTGGTACGCGCCGTTGATGTTTGCGCCCACGGAAAAGGTGGCAGCCTTGAACTCTCAGGTGCCAATGATGGGGCACCATCTACCCTAGAAAAGGACAATTCGATTTCTGACCTGGCACCTTTTCCCTGGGAGGTGTCTTCGTCCGTCTGGAATTCTGGGCTGAAAAATGGCACTTCCCCGGACCCGCAAGTGGCACGCGCCGTCAACATTTGCGCCCAGGCAAAAGGCGGAAGCCTTGGGCTCTCAGGTGCCAATGATGGGGCCCCGATAACAATAGAAAAATAACACTTGCTTTCTGTCCTGGCACCTTTTCCCAGGGAGGAATCTTCATCGGTTTGGAATTCTGGTCTGAGAATCAGCACTTCCCCGGACCTGCAAGTGGAACGCACCATCGAGCTTTGCGTCCAGGGAAAAGGTGGCAGTCTTGGGTTCTCAGGTGCCAATGATGGGACCCCATTACCTTTACAAAAAGCACAATGGCTTTCTGTCCTGGCACCTTTTCCCTGGGAGGAGTCTTCATTGGTCTGGAATTCTGGGCTGTAAAATGGAACTTTCTGGGACCAGCACGTGGCACGCACTGTCGTGCTTTGCGCCCAGGGAAAAGGAGGCAACCTCTGGCTCTCAGGTGCCAACGATGGGACCCCATTAACCCTAGAAAAGGCACAATGGCTTTCTGTCCTGACACCTTTTCCCAGAGAGGAATCGACTTCTGTCTGGAATTCTGGGCTGAAAAACGGCCCTTTCCTGGATCCGCACAGGGTATGCACCGTCGAGCTTTGCACCCAGGGAAAAGATGGCAGCCTTGGGCTCACAGGTGCCAATGATGGGGCCCAATTAGCATTACAAAATACACAATGGCTTTGTCTCCTGGTACATTTTCCCTCTGAGGAATCTTCTTAGGTCTGGAATTCTGGGCTGAAAAATGGCACTTTCCCGGACCCGCACGTGGACCGCTCCGTCGTGCTTTGCGCCCAGGGAAAAGGTGGCAGCCTTGGGCTCTCAGGTGTCAATTTTGGGGCCCCATTAACCCTAGAAAAGGCACAATTGCTTTCTTCCCTGGCACCTTTTCCCTGGGAGAAATCTTCATCGGCCTCGAATTCTGGGATGAGAAACAGGACTTTCCTGGACCCGCAAGTGGCACGCACCGTTGAGCTTTGCGCTCAGGGAAAAGGTTGCAGCCTTGGGCTCTCAGGTGTCAATGATGGAGCCCCATTAACCCTAGAAAAGGAACAATCGCTTTCTGTCCTGACACCTTTTCCCAGGGAGGAATCTTCATCGGTCTGGAATTCTGGAATGAGAAACGACAATTTCCCGGACCCTCACGTAGCACGCATGGTCGAGCTTTGCGCCCAGGGTATAGGAGGCAACCTTGGGCTCTCAGATGCCAATGATGGAGCCCGATTAACCCTAGAAATGGAACAATCGCTTTCTTTCCTGGGAGCCTCTTCCCTGGGAGGAGTCTTCATCCGTCTGGAATTCAGGGCTGAAAAACGGCACTTTCCCGGACAAGAAAGTGGTACGCGCCGTTGATGTTTGCGCCCACGGAAAAGGTGGCAGCCTTGAACTCTGAGGTGCCAATGATGGGGCACCATCTACCCTAGAAAAGGACAATTCGATTTCTGACCTGGCACCTTTTCCCTGGGAGGTGTCTTCGTCCGTCTGGAATTCTGGGCTGAAAAATGGCACTTCCCCGGACCTGCAAGTGGAACGCACCGTCGAGCTTTGTGCCCAGGCAAAAGGCGGAAGCCTTGGGCTCTCAGGTGCCAATGATGGGGCCCCGATAACAATAGAAAAATAACACTTGCTTTCTGTCCTGGCACCTTTTCCCTGGGAGGAATCTTCATCGGTTTGGAATTCTGGTCTGAGAATCGGCACTTCCCCGGACCTGCAAGTGGAACGCACCATCGAGCTTTGCGTCCAGGGAAAAGGTGGCAGTCTTGGGTTCTCAGGTGCCAATGATGGGACCCCATTACCTTTACAAAAGGCACAATGGCTTTCTGTCCTGGCACCTTTTCCCTGGGAGGAGTCTTCATTGGTCTGGAATTCTGGGCTGTAAAATGGAACTTTCTGGGACCAGCACGTGGCACGCACTGTCGTGCTTTGCGCCCAGGGAAAAGGAGGCAACCTCTGGCTCTCAGGTGCCAACGATGGGACCCCATTAACCCTAGAAAAGGCACAATGGCTTTCTTTCCTGACACCTTTTCCCAGAGAGGAATCGACTTCTGTCTGGAATTCTGGGCTGAAAAACGGCCCTTTCCTGGATCCGCACAGGGTATGCACCGTCGAGCTTTGCACCCAGGGAAAAGGTGGCAGCCTTGGGCTCACAGGTGCCAATGATGGGGCCCAATTAGCATTACAAAATACACAATGGCTTTGTCTCCTGGTACATTTTCCCTCTGAGGAATCTTCTTAGGTCTGGAATTCTGGGCTGAAAAATGGCACTTTCCCGGACCCGCACGTGGACCGCTCCGTCGTGCTTTGCGCCCAGGGAAAAGGTGGCAGCCTTGGGCTCTCAGGTGTCAATTTTGGGGCCCCATTAACCTTAGAAAAGGCACAATGGCTTTCTTCCCTGGCACCTTTTCCCTGGGAGAAATCTTCATCGGCCTCGAATTCTGGGATGAGAAACAGGACTTTCCTGGACCCGCAAGTGGCACGCACCGTTGAGCTTTGCGCTCAGGGAAAAGGTTGCAGCCTTGGGCTCTCAGGTGTCAATGATGGAGCCCCATTAACCCTAGAAAAGGAACAATCGCTTTCTGTCCTGACACCTTTTCCCAGGGAGGAATCTTCATCGGTCTGGAATTCTGGAATGAGAAACGACAATTTCCCGGACCCTCACGTAGCACGCATGGTCGAGCTTTGCGCCCAGGGTATAGGAGGCAACCTTGGGCTCTCAGATGCCAATGATGGAGCCCGATTAACCCTAGAAATGGAACAATCGCTTTCTTTCCTGGGAGCCTCTTCCCTGGGAGGAGTCTTCATCCGTCTGGAATTCAGGGCTGAAAAACGGCACTTTCCCGGACAAGAAAGTGGTACGCGCCGTTGATGTTTGCGCCCAGGGAAAAGGTGGCAGCCTTGAACTCTCAGGTGCCAATGATGGGGCACCATCTACCCTAGAAAAGGACAATTCGATTTCTGACCTGGCACCTTTTCCCTGGGAGGTGTCTTCGTCCGTCTGGAATTCTGGGCTGAAAAATGGCACTTCCCCGGACCCGCAAGTGGCACGCGCCGTCGACATTTGCGCCCAGGCAAAAGGCGGAAGCCTTGGGCTCTCAGGTGCCAATGATGGGGCCCCGATAACAATAGAAAAATAACACTTGCTTTCTGTCCTGGCACCTTTTCCCTGGGAGGAATCTTCATCGGTTTGGAATTCTGGTCTGAGAATCAGCACTTCCCCGGACCTGCAAGTGGAACGCACCATCGAGCTTTGCGTCCAGGGAAAAGGTGGCAGTCTTGGGTTCTCAGGTGCCAATGATGGGACCCCATTACCTTTACAAAAAGCACAATGGCTTTCTGTCCTGGCACCTTTTCCCTGGGAGGAGTCTTCATTGGTCTGGAATTCTGGGCTGTAAAATGGAACTTTCTGGGACCAGCACGTGGCACGCACTGTCGTGCTTTGCGCCCAGGGAAAAGGAGGCAACCTCTGGCTCTCAGGTGCCAACGATGGGACCCCATTAACCCTAGAAAAGGCACAATGGCTTTCTGTCCTGACACCTTTTCCCAGAGAGGAATCGACTTCTGTCTGGAATTCTGGGCTGAAAAACGGCCCTTTCCTGGATCCGCACAGGGTATGCACCGTCGAGCTTTGCACCCAGGGAAAAGGTGGCAGCCTTGGGCTCACAGGTGCCAATGATGGGGCCCAATTAGCATTACAAAATACACAATGGCTTTGTCTCCTGGTACATTTTCCCTCTGAGGAATCTTCTTAGGTCTGGAATTCTGGGCTGAAAAATGGCACTTTCCCGGACCCGCACGTGGACCGCTCCGTCGTGCTTTGCGCCCAGGGAAAAGGTGGCAGCCTTGGGCTCTCAGGTGTCAATTTTGGGGCCCCATTAACCCTAGAAAAGGCACAATTGCTTTCTTCCCTGGCACCTTTTCCCTGGGAGAAATCTTCATCGGCCTCGAATTCTGGGATGAGAAACAGGACTTTCCTGGACCCGCAAGTGGCACGCACCGTTGAGCTTTGCGCTCAGGGAAAAGGTTGCAGCCTTGGGCTCTCAGGTGTCAATGATGGAGCCCCATTAACCCTAGAAAAGGAACAATCGCTTTCTGTCCTGACACCTTTTCCCAGGGAGGAATCTTCATCGGTCTGGAATTCTGGAATGAGAAACGACAATTTCCCGGACCCTCACGTAGCACGCATGGTCGAGCTTTGCGCCCAGGGTATAGGAGGCAACCTTGGGCTCTCAGATGCCAATGATGGAGCCCGATTAACCCTAGAAATGGAACAATCGCTTTCTTTCCTGGGAGCCTCTTCCCTGGGAGGAGTCTTCATCCGTCTGGAATTCAGGGCTGAAAAACGGCACTTTCCCGGACAAGAAAGTGGTACGCGCCGTTGATGTTTGCGCCCAGGGAAAAGGTGGCAGCCTTGAACTCTCAGGTGCCAATGATGGGGCACCATCTACCCTAGAAAAGGACAATTCGATTTCTGACCTGGCACCTTTTCCCTGGGAGGTGTCTTCGTCCGTCTGGAATTCTGGGCTGAAAAATGGCACTTCCCCGGACCCGCAAGTGGCATGCGCCGTCGACATTTGCGCCCAGGCAAAAGGCGGAAGCCTTGGGCTCTCAGGTGCCAATGATGGGGCCCCGATAACAATAGAAAAATAGCACTTGCTTTCTGTCCTGGCACCTTTTCCCTGGGAGGAATCTTCATCGGTTTGGAATTCTGGTCTGAGAATCAGCACTTCCCCGGACCTGCAAGTGGAACGCACCATCGAGCTTTGCGTCCAGGGAAAAGGTGGCAGTCTTGGGTTCTCAGGTGCCAATGATGGGACCCCATTACCTTTACAAAAAGCACAATGGCTTTCTGTCCTGGCACCTTTTCCCTGGGAGGAGTCTTCATTGGTCTGGAATTCTGGGCTGTAAAATGGAACTTTCTGGGACCAGCACGTGGCACGCACTGTCGTGCTTTGCGCCCAGGGAAAAGGAGGCAACCTCTGGCTCTCAGGTGCCAACGATGGGACCCCATTAACCCTAGAAAAGGCACAATGGCTTTCTGTCCTGACACCTTTTCCCAGAGAGGAATCGACTTCGGTCTGGAATTCTGGGCTGAAAAACGGCCCTTTCCTGGATCCGCACAGGGTATGCACCGTCGAGCTTTGCACCCAGGGAAAAGGTGGCAGCCTTGGGCTCACAGGTGCCAATGATGGGGCCCAATTAGCATTACAAAATACACAATGGCTTTGTCTCCTGGTACATTTTCCCTCTGAGGAATCTTCTTAGGTCTGGAATTCTGGGCTGAAAAATGGCACTTTCCCGGACCCGCACGTGGACCGCTCCGTCGTGCTTTGCGCCCAGGGAAAAGGTGGCAGCCTTGGGCTCTCAGGTGTCAATTTTGGGGCCCCATTAACCCTAGAAAAGGCACAATTGCTTTCTTCCCTGGCACCTTTTCCCTGGGAGAAATCTTCATCGGCCTCGAATTCTGGGATGAGAAACAGGACTTTCCTGGACCCGCAAGTGGCACGCACCGTTGAGCTTTGCGCTCAGGGAAAAGGTTGCAGCCTTGGGCTCTCAGGTGTCAATGATGGAGCCCCATTAACCCTAGAAAAGGAACAATCGCTTTCTGTCCTGACACCTTTTCCCAGGGAGGAATCTTCATCGGTCTGGAATTCTGGAATGAGAAACGACAATTTCCCGGACCCTCACGTAGCACGCATGGTCGAGCTTTGCGCCCAGGGTATAGGAGGCAACCTTGGCCTCTCAGATGCCAATGATGGAGCCCGATTAACCCTAGAAATGGAACAATCGCTTTCTTTCCTGGGAGCCTCTTCCCTGGGAGGAGTCTTCATCCGTCTGGAATTCAGGGCTGAAAAACGGCACTTTCCCGGACAAGAAAGTGGTACGCGCCGTTGATGTTTGCGCCCACGGAAAAGGTGGCAGCCTTGAAGTCTGAGGTGCCAATGATGGGGCACCATTGACCCTAGAAAAGGACAATTCGATTTCTGACCTGGCACCTTTTCCCTGGGAGGTGTCTTCGTCCGTCTGGAATTCTGGGCTGAAAAACGGCACTTCCCCGGACCTGCAAGTGGAACGCACCGTCGAGCTTTGTGCCCAGGCAAAAGGCGGAAGCCTTGGGCTCTCAGGTGCCAATGATGGGGCCCCGATAACAATAGAAAAATAACACTTGCTTTCTGTCCTGGCACCTTTTCCCTGGGAGGAATCTTCATCGGTTTGGAATTCTGGTCTGAGAATCGGCACTTCCCCGGACCTGCAAGTGGAACGCACCATCGAGCTTTGCGTCCAGGGAAAAGGTGGAAGTCTTGGGTTCTCAGGTGCCAATGATGGGACCCCATTACCTTTACAAAAGGCACAATGGCTTTCTGTCCTGGCACCTTTTCCCTGGGAGGAGTCTTCATTGGTCTGGAATTCTGGGCTGTAAAATGGAACTTTCTGGGACCAGCACGTGGCACGCACTGTCGTGCTTTGCGCCCAGGGAAAAGGAGGCAACCTCTGGCTCTCAGGTGCCAACGATGGGACCCCATTAACCCTAGAAAAGGCACAATGGCTTTCTGTCCTGACACCTTTTCCCAGAGAGGAATCGACTTCTGTCTGGAATTCTGGGCTGAAAAACGGCCCTTTTCTTGGATCCGCACAGGGTATGCACCGTCGAGCTTTGCACCCAGGGAAAAGGTGGCAGCCTTGGGCTCACAGGTGCCAATGATGGGGCCCAATTAGCATTACAAAATACACAATGGCTTTGTCTCTTGGTACATTTTCCCTCTGAGGAATCTTCATAGGTCTGGAATTCTGGGCTGAAAAATGGCACTTTCCCGGACCCGCACGTGGAACGCACCGTCGAGCTTTGCGCCCAGGGAAAAGGTGACAGCCTTGGGCTCTCAGGTGTCAATTTTGGGGCCCCATTAACCCTAGAAAAGGCACAATTGCTTTCTGTCCAGGCACCTTTTCCCTGGGAGAAATCTTCATCGGCCTCGAATTCTGGGATGAGAAACAGGACTTTCCTGGACCCGCAAGTGGCACGCACCGTTGAGCTTTGCGCTCAGGGAAAAGGTTGCAGCCTTGGGCTCTCAGGTGTCAATGATGGAGCCCCATTAACCCTAGAAAAGGCACAATCGCTTTCTGTCCTGACACCTTTTCCCAGGGAGGAATCTTCATCGGTCTGGAATTCTGGAATGAGAAACGACAATTTCCCGGACCCTCACGTAGCACGCATGGTCGAGCTTTGCGCCCAGGGTATAGGAGGCAACCTTGGGCTCTCAGATGCCAATGATGGAGCCCGATTAACCCTAGAAATGGAACAATCGCTTTCTTTCCTGGGAGCCTCTTCCCTGGGAGGAGTCTTCATCCGTCTGGAATTCAGGGCTGAAAAACGGCACTTTCCCGGACAAGAAAGTGGTACGCGCCGTTGATGTTTGCGCCCACGGAAAAGGTGGCAGCCTTGAAGTCTGAGGTGCAAATGATGGGGCACCATTGACCCTAGAAAAGGACAATTCGATTTCTGACCTGGCACCTTTTCCCTGGGAGGTGTCTTCGTCCGTCTGGAATTCTGGGCTGAAAAATGGCACTTCCCCGGACCCGCAAGTGGTACGCGCCGTCGACATTTGCGCCCAGGCAAAAGGCGGCAGCCTTGGGCTCTCAGGTGCCAATGATGGGGCCCCGATAACAATAGAAAAATAACACTTGCTTTCTGTCCTGGCACCTTTTCCCTGGGAGGAACCTTCATCGGTTTGGAATTCTGGTCTGAGATTCGGCACTTCCCCGGACCTGCAAGTGGAACGCACCATCGAGCTTTGCGTCCAGGGAAAAGGTGGCAGTCTTGGGTTCTCAGGTGCCAATGATGGGACCCCATTACCTTTACAAAAAGCACAATGGCTTTCTGTCCTGGCACCTTTTCCCTGGGAGGAGTCTTCATTGGTCTGGAATTCTGGGCTGTAAAATGGAACTTTCTGGGACCAGCACGTGGCACGCACTGTCGTGCTTTGCGCCCAGGGAAAAGGAGGCAACCTCTGGCTCTCAGGTGCCAACGATGGGGCCCCATTAACCCTAGAAAAGGCACAATGGCTTTCTTTCCTGACACCTTTTCCCAGAGAGGAATCGACTTCTGTCTGGAATTCTGGGCTGAAAAACGGCCCTTTCCTGGATCCGCACAGGGTATGCACCGTCGAGCTTTGCACCCAGGGAAAAGGTGGCAGCCTTGGGCTCTCAGGTGCCAATGATGCGGCCCAATTAGCATTACAAAATACACAATGGCTTTGTCTCTTGGTACATTTTCCCTCTGAGGAATCTTCATAGGTCTGGAATTCTGGGCTGAAAAATGGCACTTTCCCGGACCCGCACGTGGAACGCACCGTCGAGCTTTGCGCCCAGGGAAAAGGTGGCAGCCTTGGGCTCTCAGGTGTCAATTTTGGGAACCCATTAACCCTAGAAAAGGCACAATTGCTTTCTTCCCTGGCACCTTTTCCCTGGGAGAAATCTTCATCGGCCTCGAATTCTGGGATGAGAAACAGCACATTCCTGGACCCGCAAGTGGCACGCACCGTTGAGCTTTGCGCTCAGGGAAAAGGTTGCAGCCTTGGGCTCTCAGGTGTCAATGATGGAGCCCCATTAACCCTAGAAAAGGAACAATCGCTTTCTGTCCTGACACCTTTTCCCAGGGAGGAATCTTCATCGGTCTGGAATTCTGGAATGAGAAACGGCAATTTCCCGGACCCTCACGTAGCACGCATGGTCGAGCTTTGCGCCCAGGGTATAGGAGGCAACCTTGGGCTCTCAGGTGCCAATGATGGAGCCCGATTAACCCTAGAAATGGAACAATCGCTTTCTTTCCTGGGAGCCTCTTCCCTGGGAGGAGTCTTCATCCGTCTGGAATTGAGGGCTGAAAAACGGCACTTTCCCGGACAAGAAAGTGGTACGCGCCGTTGATGTTTGCGCCCATGGAAAAGGTGGCAGCCTTGAAGTCTGAGGTGCCAATGATGGGGCACCATTGACCCTAGAAAAGGACAATTCGATTTCTGACCTGGCACCTTTTCCCTGGGAGGTGTCTTCGTCCGTCTGGAATTCTGGGCTGAAAAATGGCACTTCCCCGGACCCGCAAGTGGCACGCGCCATCGACATTTGCGCCCAGGCAAAAGGCAGCAGCCTTGGGCTCTCAGGTGCCAATGATGGGGCCCCGTTAACACTAGAAAAATAACACTAGTTTTCTGTCCTGGCACCTTTTCCCAGGGAGGAATCTTCGTCCGTCTGGAAATCTGGGTTAAAAAATGGCACTGCCCCAAACCCGCACAAAGTACACACCGTCGAGCTTTGTGCCCAGGGAAAAGGGGGCAGCCTTGGGCTCTCAGGTGCCAATGATGGTGCCCCATTACCCCTACAAAAGGCACAATGGCTTTCTGTCCTGGCACCTTTTCCCAGGGAGGAATCTTCATCGGTTTGGAATTCTGCTCTGAGAATGGGCGCTTTCCTGGACCGGCAAGTGGAACGCACCATCGAGCTTTGCGTCCAGGGAAAAGGTGGCAGTCTTGGGCTCTCAGGTGCCAATGATGGGGCCCCATTACCTTTACAAAAAGCACAATGGCTTTCTGTCCTGGGAGCCTTTTACCTGGGAGGAGTCGTCATCCGTCTGGAATCCCGGGCTGAGCAAAGCACTTTCTCTGACCTGCACGTGGCAGGCACCATCTTGCTTTGCACCCAGGGTAAAGGT
This sequence comes from Pithys albifrons albifrons, assembly GCF_047495875.1. NCBI lineage: Eukaryota > Metazoa > Chordata > Aves > Passeriformes > Thamnophilidae > Pithys > Pithys albifrons. The sequence continues at coordinate 2,629,601 of NC_092487.1, forward strand.
GGCAGCCTTGGGCTCTCAGGTGCCAACGATGGGTCCCCGTTAACACTAGAAAAATAACAATCGCTTTCTGTCCTGGCACCTTTTCCCTGGGAGGAGTCGTCATCCGTCTGGAATTCTGGGCTTAAAAACGGCACTTCCCCGGACCTGCAAGTGGAACGCACCGTCGAGCTTTGTGCCCAGGCAAAAGGTGGCAGCCTTGGGCTCTCAGGTGCCAATGATGGGGCCCCATTACCCCTAGAAAAAGAACAATGGCTTTCTGTCCTGGCACCTTTTCCCAGGGAGGAATCTTCATTGGTCTGGAATTCTGGGCTGAAAACGGCTCTTTCCCTTACCCGCAAGTGGAACGCACCATCGAGCTTTGCGCCCAGGGAAAAGGTGGCAGCCCCGGGCTCTCAGCTGCCAATTTTGGGGCCCCATTAAACCTAGAAAAGGCACAATCGCTTTCTGTCCTGGCACCTTTTCCCTTGGAGAAATCTTCGCTGGCCTGGAATCCTGGGATGAGAAACGACACATTCCCAGACTTGCAAGTGGCACGCGCCGTCGACATTTGCGCCCAGGGAAAAGGTGGCAGCCTTGGGCTCTCAGGTGCCAAAGATGAGGTCCCATTACCCCTAGAAAAGGCACAATGGCTTTCTGTCCTGACACCTTTTCCCAGAGAGGAATCGACTTCCATCTGGAATTCTGGGCTGAAAAACGGCCCTTTCCCGGACCCGCACAGGGTATGCACCATCGAGCTTTGCACCCAGGGGAAAAGTGGCAGCCTTGGGCTCACAGGTGCCAATGATGGGGCCCATTTAGCATTACAAAATACACAATGGCTTTGTCTCCTGGTACCTTTTCCCTCTGAGGAATCTTCATAGGTCTGGAATTCTGGGCTGAAAAATGGCACTTTCCCGGACCTGCACGTGGAACGCTCCGTCGAGCTTTGCGCCCAGGGAAAAGGTGAGAGCCTTGGGCTCTCAGGTGTCAATTTTGGGGCCCCATTAACCCTAGAAAAGGCACAATTGCTTTCTTCCCTGGCACCTTTTCCCAGGGAGAAATCTTCATCGGCCTCGAATTCTGGGATGAGAAACAGCACATTCCTGGACCCGCAAGTGGCACGCACCGTTGAGCTTTGCGCTCAGGGAAAAGGTTGCAGCCTTGGGCTCTCAGGTGTCAATGATGGAGCCCCATTAACCCTAGAAAAGGAACAATCGCTTTCTGTCCTGACACCTTTTCCCAGGGAGGAATCTTCATCGGTCTGGAATTCTGGAATGAGAAACGGCAATTTCCCAGACCCTCACGTAGCACGCATGGTCGAGCTTTGCGCCCAGGGTATAGGAGGCAACCTTGGGCTCTCAGGTGCCAATGATGGGGCCCGATTAACCCTAGAAATGGAACAATCACTTTCTTTCCTGGGAGCCTCTTCCCTGGGAGGAGTCTTCATCCGTCTGGAATTGAGGGCTGAAAAACGGCACTTTCCCGGACAAGAAAGTGGTACGCGCCGTTGATGTTTGCGCCCACGGAAAAGGTGGCAGCCTTGAAGTCTGAGGTGCCAATGATGGGGCACCATTGACCCTAGAAAAGGACAATTCGATTTCTGACCTGGCACCTTTTCCCTGGGAGGTGTCTTCGTCCGTCTGGAATTCTGGGCTGAAAAATGGCACTTCCCCGGACCTGGAAGTGGCACGCGCCGTCGACATTTGCGCCCAGGCAAAAGGTGGCAGCCTTGGGCTCTCAGGTGCCAATGATGGGGCCCGTTAACACTAGAAAAATAACACTTGCTTTCTGTCCTGGCACCTTTTCCCAGGGAGGAATCTTCGTCCGTCTGGAAATCTGGGTTCAAAAATGGCACTGCCCCAAACCCGCACAAGGTACACACCGTCGAGCTTTGCGTCAAGGGAAAAAAGGGGAAGCCTTTGGCTCTCAGGTGCCAATGATGGTGCCCCATTACCCCTACAAAAGGCACAATGGCTTTCTGTCCTTGCACCTTTTCCCAGGGAGGAATCTTCATCGGTTTGGAATTCCGGTCTGAGAATCGGCACTTTCCTGGACCCGCAAGTGGAACGCACCATCGAGCTTTGCGTCCAGGGAAAAGGTGGAAGTCTTGGGTTCTCAGGTGCCAATGATGGGACCCCATTACCTTTACAAAAAGCACAATGGCTTTCTGTCCTGGCACCTTTTCCCTGGGAGGAGTCTTCATTGGTCTGGAATTCTGGGCTGTAAAATGGCACTTTCTGGGACCAGCACGTGGCACGCACTGTCGTGCTTTGCGCCCAGGCAAAAGGTGGCAGCCTTGGGCTCTCAGATGCCAATGATGGGGCCCCATTACCCCTAGAAAAAGAACAATGGCTTTCTGTCCTGGCACCTTTTCCCAGGGAGGAATCTTCATTGGTCTGGAATTCTGGGCTGAAAACGGCTCTTTCCCTTACCCGCAAGTGGCACGCACCGTCGAGCTTTGCGCCCAGGGAAAAGGTTGCAGCCCCGGGCACTCAGCTGCCAATTTTGGGGCCCCATTAACCCTAGAAAAGGCACAATCGCTTTCTGTCCTGGCACCTTTTCCCTGGGAGAAATCTTTGCTGGCCTGGAATCCTGGGATGAGAAACGACACATTCCCAGACTTGCAAGTGGCACGCGCCGTCGACATTTGCGCCCAGGGAAAAGGTGGCAGCCTTGGGCTCTCAGGTGCCAAAGATGAGGTCCCATTACCCTAGAATAGGCACAATGGCTTTCTGTCCTGACACCTTTTCCCAGAGAGGAATCGACTTCCATCTGGAATTCTGGACTGAAAAACGGCCCTTTCCCGGACCCGCACAGGGTATGCACCGTCGAGCTTTGCACCCAGGGAAAAGGTGGCAGCCTTGGGCTCTCAGGTGCCAATGATGGGGCCCATTTAGCATTACAAAATACACAATGGCTTTGTCTCCTGGTACCTTTTCCCTCTGAGGAATCTTCATAGGTCTGGAATTCTGGGCTGAAAAATGGCACTTTCCCGGACCCGCACGTGGAACGCTCCGTCGAGCTTTGCGCCCAGGGAAAAGGGGAGAGCCTTGGGCTCTCAGGTGTCAATGATGGAGCCCCATTAACCCTAGAAAAGGAACAATCGCTTTCTGTCCTGACACCTTTTCCCAGGGAGGAATCTTCATCGGTCTGGAATTCTGGAATGAGAAACGACAATTTCCCGGACCCTCACGTAGCACGCATGGTCGAGCTTTGCGCCCAGGGTATAGGAGGCAACCTTGGCCTCTCAGATGCCAATGATGGAGCCCGATTAACCCTAGAAATGGAACAATCGCTTTCTTTCCTGGGAGCCTCTTCCCTGGGAGGAGTCTTCATCCGTCTGGAATTCAGGGCTGAAAAACGGCACTTTCCCGGACAAGAAAGTGGTACGCGCCGTTGATGTTTGCGCCCACGGAAAAGGTGGCAGCCTTGAAGTCTGAGGTGCCAATGATGGGGCACCATTGACCCTAGAAAAGGACAATTCGATTTCTGACCTGGCACCTTTTCCCTGGGAGGTGTCTTCGTCCGTCTGGAATTCTGGGCTGAAAAACGGCACTTCCCCGGACCTGCAAGTGGAACGCACCGTCGAGCTTTGTGCCCAGGCAAAAGGCGGAAGCCTTGGGCTCTCAGGTGCCAATGATGGGGCCCCGATAACAATAGAAAAATAACACTTGCTTTCTGTCCTGGCACCTTTTCCCTGGGAGGAATCTTCATCGGTTTGGAATTCTGGTCTGAGAATCGGCACTTCCCCGGACCTGCAAGTGGAACGCACCATCGAGCTTTGCGTCCAGGGAAAAGGTGGAAGTCTTGGGTTCTCAGGTGCCAATGATGGGACCCCATTACCTTTACAAAAGGCACAATGGCTTTCTGTCCTGGCACCTTTTCCCTGGGAGGAGTCTTCATTGGTCTGGAATTCTGGGCTGTAAAATGGAACTTTCTGGGACCAGCACGTGGCACGCACTGTCGTGCTTTGCGCCCAGGGAAAAGGAGGCAACCTCTGGCTCTCAGGTGCCAACGATGGGACCCCATTAACCCTAGAAAAGGCACAATGGCTTTCTGTCCTGACACCTTTTCCCAGAGAGGAATCGACTTCTGTCTGGAATTCTGGGCTGAAAAACGGCCCTTTTCTTGGATCCGCACAGGGTATGCACCGTCGAGCTTTGCACCCAGGGAAAAGGTGGCAGCCTTGGGCTCACAGGTGCCAATGATGGGGCCCAATTAGCATTACAAAATACACAATGGCTTTGTCTCTTGGTACATTTTCCCTCTGAGGAATCTTCATAGGTCTGGAATTCTGGGCTGAAAAATGGCACTTTCCCGGACCCGCACGTGGAACGCACCGTCGAGCTTTGCGCCCAGGGAAAAGGTGACAGCCTTGGGCTCTCAGGTGTCAATTTTGGGGCCCCATTAACCCTAGAAAAGGCACAATTGCTTTCTGTCCAGGCACCTTTTCCCTGGGAGAAATCTTCATCGGCCTCGAATTCTGGGATGAGAAACAGGACTTTCCTGGACCCGCAAGTGGCACGCACCGTTGAGCTTTGCGCTCAGGGAAAAGGTTGCAGCCTTGGGCTCTCAGGTGTCAATGATGGAGCCCCATTAACCCTAGAAAAGGCACAATCGCTTTCTGTCCTGACACCTTTTCCCAGGGAGGAATCTTCATCGGTCTGGAATTCTGGAATGAGAAACGACAATTTCCCGGACCCTCACGTAGCACGCATGGTCGAGCTTTGCGCCCAGGGTATAGGAGGCAACCTTGGGCTCTCAGATGCCAATGATGGAGCCCGATTAACCCTAGAAATGGAACAATCGCTTTCTTTCCTGGGAGCCTCTTCCCTGGGAGGAGTCTTCATCCGTCTGGAATTCAGGGCTGAAAAACGGCACTTTCCCGGACAAGAAAGTGGTACGCGCCGTTGATGTTTGCGCCCACGGAAAAGGTGGCAGCCTTGAAGTCTGAGGTGCAAATGATGGGGCACCATTGACCCTAGAAAAGGACAATTCGATTTCTGACCTGGCACCTTTTCCCTGGGAGGTGTCTTCGTCCGTCTGGAATTCTGGGCTGAAAAATGGCACTTCCCCGGACCCGCAAGTGGTACGCGCCGTCGACATTTGCGCCCAGGCAAAAGGCGGCAGCCTTGGGCTCTCAGGTGCCAATGATGGGGCCCCGATAACAATAGAAAAATAACACTTGCTTTCTGTCCTGGCACCTTTTCCCTGGGAGGAACCTTCATCGGTTTGGAATTCTGGTCTGAGATTCGGCACTTCCCCGGACCTGCAAGTGGAACGCACCATCGAGCTTTGCGTCCAGGGAAAAGGTGGCAGTCTTGGGTTCTCAGGTGCCAATGATGGGACCCCATTACCTTTACAAAAAGCACAATGGCTTTCTGTCCTGGCACCTTTTCCCTGGGAGGAGTCTTCATTGGTCTGGAATTCTGGGCTGTAAAATGGAACTTTCTGGGACCAGCACGTGGCACGCACTGTCGTGCTTTGCGCCCAGGGAAAAGGAGGCAACCTCTGGCTCTCAGGTGCCAACGATGGGGCCCCATTAACCCTAGAAAAGGCACAATGGCTTTCTTTCCTGACACCTTTTCCCAGAGAGGAATCGACTTCTGTCTGGAATTCTGGGCTGAAAAACGGCCCTTTCCTGGATCCGCACAGGGTATGCACCGTCGAGCTTTGCACCCAGGGAAAAGGTGGCAGCCTTGGGCTCTCAGGTGCCAATGATGCGGCCCAATTAGCATTACAAAATACACAATGGCTTTGTCTCTTGGTACATTTTCCCTCTGAGGAATCTTCATAGGTCTGGAATTCTGGGCTGAAAAATGGCACTTTCCCGGACCCGCACGTGGAACGCACCGTCGAGCTTTGCGCCCAGGGAAAAGGTGGCAGCCTTGGGCTCTCAGGTGTCAATTTTGGGAACCCATTAACCCTAGAAAAGGCACAATTGCTTTCTTCCCTGGCACCTTTTCCCTGGGAGAAATCTTCATCGGCCTCGAATTCTGGGATGAGAAACAGCACATTCCTGGACCCGCAAGTGGCACGCACCGTTGAGCTTTGCGCTCAGGGAAAAGGTTGCAGCCTTGGGCTCTCAGGTGTCAATGATGGAGCCCCATTAACCCTAGAAAAGGAACAATCGCTTTCTGTCCTGACACCTTTTCCCAGGGAGGAATCTTCATCGGTCTGGAATTCTGGAATGAGAAACGGCAATTTCCCGGACCCTCACGTAGCACGCATGGTCGAGCTTTGCGCCCAGGGTATAGGAGGCAACCTTGGGCTCTCAGGTGCCAATGATGGAGCCCGATTAACCCTAGAAATGGAACAATCGCTTTCTTTCCTGGGAGCCTCTTCCCTGGGAGGAGTCTTCATCCGTCTGGAATTGAGGGCTGAAAAACGGCACTTTCCCGGACAAGAAAGTGGTACGCGCCGTTGATGTTTGCGCCCATGGAAAAGGTGGCAGCCTTGAAGTCTGAGGTGCCAATGATGGGGCACCATTGACCCTAGAAAAGGACAATTCGATTTCTGACCTGGCACCTTTTCCCTGGGAGGTGTCTTCGTCCGTCTGGAATTCTGGGCTGAAAAATGGCACTTCCCCGGACCCGCAAGTGGCACGCGCCATCGACATTTGCGCCCAGGCAAAAGGCAGCAGCCTTGGGCTCTCAGGTGCCAATGATGGGGCCCCGTTAACACTAGAAAAATAACACTAGTTTTCTGTCCTGGCACCTTTTCCCAGGGAGGAATCTTCGTCCGTCTGGAAATCTGGGTTAAAAAATGGCACTGCCCCAAACCCGCACAAAGTACACACCGTCGAGCTTTGTGCCCAGGGAAAAGGGGGCAGCCTTGGGCTCTCAGGTGCCAATGATGGTGCCCCATTACCCCTACAAAAGGCACAATGGCTTTCTGTCCTGGCACCTTTTCCCAGGGAGGAATCTTCATCGGTTTGGAATTCTGGTCTGAGAATGGGCGCTTTCCTGGACCGGCAAGTGGAACGCACCATCGAGCTTTGCGTCCAGGGAAAAGGTGGCAGTCTTGGGCTCTCAGGTGCCAATGATGGGGCCCCATTACCTTTACAAAAAGCACAATGGCTTTCTGTCCTGGGAGCCTTTTACCTGGGAGGAGTCGTCATCCGTCTGGAATCCCGGGCTGAGCAAAGCACTTTCTCTGACCTGCACGTGGCAGGCACCATCTTGCTTTGCACCCAGGGTAAAGGTGGCAGCCTTGGGCTCTCAGGTGCCAACGATGGGTCCCCGTTAACACTAGAAAAATAACAATCGCTTTCTGTCCTGGCACCTTTTCCCTGGGAGGAGTCGTCATCCGTCTGGAATTCTGGGCTTAAAAACGGCACTTCCCCGGACCTGCAAGTGGAACGCACCGTCGAGCTTTGTGCCCAGGCAAAAGGTGGCAGCCTTGGGCTCTCAGGTGCCAATGATGGGGCCCCATTACCCCTAGAAAAAGAACAATGGCTTTCTGTCCTGGCACCTTTTCCCAGGGAGGAATCTTCATTGGTCTGGAATTCTGGGCTGAAAACGGCTCTTTCCCTTACCCGCAAGTGGAACGCACCATCGAGCTTTGCGCCCAGGGAAAAGGTGGCAGCCCCGGGCTCTCAGCTGCCAATTTTAGGGCCCCATTAAACCTAGAAAAGGCACAATCGCTTTCTGTCCTGGCACCTTTTCCCTTGGAGAAATCTTCGCTGGCCTGGAATCCTGGGATGAGAAACGACACATTCCCAGACTTGCAAGTGGCACGCGCCGTCGACATTTGCGCCCAGGGAAAAGGTGGCAGCCTTGGGCTCTCAGGTGCCAAAGATGAGGTCCCATTACCCCTAGAAAAGGCACAATGGCTTTCTGTCCTGACACCTTTTCCCAGAGAGGAATCGACTTCCATCTGGAATTCTGGGCTGAAAAACGGCCCTTTCCCGGACCCGCACAGGGTATGCACCATCGAGCTTTGCACCCAGGGGAAAAGTGGCAGCCTTGGGCTCACAGGTGCCAATGATGGGGCCCATTTAGCATTACAAAATACACAATGGCTTTGTCTCCTGGTACCTTTTCCCTCTGAGGAATCTTCATAGGTCTGGAATTCTGGGCTGAAAAATGGCACTTTCCCGGACCCGCACGTGGAACGCTCCGTCGAGCTTTGCGCCCAGGGAAAAGGTGAGAGCCTTGGGCTCTCAGGTGTCAATTTTGGGGCCCCATTAACCCTAGAAAAGGCACAATTGCTTTCTTCCCTGGCACCTTTTCCCAGGGAGAAATCTTCATCGGCCTCGAATTCTGGGATGAGAAACAGCACATTCCTGGACCCGCAAGTGGCACGCACCGTTGAGCTTTGCGCTCAGGGAAAAGGTTGCAGCCTTGGGCTCTCAGGTGTCAATGATGGAGCCCCATTAACCCTAGAAAAGGAACAATCGCTTTCTGTCCTGACACCTTTTCCCAGGGAGGAATCTTCATCGGTCTGGAATTCTGGAATGAGAAACGGCAATTTCCCAGACCCTCACGTAGCACGCATGGTCGAGCTTTGCGCCCAGGGTATAGGAGGCAACCTTGGGCTCTCAGGTGCCAATGATGGGGCCCGATTAACCCTAGAAATGGAACAATCACTTTCTTTCCTGGGAGCCTCTTCCCTGGGAGGAGTCTTCATCCGTCTGGAATTGAGGGCTGAAAAACGGCACTTTCCCGGACAAGAAAGTGGTACGCGCCGTTGATGTTTGCGCCCACGGAAAAGGTGGCAGCCTTGAAGTCTGAGGTGCCAATGATGGGGCACCATTGACCCTAGAAAAGGACAATTCGATTTCTGACCTGGCACCTTTTCCCTGGGAGGTGTCTTCGTCCGTCTGGAATTCTGGGCTGAAAAATGGCACTTCCCCGGACCTGGAAGTGGCACGCGCCGTCGACATTTGCGCCCAGGCAAAAGGTGGCAGCCTTGGGCTCTCAGGTGCCAATGATGGGGCCCGTTAACACTAGAAAAATAACACTTGCTTTCTGTCCTGGCACCTTTTCCCAGGGAGGAATCTTCGTCCGTCTGGAAATCTGGGTTCAAAAATGGCACTGCCCCAAACCCGCACAAGGTACACACCGTCGAGCTTTGCGTCAAGGGAAAAAAGGGGAAGCCTTTGGCTCTCAGGTGCCAATGATGGTGCCCCATTACCCCTACAAAAGGCACAATGGCTTTCTGTCCTTGCACCTTTTCCCAGGGAGGAATCTTCATCGGTTTGGAATTCCGGTCTGAGAATCGGCACTTTCCTGGACCCGCAAGTGGAACGCACCATCGAGCTTTGCGTCCAGGGAAAAGGTGGAAGTCTTGGGTTCTCAGGTGCCAATGATGGGACCCCATTACCTTTACAAAAAGCACAATGGCTTTCTGTCCTGGCACCTTTTCCCTGGGAGGAGTCTTCATTGGTCTGGAATTCTGGGCTGTAAAATGGCACTTTCTGGGACCAGCACGTGGCACGCACTGTCGTGCTTTGCGCCCAGGCAAAAGGTGGCAGCCTTGGGCTCTCAGATGCCAATGATGGGGCCCCATTACCCCTAGAAAAAGAACAATGGCTTTCTGTCCTGGCACCTTTTCCCAGGGAGGAATCTTCATTGGTCTGGAATTCTGGGCTGAAAACGGCTCTTTCCCTTACCCGCAAGTGGCACGCACCGTCGAGCTTTGCGCCCAGGGAAAAGGTGGCAGCCCCGGGCACTCAGCTGCCAATTTTGGGGCCCCATTAACCCTAGAAAAGGCACAATCGCTTTCTGTCCTGGCACCTTTTCCCTGGGAGAAATCTTTGCTGGCCTGGAATCCTGGGATGAGAAACGACACATTCCCAGACTTGCAAGTGGCACGCGCCGTCGACATTTGCGCCCAGGGAAAAGGTGGCAGCCTTGGGCTCTCAGGTGCCAAAGATGAGGTCCCATTACCCTAGAATAGGCACAATGGCTTTCTGTCCTGACACCTTTTCCCAGAGAGGAATCGACTTCCATCTGGAATTCTGGGCTGAAAAACGGCCCTTTCCCGGACCCGCACAGGGTATGCACCGTCGAGCTTTGCACCCAGGGAAAAGGTGGCAGCCTTGGGCTCTCAGGTGCCAATGATGGGGCCCATTTAGCATTACAAAATACACAATGGCTTTGTCTCCTGGTACCTTTTCCCTCTGAGGAATCTTCATAGGTCTGGAATTCTGGGCTGAAAAATGGCACTTTCCCGGACCCGCACGTGGAACGCTCCGTCGAGCTTTGCGCCCAGGGAAAAGGGGAGAGCCTTGGGCTCTCAGGTGTCAATTTTGGGGCCCCATTAACCCTAGAAAAGGCACAATTGCTTTCTGCCCTGGCACCTTTTCCCAGGGAGAAATCTTCATCGGCCTCGAATTCTGGGATGAGAAACAGCACATTCCTGGACCCGCAAGTGGCACGCACCGTCGAGCTTTGCGCTCAGGGAAAAGGTTGCAGCCTTGGGCTCTCAGGTGTCAATGATGGAGCCCCATTAACCCTAGAAAAGGCACAATCGCTTTCTGTCCTGACACCTTTTCCCAGGGAGGAATCTTCATCGGTCTGGAATTCTGGAATGAGAAACGGCAATTTCCCGGACCCTCACGTAGCACGCATGGTCGAGCTTTGCGCCCAGGGTATAGGAGGCAACCTTGGGCTCTCAGGTGCCAATGATGGGGCCCGATTAACCCTAAAAATGGAACAATCGCTTTCTTTCCTGGGTGCCTCTTCCCTGGGAGGAGTCTTCATCCGTCTGGAATTGAGGGCTGAAAAACGGCACTTTCCCGGACAAGAAAGTGGTACGCGCCGTTGATGTTTGCGCCCACGAAAAAGGTGGCAGCCTTGAAGTCTGAGGTGCCAATGATGGGGCACCATTGACCCTAGAAAAGGACAATTCGATTTCTGACCTGGCACCTTTTCCCTGGGAGGTGTCTTCGTCCGTCTGGAATTCTGGGCTGAAAAGTGGAGCTTCCCCGGACCTGGAAGTGGCACGCGCCGTCGACATTTGCGCCCAGGCAAAAGGTGGCAGCCTTGGGCTCTCAGGTGCCAATGATGGGGCCCCGTTAACACTAGAAAAATAACACTTGCTTTCTGTCCTGCCACCTTTTCCCAGGGAGGAATCTTCGTCCGTCTGGAAATCTGGGTTCAAAAATGGCACTGCCCCAAACCCGCACAAGGTACACACCGTCGAGCTTTGCGTCAAGGGAAAAAAGGGGAAGCCTTTGGCTCTCAGGTGCCAATGATGGTGCCCCATTACCCCTACAAAAGGCACAATGGCTTTCTGTCCTTGCACCTTTTCCCAGGGAGGAATCTTCATCGGTTTGGAATTCCGGTCTGAGAATCGGCACTTTCCTGGACCCGCAAGTGGAACGCACCATCGAGCTTTGCGTCCAGGGAAAAGGTGGCAGTCTTGGGTTCTCAGGTGCCAATGATGGGACCCCATTACCTTTACAAAAAGCACAATGGCTTTCTGTCCTGGCACCTTTTCCCTGGGAGGAGTCTTCATTGGTCTGGAATTCTGGGCTGTAAAATGGCACTTTCTGGGACCAGCACGTGGCACGCACTGTCGTGCTTTGCGCCCAGGCAAAAGGTGGCAGCCTTGGGCTCTCAGATGCCAATGATGGGGCCCCATTACCCCTAGAAAAAGAACAATCGCTTTCTGTCCTGGCACCTTTTCCCAGGGAGGAATCTTCATTGGTCTGGAATTCTGGGCTGAAAACGGCTCTTTCCCTTACCCGCAAGTGGCACGCACCGTCGAGCTTTGCGCCCAGGGAAAAGGTGGCAGCCCCGGGCACTCAGCTGCCAATTTTGGGGCCCCATTAACCCTAGAAAAGGCACAATCGCTTTCTGTCCTGGCAACTTTTCCCTGGGAGAAATCTTCGCTGGCCTGGAATCCTGGGATGAGAAACGACACATTCCCAGACTTGCAAGTGGCACGCGCCGTCGACATTTGCGCCCAGGGAAAAGGTGGCAGCCTTGGGCTCTCAGGTGCCAAAGATGAGGCCCCATTACCCCTAGAAAAGGCAGAATGGCTTTCTGTCCTGACACCTTTTCCCAGAGAGGAATCGACTTCCATCTGGAATTCTGGGCTGAAAAACGGCCCTTTCCCGGACCCGCACAGGGTATGCACCGTCGAGCTTTGCACCCAGGGAAAAGGTGGCAGCCTTGGGCTCTCAGGTGCCAATGATGGGGCCCATTTAGCATTACAAAATACACAATGGCTTTGTCTCCTGGTACCTTTTCCCTCTGAGGAATCTTCATAGGTCTGGAATTCTGGGCTGAAAAATGGCACTTTCCCGGACCCGCACGTGGAACGCTCCGTCGAGCTTTGCGCCCAGGGAAAAGGTGAGAGCCTTGGGCTCTCAGGTGTCAATTTTGGGGCCCCATTAACCCTAGAAAAGGCACAATTGCTTTCTGCCCTGGCACCTTTTCCCAGGGAGAAATCTTCATCGGCCTCGAATTCTGGGATGAGAAACAGCACATTCCTGGACCCGCAAGTGGCACGCACCGTTGAGCTTTGCGCTCAGGGAAAAGGTTGCAGCCTTGGGCTCTCAGGTGTCAATGATGGAGCCCCATTAACCCTAGAAAAGGAACAATCGCTTTCTGTCCTGACACCTTTTCCCAGGGAGGAATCTTCATCGGTCTGGAATTCTGGAATGAGAAACGGCAATTTCCTGGACCCTCACGTAGCACGCATGGTCGAGCTTTGCGCCCAGGGTATAGGAGGCAACCTTGGGCTCTCAGGTGCCAATGATGGGGCCCGATTAACCCTAAAAATGGAACAATCGCTTTCTTTCCTGGGAGCCTCTTCCCTGGGAGGAGTCTTCATCCGTCTGGAATTGAGGGCTGAAAAACGGCACTTTCCCGGACAAGAAAGTGGTACGCGCCGTTGATGTTTGCGCCCACGGAAAAGGTGGCAGCCTTGAACTCTGAGGTGCCAATGATGGGGCACCATTGACCCTAGAAAAGGACAATTCGATTTCTGACCTGGCACCTTTTCCCTGGGAGGTGTCTTCGTCCGTCTGGAATTCTGGGCTGAAAAGTGGAGCTTCCCCGGACCTGGAAGTGGCACGCGCCGTCAAGCTTTGTGCCCAGGCAAAAGGTGGCAGCCTTGGGCTCTCAGGTGCCAATGATGGGGCCCCATTACCCCTAGAAAAAGAACAATGGCTTTCTGTCCTTGCACCTTTTCCCAGGGAGGAATCTTCATTGGTCTGGAATTCTGGGCTGAAAACGGCTCTTTCCCTTACCCGCAAGTGGCACGCACCGTCGAGCTTTGCGCCCAGGGAAAAGGGGGCAGCCCTGGGCTCTCAGCTGCCAATTTTGGGTCCCCATTAGCCCTAGAAAAGGCACAATCGCTTTCTGTCCTGGCACCTTTTCCCAGGGAGAAATCTTCGCTGGCCTGGAATTCTGGGATGAGAAACGGCACATTCCCGGACTTGCAAGTGGCACGCGCCGTCGACATTTGCGCCCAGGGAAAAGGTGGCAGCCTTGGGCTCTCTGGAGCCAAAGATGGGGCCCCATTACCCCTAGAAAAGGCACAATGGCTTTCTGTCCTGACACCTTTTCCCAGAGAGGAATCGACTTCCGTCTGGAATTCTGGGCTGAAAAACGGCCCTTTCCCGGATCCGCACAGGGTATGCACCGTCGAGCTTTGCACCCAGGGAAAAGGTGGCAGCCTTGGGCTCACAGGTGCCAATGATGGGGCCCATTTAGCATTACAAAATACACAATGGCTTTGTCTCCTGGTACCTTTTCCTTCTGAGGAATCTTCATAGGTCTGGAATTCTGGGCTGAAAATTGGCACTTTCCCGGACCCGCACGTGGAACGCTCCGTCGAGCTTTGCACCCAGGAAAAAGGTGGCAGCCTTGGGCTCTCAGGTGTCAATTTTGGGGCCCCATTAACCCTAGAAAAGGCACAATTGCTTTCTTTACTGGAACCTTTTCCCAGGGAGAAATCTTCATTGGCCTCGAATTCTGGGATGAGAAACAGCACATTCCTGGACCCGCAAGTGGCACGCACCGCTGAGCTTTGCGCTCAGGGAAAAGGTTGCAGCCTTGGGCTCTCAGCTGTCAATGATGGAGCCCCATTAACCCTAGAAAAGGAACAATCGCTTTCTGTCCTGACACCTTTTCCCAGGGAGGAATCTTCATCGGTCTGGAATTCTGGAATGAGAAACAGCAATTTCCCGGACCCTCACGTAGTACGCATGGTCGAGCTTTGCGCCCAGGGTATAGGAGGCAACCTTGGGCTCTCAGGTGCCAATGATGGAGCCCGATTAACCCTAGAAATGGAACAATCGCTTTCTTTCCTGGGAGCCTCTTCCCTGGGAGGAGTCTTCATCCGTCTGGAATTGAGGGCTGAAAAACGGCACTTTCCCGGACAAGAAAGTGGTACGCGCCGTTGATGTTTGCGCCCACGGAAAAGGTGGCAGCCTTGAAGTCTGAGGTGCAAATGATGGGGCACCATTGACCCTAGAAAAGGACAATTCGATTTCTGACCTGGCACCTTTTCCCTGGGAGGTGTTTTCGTCCGTCTGGAATTCTGGGCTGAAAAATGGCACTTCCCCGGACCCGCAAGTGGCACGCGCCGTCGACATTTGCGCCCAGGCAAAAGGCGGCAGCCTTGGGCTCTCAGGTGCCAATGATGGGGCCCCGATAACAATAGAAAAATAACACTTGCTTTCTGTCCTGGCACCTTTTCCCAGGGAGGAATCTTCATCGGTTTGGAATTCTGGTCTGAGATTCGGGACTTCCCCGGACCTGCAAGTGGAACGCACCATCGAGCTTTGCGTCCAGGGAAAAGGTGGCAGTCTTGGGTTCTCAGGTGCCAATGATGGGACCCCATTACCTTTACAAAAAGCACAATGGCTTTCTGTCCTGGCACCTTTTCCCTGGGAGGAGTCTTCATTGGTCTGGAATTCTGGGCTGTAAAATGGAACTTTCTGGGACCAGCACGTGGCACGCACTGTCGTGCTTTGCGCCCAGGGAAAAGGAGGCAACCTCTGGCTCTCAGGTGCCAACGATGGGGCCCCATTAACCCTAGAAAAGGCACAATGGCTTTCTGTCCTGACACCTTTTCCCAGAGAGGAATCGACTTCTGTCTGGAATTCTGGGCTGAAAAACGGCCCTTTCCTGGATCCGCACAGGGTATGCACCGTCGAGCTTTGCACCCAGGGAAAAGGTGGCAGCCTTGGGCTCTCAGGTGCCAATGATGCGGCCCAATTAGCATTACAAAATACACAATGGCTTTGTCTCTTGGTACATTTTCCCTCTGAGGAATCTTCATAGGTCTGGAATTCTGGGCTGAAAAATGGCACTTTCCCGGACCCGCACGTGGAACGCACCGTCGAGCTTTGCGCCCAGGGAAAAGGTGGCAGCCTTGGGCTCTCAGGTGTCAATTTTGGGGCCCCATTAACCCTAGAAAAGGCACAATTGCTTTCTTCCCTGGCACCTTTTCCCTGGGAGAAATCTTCATCGGCCTCGAATTCTGGGATGAGAAACAGCACATTCCTGGACCCGCAAGTGGCATGCACCGTTGAGCTTTGCGCTCAGGGAAAAGGTTGCAGCCTTGGGCTCTCAGGTGTCAATGATGGAGCCCCATTAACCCTAGAAAAGGAACAATCGCTTTCTGTCCTGACACCTTTTCCCAGGGAGGAATCTTCATCGGTCTGGAATTCTGGAATGAGAAACGGCAATTTCCCGGACCCTCACGTAGCACGCATGGTCGAGCTTTGCGCCCAGGGTATAGGAGGCAACCTTGGGCTCTCAGGTGCCAATGATGGAGCCCGATTAACCCTAAAAATGGAACAATCGCTTTCTTTCCTGGGAGCCTCTTCCCTGGGAGGAGTCTTCATCCGTCTGGAATTGAGGGCTGAAAAACGGCACTTTCCCGGACAAGAAAGTGGTACGTGCTGTTGATGTTTGCGCCCACAGAAAAGGTGCCAGCCTTGAACTCTCAGGTGCCAATGATGGGGCACCATTGACCCTAGAAAAGGACAATTCGATTTCTGACCTGGCACCTTTTCCCTGGGAGGTGTTTTCGTCCGTCTGGAATTCTGGGCTAAAAATGGCACTTCCCCGGACCCGCAAGTGGCACGCGCCGTCGACATTTGCGCCCAGGCAAAAGGCGGCAGCCTTGGGCTCTCAGGTGCCAATGATGGGGCCCCGTTAACACTAGAAAAATAACACTAGTTTTCTGTCCTGGCACCTTTTCCCAGGGAGGAATCTTCGTCCGTCTGGAAATCTGGGTTCAAAAATGGCACTGCCCCAAACCCGCACAAGGTACACACCGTCGAGCTTTGACCCCAGGGAAAAGGGGGCAGCCTTGGGCTCTCAGGTGCCAATGATGGTGCCCCATTACCCCTACAAAAGGCACAATGGCTTTCTCTCCTGGCACCTTTTCCCAGGGAGGAATCTTCATCGGTTTGGAATTCTGGTCTGAGAATCGGCACTTTCCTGGACCCGCAAGTGGAACGCACCATCGAGCTTTGCGTCCAGGGAAAAGGTGGCAGTCTTGGGTTCTCAGGTGCCAATGATGGGACCCCATTACCTTTACAAAAAGCACAATGGCTTTCTGTCCTGGCACCTTTTCCCTGGGAGGAGTCTTCATTGGTCTGGAATTCTGGGCTGTAAAATGGCACTTTCTGGGACCAGCACGTGGCACGCACTGTCGTGCTTTGCGCCCAGGCAAAAGGAGGCAACCTCTGGCTCTCAGATGCCAATGACGGGCCCCCATTAACACTAGAAATGGAACAATCGCTTTCTGTCCTGGGAGCCCTTTCCCTGGGAGGAGTCGTCATCCGTCTGGAATCCTGGGCTGAACAAAGCACTTTCTCTGACCTGCACATGGCAGGCACCATCTAGCTTTGCGCCCAGGGTAAAGGTGGCAGCCTTGGGCTCTCAGGTGCCAACAATGGGTCCCCGTTAACACTAGATAAATAACAATCGCTTTCTGTCCTGGCACCTTTTCCCTGGGAGGAATTTTCGTCCGTCTGGAATTCTGGACTGAAAAACGGCACTTCCCCGGACCTGCAAGTGGAACGCACCGTCGAGCTTTGTGCCCAGGCAAAAGGTGGCAGCCTTGGGCTCACAGGTGCCAATGATGGGGCCCCATTACCCCTAGAAAAAGAACAATCGCTTTCTGTCCTGGCACCTTTTCCCAGGGAGGAATCTTCATTGGTCTGGAATTCTGGGCTGAAAACGGCTCTTTCCCTTACCCGCAAGTGGCACGCACCGTCGAGCTTTGCGCCCAGGGAAAAGGTGGCAGCCCTGGGCTCTCAGCTGCCAATTTTAGGGCCCCGTTAACCCTAGAAAAGGCACAATCGCTTTCTGTCCTGGCACCTTTTCCCAGGGAGAAATCTTCGCTGGCCTGGAATTCTGGGATGAGAAACGGCACATTCCCGGACTTGCAAGTGGCACGCGCCGTCGACATTTGCGCCCAGGGAAAAGGTGGCAGCCTTGGGCTCTCAGGTGCCAAAGATGGGGCCCCATTAACCCTAGAAAAGGCACAATGGCTTTCTGTCCTGACACCTTTTCCCAGAGAGGAATCGACTTCCGTCTGGAATTCTGGGCTGAAAAACGGCCCTTTCCCGGACCCACACAGGGTATGCACCGTCGAGCTTTGCACCCAGGGAAAAGGTGGCAGCCTTGGGCTCACAGGTGCCAATGATGGGGCCCATTTAGCATTACAAAATACACAATGGCTTTGTCTCCTGGTACCTTTTCCCTCTGAGGAATCTTCATAAGTCTGGAATTCTGGGCTGAAAAATGGCACTTTCCTGGACCTGCACGTGGAACGCTCCGTCGAGCTTTGCGCCCAGGGAAAAGGTGAGAGCCTTGGGCTCTCAGGTGTCAATTTTGGGGCCCCATTAACCCTAGAAAAGGCACAATTGCTTTCTGCCCTGGCACCTTTTCCCAGGGAGAAATTTTCATCGGCCTCGAATTCTGGGATGAGAAACAGCACATTCCTGGACCCGCAAGTGGCACGCACCGTCGAGCTTTGCGCTCAGGGAAAAGGTTGCAGCCTTGGGCTCTCAGGTGTCAATGATGGAGCCCCATTAACCCTAGAAAAGGAACAATCGCTTTCTGTCCTGACACCTTTTCCCAGGGAGGAATCTTCATCGGTCTGGAATTCTGGAATGAGAAACAGCAATTTCCCGGACCCTCACGTAGTACGCATGGTCGAGCTTTGCGCCCAGGGTATAGGAGGCAACCTTGGGCTCTCAGGTGCCAATGATGGAGCCCGATTAACCCTAGAAATGGAACAATCGCTTTCTTTCCTGGGAGCCTCTTCCCTGGGAGGAGTCTTCATCCGTCTGGAATTGAGGGCTGAAAAACGGCACTTTCCCGGACAAGAAAGTGGTACGCGCCGTTGATGTTTGCGCCCACGGAAAAAATGGCAGCCTTGAAGTCGGAGGTGCAAATGATGGGGCACCATTGACCCTAGAAAAGGACAATTCGATTTCTGACCTGGCACCTTTTCCCTGGGAGGTGTCTTCGTCCGTCTGGAATTCTGGGCTGAAAAATGGCACTTCCCCGGACCCGCAAGTGGCACGCGCCATCGACATTTGCGCCCAGGCAAAAGGCGGCAGCCTTGGGCTCTCAGGTGCCAATGATGGGGCCCCGTTAACACTAGAAAAATAACACTAGTTTTCTGTCCTGGAACCTTTTCCCAGGGAGGAATCTTCGTCCGTCTTTAAATCTGGGTTCAAAAATGGCACTGCCCCAAACCCGCACAAGGTACACACCGTCGAGCTTTGCGCCCAGGGAAAAGGGGGCAGCCTTGGGCTCTCAGGTGCCAATGATGGTGCCCCATTAGCCCTAGAAAAGGCACAATGGCTTTCTATCCTGGCACCTTTTCCCAGGGAGGAATCTTCATCGGTTTGGAATTCCGGTCTGAGAATCGGCACTTTCCTGGACCCGCAAGTGGAACGCACCATCGAGCTTTGCGTCCAGGGAAAAGGTGGCAGTCTTGGGTTCTCAGGTGCCAATGATGGGACCCCATTACCTTTACAAAAAGCACAATGGCTTTCTGTCCTGGCACCTTTTCCCTGGGAGGAGTCTTCATTGGTCTGGAATTCTGGGCTGTAAAATGGCACTTTCTGGGACCAGCACGTGGCACGCACTGTCGTGCTTTGCGCCCGGGGAAAAGGAGGCAACCTCTGGCTCTCAGATGCCAATGACGGGCCCCCATTAACACTAGAAATGGAACAATCGCTTTCTGTCCTGGGAGCCTTTTCCCTGGGAGGAGTCGTCATCCGTCTGGAATCCTGGGCTGAACAAAGCACTTTCTCTGACCTGCACATGGCAGGCACCATCTAGGTTTGCGCCCAGGGAAAAGGTGACAGCCTTGGGCTCTCAGGGGCCAATGATGGGTCCCCGTTAACACTAGATAAATAACAATCGCTTTCTGTCCTGGCACCTTTTCCTTGGGAGGAATTTTCATCCATCTGGAATTCTGGACTGAAAAACGGCACTTTCCCGGACAAGAAAGTGGTACGCGCCGTTGATGTTTGCGCCCACGGAAAAGGTGGCAGCCTTGAACTCTCAGGTGCCAATGATGGGGCACCATTGACCCTAGAAAAGGACAATTCGATTTCTGACCTGGCACCTTTTCCCTGGGAGGTGTCTTCGTCCCTCTGGAATTCTGGGCTGAAAAATGGCACTTTCCCGGACCCGCAAGTGGCACGCGCCGTCGACATTTGCGCCCAGGCAAAAGGCGGCAGCCTTGGGCTCTCAGGTGCCAATGATGGGGCCCCGATAACAATAGAAAAATAACACTTGCTTTCTGTCCTGGCACCTTTTCCCAGGGAGGAATCTTCATCGGTTTGGAATTCTGGTCTGAGAATCGGGACTTCCCCGGACCTGCAAGTGGAACGCACCATCGAGCTTTGCATCCAGGGAAAAGGTGGCAGTCTTGGGTTCTCAGGTGCCAATGATGGGACCCCATTACCTTTACAAAAAGCACAATGGCTTTCTGTCCTGGCACCTTTTCCCTGGGAGGAGTCTTCATTGGTCTGGAATTCTGGGCTGTAAAATGGCACTTTCTGGGACCAGCACGTGGCACGCACTGTCGTGCTTTGCGCCCAGGGAAAAGGAGGCAACCTCTGGCTCTCAGGTGCCAACGATGGGACCCCATTAACCCTAGAAAAGGCACAATGGCTTTCTGTCCTGACACCTTTTCCCAGAGAGGAATCGACTTCTGTCTGGAATTCTGGGCTGAAAAACGGCCCTTTCCTGGATCCGCACAGGGTATGCACCGTCGAGCTTTGCACCCAGGGAAAAGGTGGCAGCCTTGGGCTCTCAGGTGCCAATGATGGGGCCCAATTAGCATTACAAAATACACAATGGCTTTGTCTCTTGGTACATTTTCCCTCTGAGGAATCTTCATAGGTCTGGAATTCTGGGCTGAAAAATGGCACTTTCCCGGACCCGCACGTGGAACGCACCGTCGAGCTTTGCGCCCAGGGAAAAGGTGGCAGCCTTGGGCTCTCAGGTGTCAATTTTGGGACCCCATTAACCCTAGAAAAGGCACAATTGCTTTCTGCCCTGGCACCTTTTCCCAGGGAGAAATCTTCATCGGCCTCGAATTCTGGGATGAGAAACAGCACATTCCTGGACCCGCAAG
The DNA here is from genome assembly GCF_047495875.1 of Pithys albifrons albifrons. Classification (NCBI taxonomy): domain Eukaryota; kingdom Metazoa; phylum Chordata; class Aves; order Passeriformes; family Thamnophilidae; genus Pithys; species Pithys albifrons. The sequence continues at coordinate 2,650,166 of NC_092487.1, forward strand.
TGGCACGCACCGTTGAGCTTTGCGCTCAGGGAAAAGGTAGCAGCCTTGGGCTCTCAGGTGTCAATGATGGAGCCCCATTAACCCTAGAAAAGGAACAATCGCTTTCTGTCCTGACACCTTTTCCCAGGGAAGAATCTTCATCGGTCTGGAATTCTGGAATGAGAAACGGCAATTTCCCGGACCCTCACGTAGCACGCATGGTCGAGCTTTGCGCCCAGGGTATAGGAGGCAACCTTGGGCTCTCAGGTGCCAATGATGGAGCCCGATTAACCCTAGAAATGGAACAATCGCTTTCTTTCCTGGGAGCCTCTTCCCTGGGAGGAGTCTTCATCCGTCTGGAATTGAGGGCTGAAAAACGGCACTTTCCCGGACAAGAAAGTGGTACGTGCCGTTGATGTTTGCGCCCACGGAAAAGGTGGCAGCCTTGAAGTCTGAGGTGCCAATGATGGGGCACCATTGACCCTAGAAAAGGACAATTCGATTTCTGACCTGGCACCTTTTCCCTGGGAGGTGTCTTCGTCCGTCTGGAATTCTGGGCTGAAAAATGGCACTTCCCCGGACCCGCAAGTGGCACGCGCCATCGACATTTGCGCCCAGGCAAAAGGCGGCAGCCTTGGGCTCTCAGGTGCCAATGATGGGGCCCCGTTAACACTAGAAAAATAACACTAGTTTTCTGTCCTGGCACCTTTTCCCAGGGAGGAATCTTCGTCCGTCTGTAAATCTGGGTTCAAAAATGGCACTGCCCCAAACCCGCACAAGGTACACACCGTCGAGCTTTGCGCCCAGGGAAAAGGGGGCAGCCTTGGGCTGTCGGCTGCCAATGATGGTGCCCCATTACCCCTACAAAAGGCACAATGGCTTTCTGTCCTGGCACCTTTTCCCAGGGAGGAATCTTCATCGGTTTGGAATTCTGGTCTGAGAATGGTCGCTTTCCTGGACCGGCAAGTGGAACGCACCATCGAGCTTTGCGTCCAGGGAAAAGGTGGCAGTCTTGGGCTCTCAGGTGCCAATGATGGGGCCCCATTATCTTTACAAAAAGCACAATGGCTTTCTGTCCTGGGAGCCTTTTACCTGGGAGGAGTCGTCATCCGTCTGGAATCCCAGGCTGAGCAAAGCACTTTCTCTGACCTGCACGTGGCAGGCACCATCTTGCTTTGCGCCCAGGGTAAAGGTGGCAGCCTTGGGCTCTCAGGTGCCAACGATGGGTCCCCGTTAACACTAGAAAAATAACAATCGCTTTCTGTCCTGGCACCTTTTCCCTGGGAGGAGTCGTCATCCGTCTGGAATTCTGGGCTTAAAAACGGCACTTCCCCGGACCTGCAAGTGGAACGCACCGTCGAGCTTTGTGCCCAGGCAAAAGGTGGCAGCCTTGGGCTCTCAGGTGCCAATGATGGGGCCCCATTACCCCTAGAAAAAGAACAATGGCTTTCTGTCCTGGCACCTTTTCCCAGGGAGGAATCTTCATTGGTCTGGAATTCTGGGCTGAAAACGGCTCTTTCCCTTACCCGCAAGTGGCACGCACCGTCGAGCTTTGCGCCCAGGGTATAGGTGGCAGCCCCGGGCACTCAGCTGCCAATATTGGGGCCCCATTAACCCTAGAAAAGGCACAATCGCTTTCTGTCCTGGCACCTTTTCCCTGGGAGAAATCTTCGCTGGCCTAGAATCCTGGGATGAGAAACGACACATTCCCAGACTTGCAAGTGGCACGCGCCGTCGACATTTGCGCCCAGGGAAAAGGTGGCAGCCTTGGGCTCTCAGGTGCCAAAGATGAGGTCCCATTACCCCTAGAAAAGGCACAATGGCTTTCTGTCCTGACACATTTTCCCAGAGAGGAATCGACTTCCATCTGGAATTCTGGGCTGAAAAACGGCCCTTTCCCGGACCCGCACAGGGTATGCACCGTCGAGCTTTGCACCCAGGGAAAAGGCGGCAGCCTTGGGATCACAGGTGCCAATGATGGGGCCCATTTAGCATTACAAAATACACAATGGCTTTGTCTCCTGGTACCTTTTCCCTCTGAGGAATCTTCATAGGTCTGGAATTCTGGGCTGAAAAATGGCACTTTCCCGGACCCGCACGTGGAACGCTCCGTCGAGCTTTGCGCCCAGGGAAAAGGTGAGAGCCTTGGGTTCTCAGGTGTCAATTTTGGGGCCCCATTAACCTTAGAAAAGGCACAATTGCTTTCTGCCCTGGCACCTTTTCCCAGGGAGAAATCTTCATCGGCCTCGAATTCTGGGATGAGAAACAGCACATTCCTGGACCCGCAAGTGGCACGCACCGTTGAGCTTTGCGCTCAGGGAAAAGGTTGCAGCCTTGGGCTCTCAGGTGTCAATGATGGAGCCCCATTAACCCTAGAAAAGGAACAATCGCTTTCTGTCCTGACACCTTTTCCCAGGGAGGAATCTTCATCGGTCTGGAATTCTGGAATGAGAAACGGCAATTTCCCGGACCCTCACGTAGCACGCATGGTCGAGCTTTGCGCCCAGGGTATAGGAGGCAACCTTGGGCTCTCAGATGCCAATGATGGAGCCCGATTAACCCTAGAAATGGAACAATCGCTTTCTTTCCTGGGAGCCTCTTCCCTGGGAGGAGTCTTCATCCGTCTGGAATTCAGGGCTGAAAAACGGCACTTTCCCGGACAAGAAAGTGGTACGCGCCGTTGATGTTTGCGCCCACGGAAAAGGTGGCAGCCTTGAACTCTGAGGTGCCAATGATGGGGCAACATCTACCCTAGAAAAGGACAATTCGATTTCTGACCTGCCACCTTTTCCCTGGGAGGTGTCTTCGTCCGTCTGGAATTCTGGGCTGAAAAACGGCAGTTCCCCGGACCTGCAAGTGGAACGCACCGTCAAGCTTTGTGCTCAGGCAAAAGGTGGCAGCCTTGGGCTCTCAGGTGCCAATGATGGGGCCCCATTACCCCTAGAAAAAGAACAATGGCTTTCTGTCCTTGCACCTTTTCCCAGGGAGGAATCTTCATTGGTCTGGAATTCTGGGCTGAAAACGGCTCTTTCCCTTACCCGCAAGTGGCACGCACCGTCGAGCTTTGCGCCCAGGGAAAAGATGGCAGCCCTGGGCTCTCAGCTGCCAATTTTGGGTCCCCATTAGCCCTAGAAAAGGCACAATCGCTTTCTGTCCTGGCACCTTTTCCGAGGGAGAAATCTTCGCTGGCCTGGAATTCTGGGATGAGAAACGGCACATTCCCGGACTTGCAAGTGGCACGCGCCGTCGACATTTGCGCCCAGGGAAAAGGTGGCAGCCTTGGGCTCTCAGGTGCCAAAGATGGGACCCCATTACCCCTACAAAAGGCACAATGGCTTTCTGTCCTGACACCTTTTCCCAGAGAGGAATCGACTTCCGTCTGGAATTCTGGGCTGAAAAACGGCCCTTTCCTGGATCCGCACAGGGTATGCACCGTCGAGCTTTGCACCCAGGGAAAAGGTGGCAGCCTTGGGCTCTCAGGTGCCAATGATGGGGCCCAATTAGCATTACAAAATACACAATGGCTTTGTCTCTTGGTACATTTTCCCTCTGAGGAATCTTCATAGGTCTGGAATTCTGGGCTGAAAAATGGCACTTTCCCGGACCCGCACGTGGAACGCACCGTCGAGCTTTGCGCCCAGGGAAAAGGTGGCAGCCTTGGGCTCTCAGGTGTCAATTTTGGGGCCCCATTAACCCTAGAAAAGGAACAATCGCTTTCTGTCCTGACACCTTTTCCCAGGGAGGAATCTTCATCGGTCTGGAATTCTGGAATGAGAAACGGCAATTTCCCGGACCCTCACGTAGCACGCATGGTCGAGCTTTGCGCCCAGGGTATAGGAGGCAACCTTGGGCTCTCAGGTGCCAATGATGGAGCCCGATTAACCCTAAAAATGGAACAATCGCTTTCTTTCCTGGGAGCCTCTTCCCTGGGAGGAGTCTTCATCCGTCTGGAATTCAGGGCTGAAAAACGGCACTTTCCCGGACAAGAAAGTGGTACGTGCCGTTGATGTTTGCGCCCACGGAAAAGGTGGCAGCCTTGAAGTCTGAGGTGCAAATGATGGGGCACCATTGACCCTAGAAAAGGACAATTCGATTTCTGACCTGGCACCTTTTCCCTGGGAGGTGTTTTCGTCCGTCTGGAATTCTGGGCTGAAAAATGGCACTTCCCCGGACCTGGAAGTGGCACGCGCCGTCAAGCTTTGTGCCCAGGCAAAAGGTGGCAGCCTTGGGCTCTCAGGTGCCAATGATGGGGCCCCATTACCCCTAGAAAAAGAACAATGGCTTTCTGTCCTTGCACCTTTTCCCAGGGAGGAATCTTCGTCCGTCTCGAAATCTGGGTTCAAAAATGGCACTGCCCCAAACCCGCACAAGGTACACACCGTCGAGCTTTGCGCCCAGGGAAAAGGGGGCAGCCTTGGGCTCTCAGGTGCCAATGATGGTGCCCCATTACCCCTACAAAAGGCACAATGGCTTTCTATCCTGGCACCTTTTCCCAGGGAGGAATCTTCATCGGTTTGGAATTCCGGTCTGAGAATCGGCACTTTCCTGGACCCGCAAGTGGAACGCACCATCGAGCTTTGCGTCCAGGGAAAAGGTGGCAGTCTTGGGTTCTCAGGTGCCAATGATGGGACCCCATTACCTTTACAAAAAGCACAATGGCTTTCTGTCCTGGCACCTTTTCCCTGGGAGGAGTCTTCATTGGTCTGGAATTCTGGGCTGTAAAATGGCACTTTCTGGGACCAGCACGTGGCACGCACTGTCGTGCTTTGCGCCCAGGCAAAAGGAGGCAACCTCTGGCTCTCAGATGCCAATGACGGGCCCCCATTAACACTAGAAATGGAACAATCGCTTTCTGTCCTGGGAGCCCTTTCCCTGGGAGGAGTCGTCATCCGTCTGGAATCCTGGGCTGAACAAAGCACTTTCTCTGACCTGCACGTGGCAGGCACCATCTAGGTTTGCGCCCAGGGAAAAGGTGACAGCCTTGGGCTCTCAGGGGCCAATGATGGGTCCCCGTTAACACTAGATAAATAACAATCGCTTTCTGTCCTGGCGCCTTTTCCCTGGGAGGAATTTTCATCCATCTGGAATTCTGGACTGAAAAACGGCACTTCCCCGGACCTGCAAGTGGAACGCACCGTCGAGCTTTGTGCCCAGGCAAAAGGTGGCAGCCTTGGGCTCTCAGGTGCCAATGATGGGGCCCCATTACCCCTAGAAAAAGAACAATGGCTTTCTGTCCTGGCACCTTTTCCCAGGGAGGAATCTTCATTGGTCTGGAATTCTGGGCTGAAAACGGCACTTTCCCTTACCCGCAAGTGGCACGCACCGTCGAGCTTTGCGCCCAGGGAAAAGGTGGCAGCCCTGGGCTCTCAGCTGCCAATTTTAGGGCCCCGTTAACCGTAGAAAAGGCACAATCGCTTTCTGTCCGGGCACCTTTTCCCAGGGAGAAATCTTCGCTGGCCTGGAATTCTGGGATGAGAAACGGCACATTCCCGGACTTGCAAGTGGCACGCACCGTCGACATTTGCGCCCAGGGAAAAGGTGGCAGCCTTGGGCTCTCAGGTGCCAAAGATGGGGCCCCATTACCCCTACAAAAGGCACAATGGCTTTCTGTCCTGACACCTTTTCCCAGAGAGGAATCGACTTCCGTCTGGAATTCTGGGCTAAAAAACGGCCCTTTCCCGGACCCGCACAGGGTATGCACCATCGAGCTTTGCACCCAGGGAAAAGGTGGCAGCCTTGGGCTCTCAGGTGCCAATGATGGGGCCCAATTAGCATTACAAAATACACAATGGCTTTGTCTCCTGGTACCTTTTCCTTCTGAGGAATCTTCTTAGGTCTGGAATTCTGGGCTGAAAAATGGCACTTTCCCGGACCCGCACGTGGACCGCTCCGTCGTGCTTTGCGCCCAGGGAAAAGGTGGCAGCCTTGGGCTCTCAGGTGTCAATTTTGGGGCCCCATTAACCCTAGAAAAGGCACAATTGCTTTCTGTCCTGGCACCTTTTCCCAGGGAGAAATCTTCATCGGCCTCGAATTCTGGGATGAGAAACAGGACTTTCCTGGACCCGCAAGTGGCACGCACCGTTGAGCTTTGCGCTCAGGGAAAAGGTTGCAGCCTTGGGCTCTCAGGTGTCAATGATGGAGCCCCATTAACCCTAGAAAAGGCACAATCGCTTTCTGTCCTGGCACCTTTTCCCAGGGAGGAATCTTCATCGGTCTGGAATTCTGGAATGAGAAACGGCAATTTCCCGGACCCTCACGTAGCACGCATGGTCGAGCTTTGCGCCCAGGGTATAGGAGGCAACCTTGGGCTCTCAGATGCCAATGATGGAGCCCGATTAACCCTAGAAATGGAACAATCGCTTTCTTTCCTGGGAGCCTCTTCCCTGGGAGGAGTCTTCATCCGTCTGGAATTCAGGGCTGAAAAACGGCACTTTCCCGGACAAGAAAGTGGTACGCGCCGTTGATGTTTGCGCCCACGGAAAAGGTGGCAGCCTTGAACTCTCAGGTGCCAATGATGGGGCACCATCTACCCTAGAAAAGGACAATTCGATTTCTGACCTGGCACCTTTTCCCTGGGAGGTGTCTTCGTCCGTCTGGAATTCTGGGCTGAAAAATGGCACTTCCCCGGACCCGCAAGTGGCACGCGCCGTCGACATTTGCGCCCAGGCAAAAGGCGGAAGCCTTGGGCTCTCAGGTGCCAATGATGGGGCCCCGATAACAATAGAAAAATAACACTTGCTTTCTGTCCTGGCACCTTTTCCCAGGGAGGAATCTTCATCGGTTTGGAATTCTGGTCTGAGAATCAGCACTTCCCCGGACCTGCAAGTGGAACGCACCATCGAGCTTTGCGTCCAGGGAAAAGGTGGCAGTCTTGGGTTCTCAGGTGCCAATGATGGGACCCCATTACCTTTACAAAAAGCACAATGGCTTTCTGTCCTGGCACCTTTTCCCTGGGAGGAGTCTTCATTGGTCTGGAATTCTGGGCTGTAAAATGGAACTTTCTGGGACCAGCACATGGCACGCACTGTCGTGCTTTGCGCCCAGGGAAAAGGAGGCAACCTCTGGCTCTCAGGTGCCAACGATGGGACCCCATTAACCCTAGAAAAGGCACAATGGCTTTCTGTCCTGACACCTTTTCCCAGAGAGGAATCGACTTCTGTCTGGAATTCTGGGCTGAAAAACGGCCCTTTCCTGGATCCGCACAGGGTATGCACCGCCGAGCTTTGCACCCAGGGAAAAGGTGGCAGCCTTGGGCTCACAGGTGCCAATGATGGGGCCCAATTAGCATTACAAAATACACAATGGCTTTGTCTCCTGGTACATTTTCCCTCTGAGGAATCTTCTTAGGTCTGGAATTCTGGGCTGAAAAATGGCACTTTCCCGGACCCGCACGTGGACCGCTCCGTCGTGCTTTGCGCCCAGGGAAAAGGTGGCAGCCTTGGGCTCTCAGGTGTCAATTTTGGGGCCCCATTAACCTTAGAAAAGGCACAATGGCTTTCTTCCCTGGCACCTTTTCCCTGGGAGAAATCTTCATCGGCCTCGAATTCTGGGATGAGAAACAGGACTTTCCTGGACCCGCAAGTGGCACGCACCGTTGAGCTTTGCGCTCAGGGAAAAGGTTGCAGCCTTGGGCTCTCAGGTGTCAATGATGGAGCCCCATTAACCCTAGAAAAGGCACAATCGCTTTCTGTCCTGACACCTTTTCCCAGGGAGGAATCTTCATCGGTCTGGAATTCTGGAATGAGAAACGACAATTTCCCGGACCCTCACGTAGCACGCATGGTCGAGCTTTGCGCCCAGGGTATAGGAGGCAACCTTGGGCTCTCAGATGCCAATGATGGAGCCCGATTAACCCTAGAAATGGAACAATCGCTTTCTTTCCTGGGAGCCTCTTCCCTGGGAGGAGTCTTCATCCGTCTGGAATTCAGGGCTGAAAAACGGCACTTTCCCGGACAAGAAAGTGGTACGCGCCGTTGATGTTTGCGCCCAGGGAAAAGGTGGCAGCCTTGAACTCTCAGGTGCCAATGATGGGGCACCATCTACCCTAGAAAAGGACAATTCGATTTCTGACCTGGCACCTTTTCCCTGGGAGGTGTCTTCGTCCGTCTGGAATTCTGGGCTGAAAAATGGCACTTCCCCGGACCCGCAAGTGGCACGCGCCGTCGACATTTGCGCCCAGGCAAAAGGCGGAAGCCTTGGGCTCTCAGGTGCCAATGATGGGGCCCCGATAACAATAGAAAAATAACACTTGCTTTCTGTCCTGGCACCTTTTCCCTGGGAGGAATCTTCATTGGTCTGGAATTCTGGGCTGTAAAATGGCACTTTCTGGGACCAGCACGTGGCACGCACTGTCGTGCTTTGCGCCCAGGGAAAAGGAGGCAACCTCTGGCTCTCAGGTGCCAACGATGGGACCCCATTAACCCTAGAAAAGGCACAATGGCTTTCTGTCCTGACACCTTTTCCCAGAGAGGAATCGACTTCTGTCTGGAATTCTGGGCTGAAAAACGGCCCTTTCCTGGATCCGCAGAGGGTATGCACCGTCGAGCTTTGCACCCAGGGAAAAGGTGGCAGCCTTGGGCTCTCAGGTGCCAATGATGGGGCCCAATTAGCATTACAAAATACACAATGGCTTTGTCTCCTGGTACATTTTCCCTCTGAGGAATCTTCTTAGGTCTGGAATTCTGGGCTGAAAAATGGCACTTTCCCGGACCCGCACGTGGACCGCTCCGTCGTGCTTTGCGCCCAGGGAAAAGGTGGCAGCCTTGGGCTCTCAGGTGTCAATTTTGGGGCCCCATTAACCCTAGAAAAGGCACAATTGCTTTCTTCCCTGGCACCTTTTCCCTGGGAGAAATCTTCATCGGCCTCGAATTCTGGGATGAGAAACAGGACTTTCCTGGACCCGCAAGTGGCACGCACCGTTGAGCTTTGCGCTCAGGGAAAAGGTTGCAGCCTTGGGCTCTCAGGTGTCAATGATGGAGCCCCATTAACCCTAGAAAAGGAACAATCGCTTTCTGTCCTGACACCTTTTCCCAGGGAGGAATCTTCATCGGTCTGGAATTCTGGAATGAGAAACGACAATTTCCCGGACCCTCACGTAGCACGCATGGTCGAGCTTTGCGCCCAGGGTATAGGAGGCAACCTTGGCCTCTCAGATGCCAATGATGGAGCCCGATTAACCCTAGAAATGGAACAATCGCTTTCTTTCCTGGGAGCCTCTTCCCTGGGAGGAGTCTTCATCCGTCTGGAATTCAGGGCTGAAAAACGGCACTTTCCCGGACAAGAAAGTGGTACGCGCCGTTGATGTTTGCGCCCACGGAAAAGGTGGCAGCCTTGAACTCTCAGGTGCCAATGATGGGGCACCATCTACCCTAGAAAAGGACAATTCGATTTCTGACCTGGCACCTTTTCCCTGGGAGGTGTCTTCGTCCGTCTGGAATTCTGGGCTGAAAAACGGCACTTCCCCGGACCTGCAAGTGGAACGCACCGTCGAGCTTTGTGCCCAGGCAAAAGGCGGAAGCCTTGGGCTCTCAGGTGCCAATGATGGGGCCCCGATAACAATAGAAAAATAACACTTGCTTTCTGTCCTGGCACCTTTTCCCTGGGAGGAATCTTCATCGGTTTGGAATTCTGGTCTGAGAATCGGCACTTCCCCGGACCTGCAAGTGGAACGCACCATCGAGCTTTGCGTCCAGGGAAAAGGTGGAAGTCTTGGGTTCTCAGGTGCCAATGATGGGACCCCATTACCTTTACAAAAGGCACAATGGCTTTCTGTCCTGGCACCTTTTCCCTGGGAGGAGTCTTCATTGGTCTGGAATTCTGGGCTGTAAAATGGAACTTTCTGGGACCAGCACGTGGCACGCACTGTCGTGCTTTGCGCCCAGGGAAAAGGAGGCAACCTCTGGCTCTCAGGTGCCAACGATGGGACCCCATTAACCCTAGAAAAGGCACAATGGCTTTCTGTCCTGACACCTTTTCCCAGAGAGGAATCGACTTCTGTCTGGAATTCTGGGCTGAAAAACGGCCCTTTTCTTGGATCCGCACAGGGTATGCACCGTCGAGCTTTGCACCCAGGGAAAAGGTGGCAGCCTTGGGCTCACAGGTGCCAATGATGGGGCCCAATTAGCATTACAAAATACACAATGGCTTTGTCTCTTGGTACATTTTCCCTCTGAGGAATCTTCATAGGTCTGGAATTCTGGGCTGAAAAATGGCACTTTCCCGGACCCGCACGTGGAACGCACCGTCGAGCTTTGCGCCCAGGGAAAAGGTGACAGCCTTGGGCTCTCAGGTGTCAATTTTGGGACCCCATTAACCCTAGAAAAGGCACAATTGCTTTCTTCCCTGGCACCTTTTCCCTGGGAGAAATCTTCATCGGCCTCGAATTCTGAGATGAGAAACAGCACATTCCTGGACCCGCAAGTGGCACGCAACGTCGAGCTTTGCGCTCAGGGAAAAGGTTGCAGCCTTGGGCTCTCAGGTGTCAATGATGGAGCCCCATTAACCCTAGAAAAGGAACAATTGCTTTCTGTCCTGACACCTTTTCCCAGGGAGGAATCTTCATCGGTCTGGAATTCTGGAATGAGAAACGGCAATTTCCCGGACCCTCACGTAGCCCGCATGGTCGAGCTTTGCGCCCAGGGTATAGGAGGCAACCTTGGGCTCTCAGGTGCCAATGATGGAGCCCGATTAACCCTAGAAATGGAACAATCACTTTCTTTCCTGGGAGCCTCTTCCCTGGGAGGAGTCTTCATCCGTCTGGAATTGAGGGCTGAAAAACGGCACTTTCCCAGACAAGAAAGTGGTACGTGCCGTTGATGTTTGCGCCCACGGAAAAGGTGGCAACCTTGAAGTCTGAGGTGCCAATGATGGGGCACCATTGACCCTAGAAAAGGACAATTCGATTTCTGACCTGGCACCTTTTCCCTGGGAGGTGTCTTCGTCCGTCTGGAATTCTGGGCTGAAAAATGGCACTTCCCCGGAGCCACAAGTGGCACGCGCCGTCGAGCTTTGCGCCCAGGGAAAAGGTGAGAGCCTTGGGCTCTCAGGTGTCAATTTTGGGGCCCCATTAACCTTAGAAAAGGCACAATTGCTTTCTGCCCTGGCACCTTTTCCCAGGGAGAAATCTTCATCGGCCTCGAATTCTGGGATGAGAAACAGCACATTCCTGGACCCACAAGTGGCACGCACCGTCGAGCTTTGCGCTCAGGGAAAATGTTGCAGCCTTTAGCTCTCAGGTGTCAATGATGGAGACCCATTAACCCTAGAAAAGGAACAATCGCTTTCTGTCCTGACACCTTTTCCCAGGGAGGAATCTTCATCGGTCTGGAATTCTGGAATGAGAAACGGCAATTTCCCGGACCCTCTTGTAGCACGCATGGTCGAGCTTTGCGCCCAGGGTATAGGAGGCAACCTTGGGCTCTCAGGTGCCAATGATGGGGCCCGATTAACCCTAAAAATGGAACAATCGCTTTCTTTCCTGGGAGCCTCTTCCCTGGGAGGAGTCTTCATCCGTCTGGAATTCAGGGCTGAAAACCGGCACTTTCCCGGACAAGAAAGTGGTACGCGCCGTTGATGTTTGCGCCCACGGAAAAGGTGGCAGCCTTGAACTCTGAGGTGCCAATGATGGGGCACCATTGACCCTAGAAAAGGACAATTCGATTTCTGACCTGGCACCTTTTCCCTGGGAGGTGTCTTCGTCCGTCTGGAATTCTGGGCTGAAAAACGGCACTTCCCCGGACCTGCAAGTGGAACGCACCGTCAAGTTTTGTGGCCAGGCAAAAGGTGGCAGCCTTGGGCTCTCAGGTGCCAATGATGGGGCCCCATTACCCCTAGAAAAAGAACAATGGCTTTCTGTCCTTGCACCTTTTCCCAGGGAGGAATCTTCATTGGTCTGGAATTCTGGGCTGAAAACAGCTCTTTCCCTTACCCGCAAGTGGCACGCACCGTCGAGCTTTGCGCCCAGGGAAGAGATGGCAGCCCTGGGCTCTCAGCTGCCAATTTTGGGTCCCCATTAGCCCTAGAAAAGGCACAATCGCTTTCTGTCCTGGCCCCTTTTCCCAGGGAGAAATCTTCGCTGGCCTGGAATTCTGGCATGAGAAACGGCACATTCCCGGACTTGCAAGTGGCACGCGCCGTCGACATTTGCGCCCAGGTAAAAGGTGGCAGCCTTGGGCTCTCAGGTGCCAATGATGGTGCCCCATTACCCCTAGAAAAGGCACAATGGCTTTCTGTCCTGACACCTTTTCCCAGAGAGGAATCGAATTCCGTCTGGAATTCTGGGCTGAAAAACGGCCCTTTCCTGGATCCGCACAGGGTATGCACCGTCGAGCTTTGCACCCAGGGAAAAGGTGGCAGCCTTGGGCTCTCAGGTGCCAATGATGGGGCCCAATTAGCATTACAAAATACACAATGGCTTTGTCTCTTGGTACATTTTCCCTCTGAGGAATCTTCATAGGTCTGGAATTGTGGGCTGAAAAATGGCACTTTCCCGGACCCGCACGTGGAACGCACCGTCGAGCTTTGCGCCCAGGGAAAAGGTGGCAGCCTTGGGCTCTCAGGTGTCAATTTTGGGGCCCCATTAACCCTAGAAAAGGCACAATTGCTTTCTTCCCTGGCACCTTTTCCCAGGGAGAAATCTTCATCGGCCTCGAATTCTGGGATGAGAAACAGCACATTCCTGGACCCGCAAGTGGCACGCACCGTTGAGCTTTGCGCTCAGGGAAAAGGTTGCAGCCTTGGGCTCTCAGGTGTCAATGATGGAGCCCCATTAACCCTAGAAAAGGAACAATCGCTTTCTGTCCTGACACCTTTTCCCAGGGAGGAATCTTCATCGGTCTGGAATTCTGGAATGAGAAACAGCAATTTCCTGGACCCTCACGTAGCACGCATGGTCGAGCTTTGCGCCCAGGGTATAGGAGGCAACCTTGGGCTCTAAGGTGCCAATGATGGAGCCCGATTAACCCTAAAAATGGAACAATCGCTTTCTTTCCTGGGAGCCTCTTCCCTGGGAGGAGTCTTCATCCGTCTGGAATTGAGGGCTGAAAAACGGCACTTTCCCGGACAAGAAAGTGGTACGTGCCGTTGATGTTTGCGCCCACGGAAAAGGTGGCAGCCTTGAAGTCTGAGGTGCAAATGATGGGGCACCATTGACCCTAGAAAAGGACAATTCGATTTCTGACCTGGCACCTTTTCCCTGGGAGGTGTTTTCGTCCGTCTGGAATTCTGGGCTGAAAAATGGCACTTCCCCGGACCCACAAGTGGCACGCGCCGTCGACATTTGCGCCCAGGCAAAAGGCAGCAGCCTTGGGCTCTCAGGTGCCAATGATGGGGCCCCGTTAACACTAGAAAAATAACACTAGTTTTCTGTCCTGGCACCTTTTTCCAGGGAGGAATCTTCGTCCGTCTTTAAATCTGGGTTCAAAAATGGCACTGCCCCAAACCCGCACAAGGTACACACCGTCGAGCTTTGCGCCCAGGGAAAAGGGGGCAGCCTTGGGCTCTCAGGTGCCAATGATGGTGCCCCATTACCCCTACAAAAGGCACAATGGCTTTCTCTCCTGGCACCTTTTCCCAGGGAGGAATCTTCATCGGTTTGGAATTCCGGTCTGAGAATCGGCACTTTCCTGGACCCGCAAGTGGAACGCACCATCGAGCTTTGCGTCCAGGGAAAAGGTGGCAGTCTTGGGTTCTCAGGTGCCAATGATGGGACCCCATTACCTTTACAAAAAGCACAATGGCTTTCTGTCCTGGCACCTTTTCCCTGGGAGGAGTCTTCATTGGTCTGGAATTCTGGGCTGTAAAATGGCACTTTCTGGGACCAGCACGTGGCACGCACTGTCGTGCTTTGCGCCCAGGCAAAAGGAGGCAACCTCTGGCTCTCAGATGCCAATGACGGGCCCCCATTAACACTAGAAATGGAACAATCGCTTTCTGTCCTGGGAGCCCTTTCCCTGGGAGGAGTCGTCATCCGTCTGGAATCCTGGGCTGAACAAAGCACTTTCTCTGACCTGCACATGGCAGGCACCATCTAGCTTTGCGCCCAGGGTAAAGGTGGCAGCCTTGGGCTCTCAGGTGCCAACAATGGGTCCCCGTTAACACTAGATAAATAACAATCGCTTTCTGTCCTGGCACCTTTTCCCTGGGAGGAATTTTCGTCCGTCTGGAATTCTGGACTGAAAAACGGCACTTCCCCGGACCTGCAAGTGGAACGCACCGTCGAGCTTTGTGCCCAGGCAAAAGGTGGCAGCCTTGGGCTCACAGGTGCCAATGATGGGGCCCCATTACCCCTAGAAAAAGAACAATCGCTTTCTGTCCTGGCACCTTTTCCCAGGGAGAAATCTTCATAGGTCTGGAATTCTGGGCTGAAAACGGCTCTTTCCCTTACCCGCAAGTGGTACGCACCGTCGAGCTTTGCGCCCAGGGAAAAGGTGGCAGCCCTGGGCTCTCAGCTGCCAATTTTAGGGCCCCGTTAACCCTAGAAAAGGCACAATCGCTTTCTGTCCTGGCACCTTTTCCCAGGGAGAAATCTTCGCTGGCCTGGAATTCTGGGATGAGAAACGGCACATTCCCGGACTTGCAAGTGGCACGCGCCGTCGACATTTGCGCCCAGGGAAAAGGTGGCAGCCTTGGGCTCTCTGGAGCCAAAGATGGGGCCCCATTACCCCTACAAAAGGCACAATGGCTTTCTGTCCTGACACCTTTTCCCAGAGAGGAATCGACTTCCGTCTGGAATTCTGGGCTGAAAAACGGCCCTTTCCCGGACCCACACAGGGTATGCACCGTCGAGCTTTGCACCCAGGGAAAAGGTGGCAGCCTTGGGCTCACAGGTGCCAATGATGGGGCCCATTTAGCATTACAAAATACACAATGGCTTTGTCTCCTGGTACCTTTTCCCTCTGAGGAATCTTCATAGGTCTGGAATTCTGGGCTGAAAAATGGCACTTTCCCGGACCCGCACGTGGAACGCTCCGTCGAGCTTTGCGCCCAGGGAAAAGGGGAGAGCCTTGGGCTCTCAGGTGTCAATTTTGGGGCCCCATTAACCCTAGAAAAGGCACAATTGCTTTCTGCCCTGGCACCTTTTCCCAGGGAGAAATTTTCATCGGCCTCAAATTCTGGGATGAGAAACAGCACATTCCTGGACCCGCAAGTGGCACGCACCGTCGAGCTTTGCGCTCAGGGAAAAGGTTGCAGCCTTGGGCTCTCAGGTGTCAATGATGGAGCCCCATTAACCCTAGAAAAGGCACAATCGCTTTCTGTCCTGACACCTTTTCCCAGGGAGGAATCTTCATCGGTCTGGAATTCTGGAATGAGAAACGGCAATTTCCCGGACCCTCACGTAGCACGCATGGTCGAGCTTTGCGCCCAGGGTATAGGAGGCAACCTTGGGCTCTCAGGTGCCAATGATGGGGCCCGATTAACCCTAAAAATGGAACAATCGCTTTCTTTCCTGGGAGCCTCTTCCCTGGGAGGAGTCTTCATCCGTCTGGAATTGAGGGCTGAAAAACGGCACTTTCCCGGACAAGAAAGTGGTACGCGCCGTTGATGTTTGCGCCCACGGAAAAGGTGGCAGCCTTGAAGTCTGAGGTGCCAATGATGGGGCACCATTGACCCTAGAAAAGGACAATTCGATTTCTGACCTGGCACCTTTTCCCTGGGAGGTGTCTTCGTCCGTCTGGAATTCTGGGCTGAAAAATGGCACTTCCCCGGACCTGGAAGTGGCACGCGCCGTCAAGCTTTGTGCCCAGGCAAAAGGTGGCAGCCTTGGGCTCTCAGGTGCCAATGATGGGGCCCCATTACGCCTAGAAAAAGAACAATGGCTTTCTGTCCTTGCACCTTTTCCCAGGGAGGAATCTTCATTGGTCTGGAATTCTGGGCTGAAAACGGCTCTTTCCCTTACCCGCAAGTGGCACGCACCGTCGAGCTTTGCGACCAGGGAAAAGGTGGCAGCCCTGGGCTCTCAGCTGCCAATTTTGGGTCCCCATTAGCCCTAGAAAAGGCACAATCGCTTTCTGTCCTGGCACCTTTTCCCAGGGAGAAATCTTCGCTGGCCTGGAATTCTGGGATGAGAAACGGCACATTCCCGGACTTGCAAGTGGCACGCGCCGTCGACATTTGCGCCCAGGGAAAAGGTGGCAGCCTTGGGCTCTCAGGTGCCAAAGATGGGGCCCCATTACCCCTACAAAAGGCACAATGGCTTTCTGTCCTGACACCTTTTCCCAGAGAGGAATCGACTTCCGTCTGGAATTCTGGGCTGAAAAACGGCCCTTTCCCGGATCCGCACAGGGTATGCACCGTCGAGCTTTGCACCCAGGGAAAAGGCGGCAGCCTTGGGATCACAGGTGCCAACAATGGGGCCCAATTAGCATTACAAAATACACAATGGCTTTGTCTCCTGGTACCTTTTCCTTCTGAGGAATCTTCATAGGTCTGGAATTCTGGGCTGAAAAATGGCACTTCCCCGGACCCGCAAGTGGTACGCGCCGTCGACATTTGCGCCCAGGCAAAAGGCGGCAGCCTTGGGCTCTCAGGTGCCAATGATGGGGCCCCGATAACAATAGAAAAATAACACTTGCTTTCTGTCCTGGCACCTTTTCCCTGGGAGGAACCTTCATCGGTTTGGAATTCTGGTCTGAGATTCGGCACTTCCCCGGACCTGCAAGTGGAACGCACCATCGAGCTTTGCGTCCAGGGAAAAGGTGGCAGTCTTGGGTTCTCAGGTGCCAATGATGGGACCCCATTACCTTTACAAAAAGCACAATGGCTTTCTGTCCTGGCACCTTTTCCCTGGGAGGAGTCTTCATTGGTCTGGAATTCTGGGCTGTAAAATGGAACTTTCTGGGACCAGCACGTGGCACGCACTGTCGTGCTTTGCGTCCAGGGAAAAGGAGGCAACCTCTGGCTCTCAGGTGCCAACGATGGGGCCCCATTAACCCTAGAAAAGGCACAATGGCTTTCTTTCCTGACACCTTTTCCCAGAGAGGAATCGACTTCTGTCTGGAATTCTGGGCTGAAAAACGGCCCTTTCCTGGATCCGCAGAGGGTATGCACCGTCGAGCTTTGCACCCAGGGAAAAGGTGGCAGCCTTGGGCTCTCAGGTGCCAATGATGGGGCCCAATTAGCATTACAAAATACACAATGGCTTTGTCTCTTGGTACATTTTCCCTCTGAGGAATCTTCATAGGTCTGGAATTGTGGGCTGAAAAATGGCACTTTCCCGGACCCGCACGTGGAACGCACCGTCGAGCTTTGCGCCCAGGGAAAAGGTGGCAGCCTTGGGCTCTCAGGTGTCAATTTTGGGACCCCATTAACCCTAGAAAAGGCACAATTGCTTTCTTCCCTGGCACCTTTTCCCAGGGAGAAATCTTCATCGGCCTCGAATTCTGGGATGAGAAACAGCACATTCCTGGACCCGCAAGTGGCACGCACCGTTGAGCTTTGCGCTCAGGGAAAAGGTTGCAGCCTTGGGCTCTCAGGTGTCAATGATGGAGCCCCATTAACCCTAGAAAAGGAACAATCGCTTTCTGTCCTGACACCTTTTCCCAGGGAGGAATCTTCATCGGTCTGGAATTCTGGAATGAGAAACGGCAATTTCCCGGACCCTCACGTAGCACGCATGGTCGAGCTTTGCGCCCAGGGTATAGGAGGCAACCTTGGGCTCTCAGGTGCCAATGATGGAGCCCGATTAACCCTAGAAATGGAACAATCGCTTTCTTTCCTGGGAGCCTCTTCCCTGGGAGGAGTCTTCATCCGTCTGGAATTCAGGGCTGAAAAACGGCACTTTCCCGGACAAGAAAGTGGTACGCGCCGTTGATGTTTGCGCCCATGGAAAAGGTGGCAGCCTTGAACTCTGAGGTGCCAATGATGGGGCACCATTGACCCTAGAAAAGGACAATTCGATTTCTGACCTAGCACCTTTTCCCTGGGAGGTGTCTTCGTCCGTCTGGAATTCTGGGCTGAAAAATGGCACTTCCCCGGACCCGCAAGTGGCACGCGCCATCGACATTTGCGCCCAGGCAAAAGGCAGCAGCCTTGGGCTCTCAGGTGCCAATGATGGGGCCCCGTTAACACTAGAAAAATAACACTAGTTTTCTGTCCTGGCACCTTTTCCCAGGGAGGAATCTTCGTCCGTCTGTAAATCTGGGTTAAAAAATGGCACTGCCCCAAACCCGCACAAAGTACACACCGTTGAGCTTTGCGCCCAGGGAAAAGGGGGCAGCCTTGGGCTCTCAGGTGCCAATGATGGTGCCCCATTACCCCTACAAAAGGCACAATGGCTTTCTGTCCTGGCACCTTTTCCCAGGGAGGAATCTTCATCGGTTTGGAATTCTGGTCTGAGAATGGGCGCTTTCCTGGACCGGCAAGTGGAACGCACCATCGAGCTTTGCGTCCAGGGAAAAGGTGGCAGTCTTGGGCTCTCAGGTGCCAATGATGGGGCCCCATTACCTTTACAAAAAGCACAATGGCTTTCTGTCCTGGGAGCCTTTTACCTGGGAGGAGTCGTCATCCGTCTGGAATCCCGGGCTGAGCAAAGCACTTTCTCTGACCTGCACGTGGCAGGCACCATCTTGCTTTGCACCCAGGGTAAAGGTGGCAGCCTTGGGCTCTCAGGTGCCAACGATGGGTCCCCGTTAACACTAGAAAAATAACAATGGCTTTCTGTCCTGGCACCTTTTCCCTGGGAGGAGTCGTCATCCGTCTGGAATTCTGGGCTTAAAAACGGCACTTCCCCGGACCTGCAAGTGGAACGCACCGTCGAGCTTTGTGCCCAGGCAAAAGGTGGCAGCCTTGGGCTCTCAGGTGCCAATGATGGGGCCCCATTACCCCTAGAAAAAGAACAATGGCTTTCTGTCCTGGCACCTTTTCCCAGGGAGGAATCTTCATTGGTCTGGAATTCTGGGCTGAAAACGGCTCTTTCCCTTACCCGCAAGTGGAACGCACCATCGAGCTTTGCGCCCAGGGAAAAGGTGGCAGCCCCGGGCTCTCAGCTGCCAATTTTGGGGCCCCATTAAACCTAGAAAAGGCACAATCGCTTTCTGTCCTGGCACCTTTTCCCTTGGAGAAATCTTCGCTGGCCTGGAATCCTGGGATGAGAAACGACACATTCCCAGACTTGCAAGTGGCACGCGCCGTCGACATTTGCGCCCAGGGAAAAGGTGGCAGCCTTGGGCTCTCAGGTGCCAAAGATGAGGTCCCATTACCCCTAGAAAAGGCACAATGGCTTTCTGTCCTGACACCTTTTCCCAGAGAGGAATCGACTTCCATCTGGAATTCTGGGCTGAAAAACGGCCCTTTCCCGGACCCGCACAGGGTATGCACCGTCGAGCTTTGCACCCAGGGGAAAAGTGGCAGCCTTGGGCTCACAGGTGCCAATGATGGGGCCCATTTAGCATTACAAAATACACAATGGCTTTGTCTCCTGGTACCTTTTCCCTCTGAGGAATCTTCATAGGTCTGGAATTCTGGGCTGAAAAATGGCACTTTCCCGGACCCGCACGTGGAACGCTCCGTCGAGCTTTGCGCCCAGGGAAAAGGTGAGAGCCTTGGGCTCTCAGGTGTCAATTTTGGGGCCCCATTAACCCTAGAAAAGGCACAATTGCTTTCTGCCCTGGCACCTTTTCCCAGGGAGAAATCTTCATCGGCCTCGAATTCTGGGATGAGAAACAGCACATTCCTGGACCCGCAAGTGGCACGCACCGTCGAGCTTTGCGCTCAGGGAAAAGGTTGCAGCCTTCGGCTCTCAGGTGTCAATGATGGAGCCCCATTAACCCTAGAAAAGGAACAATCGCTTTCTGTCCTGACACCTTTTCCCAGGGAGGAATCTTCATCGGTCTGGAATTCTGGAATGAGAAACGGCAATTTCCCAGACCCTCACGTAGCACGCATGGTCGAGCTTTGCGCCCAGGGTATAGGAGGCAACCTTGGGCTCTCAGGTGCCAATGATGGGGCCCGATTAACCCTAGAAATGGAACAACCGCTTTCTTTCCTGGGAGCCTCTTCCCTGTGAGGAGTCTTCATCCGTCTGGAATTCAGGGCTGAAAAACGGCACTTTCCCGGACAAGAAAGTGGTACGCGCCGTTGATGTTTGCGCCCACGGAAAAGGTGGCAGCCTTGAACTCTCAGGTGCCAATGATGGGGCACCATTGACCCTAGAAAAGGACAATTCGATTTCTGACCTGGCACCTTTTCCCTGGGAGGTGTCTTCGTCCGTCTGGAATTCTGGGCTGAAAAATGGCACTTCCCCGGACCTGGAAGTGGCACGCGCCGTCGACATTTGCGCCCAGGCAAAAGGTGGCAGCCTTGGGCTCTCAGGTGCCAATGATGGGGCCCGTTAACACTAGAAAAATAACACTTGCTTTCTGTCCTGGCACCTTTTCCCAGGGAGGAATCTTCGTCCGTCTGGAAATCTGGGTTCAAAAATGGCACTGCCCCAAACCCGCACAAGGTACACACCGTCGAGCTTTGCGTCAAGGGAAAAAAGGGGAAGCCTTTGGCTCTCAGGTGCCAATGATGGTGCCCCATTACCCCTAGAAAAGGCACAATGGCTTTCTGTCCTTGCACCTTTTCCCAGGGAGGAATCTTCATCGGTTTGGAATTCCGGTCTGAGAATCGGCACTTTCCTGGACCCGCAAGTGGAACGCACCATCGAGCTTTGCGTCCAGGGAAAAGGTGGAAGTCTTGGGTTCTCAGGTGCCAATGATGGGACCCCATTACCTTTACAAAAAGCACAATGGCTTTCTGTCCTGGCACCTTTTCCCTGGGAGGAGTCTTCATCGGTCTGGAATTCTGGGCTGTAAAATGGCACTTTCTCGGACCAGCACGTGGCACGCACTGTCGTGCTTTGCGCCCAGGCAAAAGGTGGCAGCCTTGGGCTCTCAGATGCCAATGATGGGGCCCCATTACCCCTAGAAAAAGAACAATGGCTTTCTGTCCTGGCACCTTTTCCCAGGGAGGAATCTTCATTGGTCTGGAATTCTGGGCTGAAAACGGCTCTTTCCCTTACCCGCAAGTGGCACGCACCGTCGAGCTTTGCGCCCAGGGAAAAGGTGGCAGCCCCGGGCACTCAGCTGCCAATTTTGGGGCCCCATTAACCCTAGAAAAGGCACAATCGCTTTCTGTCCTGGCACCTTTTCCCTGGGAGAAATCTTTGCTGGCCTGGAATCCTGGGATGAGAAACGACACATTCCCAGACTTGCAAGTGGCACGCGCCGTCGACATTTGCGCCCAGGGAAAAGGTGGCAGCCTTGGGCTCTCAGGTGCCAAAGATGAGGTCCCATTACCCTAGAATAGGCACAATGGCTTTCTGTCCTGACACCTTTTCCCAGAGAGGAATCGACTTCCATCTGGAATTCTGGGCTGAAAAACGGCCCTTTCCCGGACCCGCACAGGGTATGCACCGTCGAGCTTTGCACCCAGGGAAAAGGTGGCAGCCTTGGGCTCTAAGGTGCCAATGATGGGGCCCATTTAGCATTACAAAATACACAATGGCTTTGTCTCCTGGTACCTTTTCCCTCTGAGGAATCTTCATAGGTCTGGAATTCTGGGCTGAAAAATGGCACTTTCCCGGACCCGCACGTGGAACGCTCCGTCGAGCTTTGCGCCCAGGGAAAAGGGGAGAGCCTTGGGCTCTCAGGTGTCAATTTTGGGGCCCCATTAACCCTAGAAAAGGCACAATTGCTTTCTGCCCTGGCACCTTTTCCCAGGGAGAAATCTTCATCGGCCTCGAATTCTGGGATGAGAAACAGCACATTCCTGGACCCGCAAGTGGCACGCACCGTCGAGCTTTGCGCTCAGGGAAAAGGTTGCAGCCTTGGGCTCTCAGGTGTCAATGATGGAGCCCCATTAACCCTAGAAAAGGAACAATCGCTTTCTGTCCTGACACCTTTTCCCAGGGAGGAATCTTCATCGGTCTGGAATTCTGGAATGAGAAACGGCAATTTCCCGGACCCTCACGTAGCACGCATGGTCGAGCTTTGCGCCCAGGGTATAGGAGGCAACCTTGGGCTCTCAGGTGCCAATGATGGGGCCCGATTAACCCTAAAAATGGAACAATCGCTTTCTTTCCTGGGTGCCTCTTCCCTGGGAGGAGTCTTCATCCGTCTGGAATTGAGGGCTGAAAAACGGCACTTTCCCGGACAAGAAAGTGGTACGCGCCGTTGATGTTTGCGCCCACGAAAAAGGTGTCAGCCTTGAAGTCTGAGGTGCCAATGATGGGGCACCATTGACCCTAGAAAAGGACAATTCGATTTCTGACCTGGCACCTTTTCCCTGGGAGGTGTCTTCGTCCGTCTGGAATTCTGGGCTGAAAAGTGGAGCTTCCCCGGACCTGGAAGTGGCACGCGCCGTCGACATTTGCGCCCAGGCAAAAGGTGGCAGCCTTGGGCTCTCAGGTGCCAATGATGGGGCCCCATTAACACTAGAAAAATAACACTAGTTTTCTGTCCTGGCACCTTTTCCCAGGGAGGAATCTTCGTCCGTCTGGAAATCTGGGTTCAAAAATGGCACTGCCCCAAACCCGCACAAGGTACACACCGTCGAGCTTTGCGTCAAGGGAAAAAAGGGGAAGCCTTTGGCTCTCAGGTGCCAATGATGGTGCCCCATTACCCCTAGAAAAGGCACAATGGCTTTCTGTCCTTGCACCTTTTCCCAGGGAGGAATCTTCATCGGTTTGGAATTCCGGTCTGAGAATCGGCACTTTCCTGGACCCGCAAGTGGAACGCACCATCGAGCTTTGCGTCCAGGGAAAAGGTGGAAGTCTTGGGTTCTCAGGTGCCAATGATGGGACCCCATTACCTTTACAAAAAGCACAATGGCTTTCTGTCCTGGCACCTTTTCCCTGGGAGGAGTCTTCATCGGTCTGGAATTCTGGGCTGTAAAATGGCACTTTCTGGGACCAGCACGTGGCACGCACTGTCGTGCTTTGCGCCCAGGCAAAAGGTGGCAGCCTTGGGCTCTCAGATGCCAATGATGGGGCCCCATTACCCCTAGAAAAAGAACAATGGCTTTCTGTCCTGGCACCTTTTCCCAGGGAGGAATCTTCATTGGTCTGGAATTCTGGGCTGAAAACGGCTCTTTCCCTTACCCGCAAGTGGCACGCACCGTCGAGCTTTGCGCCCAGGGAAAAGGTGGCAGCCCCGGGCACTCAGCTGCCAATTTTGGGGCCCCATTAACCCTAGAAAAGGCACAATCGCTTTCTGTCCTGGCAACTTTTCCCTGGGAGAAATCTTCGCTGGCCTGGAATCCTGGGATGAGAAACGACACATTCCCAGACTTGCAAGTGGCACGCGCCGTCGACATTTGCGCCCAGGGAAAAGGTGGCAGCCTTGGGCTCTCAGGTGCCAAAGATGAGGTCCCATTACCCCTAGAAAAGGCAGAATGGCTTTCTGTCCTGACACCTTTTCCCAGAGAGGAATCGACTTCCATCTGGAATTCTGGGCTGAAAAACGGCCCTTTCCCGGACCCGCACAGGGTATGCACCGTCGAGCTTTGCACCCAGGGAAAAGGTGGCAGCCTTGGGCTCTCAGGTGCCAATGATGGGGCCCATTTAGCATTACAAAATACACAATGGCTTTGTCTCCTGGTACCTTTTCCCTCTGAGGAATCTTCATAGGTCTGGAATTCTGGGCTGAAAAATGGCACTTTCCCGGACCCGCACGTGGAACGCTCCGTCGAGCTTTGCGCCCAGGGAAAAGGTGAGAGCCTTGGGCTCTCAGGTGTCAATTTTGGGACCCCATTAACCCTAGAAAAGGCACAATTGCTTTCTGCCCTGGCACCTTTTCCCAGGGAGAAATCTTCATCGGCCTCGAATTCTGGGATGAGAAACAGCACATTCCTGGACCCGCAAGTGGCACGCACCGTCGAGCTTTGCGCTCAGGGAAAAGGTTGCAGCCTTGGGCTCTCAGGTGTCAATGATGGAGCCCCATTAACCCTAGAAAAGGCACAATCGCTTTCTGTCCTGACACCTTTTCCCAGGGAGGAATCTTCATCGGTCTGGAATTCTGGAATGAGAAACGGCAATTTCCCGGACCCTCACGTAGCACGCATGGTCGAGCTTTGCGCCCAGGGTATAGGAGGCAACCTTGGGCTCTCAGGTGCCAATGATGGGGCCCGATTAACCCTAAAAATGGAACAATCGCTTTCTTTCCTGGGTGCCTCTTCCCTGGGAGGAGTCTTCATCCGTCTGGAATTGAGGGCTGAAAAACGGCACTTTCCCGGACAAGAAAGTGGTACGCGCCGTTGATGTTTGCGCCCACGGAAAAGGTGGCAGCCTTGAAGTCTGAGGTGCAAATGATGGGGCACCATTGACCCTAGAAAAGGACAATTTGATTTCTGACCTGGCACCTTTTCCCTGGGAGGTGTCTTCGTCCGTCTGGAATTCTGGGCTGAAAAGTGGAGCTTCCCCGGACCTGGAAGTGGCACGCGCCGTCAAGCTTTGTGCCCAGGCAAAAGGTGGCAGCCTTGTGCTCTCAGGTGCCAATGATGGGGCCCCATTACCCCTAGAAAAAGAACAATGGCTTTCTGTCCTTGCACCTTTTCCCAGGGAGGAATCTTCATTGGTCTGGAATTCTGGGCTGAAAACGGCTCTTTCCCTTACCCGCAAGTGGCACGCACCGTCGAGCTTTGCGCCCAGGGAAAAGGGGGCAGCCCTGGGCTCTCAGCTGCCAATTTTGGGTCCCCATTAGCCCTAGAAAAGGCACAATCGCTTTCTGTCCTGGCACCTTTTCCCAGGGAGAAATCTTCGCTGGCCTGGAATTCTGGGATGAGAAACGGCACATTCCCGGACTTGCAAGTGGCACGCGCCGTCGACATTTGCGCCCAGGGAAAAGGCGGCAGCCTTGGGCTCTCAGGTGCCAATGATGGGGCCCCGATAACAATAGAAAAATAACACTTGCTTTCTGTCCTGGCACCTTTTCCCAGGGAGGAATCTTCATCGGTTTGGAATTCTGGTCTGAGAATCGGCACTTCCCCGGACCTGCAAGTGGAACGCACCATCGAGCTTTGCGTCCAGGGAAAAGGTGGCAGTCTTGGGTTCACAGGTGCCAATGATGGGACCCCATTACCTTTACAAAAAGCACAATGGCTTTCTGTCCTGGCACCTTTTCCCTGGGAGGAGTCTTCATTGGTCTGGAATTCTGGGCTGTAAAATGGAACTTTCTGGGACCAGCACGTGGCACGCAATGTCGTGCTTTGCGCCCAGGGAAAAGGAGGCAACCTCTGGCTCTCAGGTGCCAACGATGGGGCCCCATTAGCCCTAGAAAAGGCACAATGGCTTTCTGTCCTGACACCTTTTCCCAGAGAGGAATCGACTTCTGTCTGGAATTCTGGGCTGAAAAACGGCCCTTTCCTGGATCCGCACAGGGTATGCACCGTCGAGCTTTGCACCCAGGGAAAAGGTGGCAGCCTTGGGCTCTCAGGTGCCAATGATGCGGCCCAATTAGCATTACAAAATACACAATGGCTTTGTCTCTTGGTACATTTTCCCTCTGAGGAATCTTCATAGGTCTGGAATTCTGGGCTGAAAAATGGCACTTTCCCGGACCCGCACGTGGAACGCACCGTCGAGCTTTGCGCCCAGGGAAAAGGTGGCAGCCTTGGGCTCTCAGGTGTCAATTTTGGGACCCCATTAACCCTAGAAAAGGCACAATTGCTTTCTTCCCTGGCACCTTTTCCCTGGGAGAAATCTTCATCGGCCTCGAATTCTGGGATGAGAAACAGCACATTCCTGGACCCGCAAGTGGCACGCACCGTTGAGCTTTGCGCTCAGGGAAAAGGTTGCAGCCTTGGGCTCTCAGGTGTCAATGATGGAGCCGCATTAACCCTAGAAAAGGAACAATCGCTTTCTGTCCTGACACCTTTTCCCAGGGAAGAATCTTCATCGGTCTGGAATTCTGGAATGAGAAACGGCAATTTCCCGGACCCTCACGTAGCACGCATGGTCGAGCTTTGCGCCCAGGGTATAGGAGGCAACCTTGGGCTCTCAGGTGCCAATGATGGAGCCCGATTAACCCTAGAAATGGAACAATCGCTTTCTTTCCTGGGAGCCTCTTCCCTGGGAGGAGTCTTCATCCGTCTGGAATTCAGGGCTGAAAAACGGCACTTTCCCGGACAAGAAAGTGGTACGTGCCGTTGATGTTTGCGCCCACGGAAAAGGTGGCAGCCTTGAACTCTGAGGTGCCAATGATGGGGCACCATTGACCCTAGAAAAGGACAATTCGATTTCTGACCTGGCACCTTTTCCCTGGGAGGTGTCTTCGTCCGTCTGGAATTCTGGGCTGAAAAATGGCACTTCCCCGGACCCGCAAGTGGCACGCGCCATCGACATTTGCGCCCAGGCAAAAGGCGGCAGCCTTGGGCTCTCAGGTGCCAATGATGGGGCCCCGTTAACACTAGAAAAATAACACTAGTTTTCTGTCCTGGCACCTTTTCCCAGGGAGGAATCTTCGTCCGTCTGGAAATCTGGGTTCAAAAATGGCACTGCCCCAAACCCGCACAAGGTACACACCGTCGAGCTTTGCGCCCAGGGAAAAGGGGGCAGCCTTGGGCTCTCAGGTGCCAATGATGGGGCACCATTACCCCTAGAAAAAGAACAATGGCTTTCTGTCCTGGCACCTTTTCCCAGGGAGGAATCTTCATCGGTTTGGAATTCTGGTCTGAGAATGGGCGCTTTCCTGGACCGGCAAGTGGAACGCACCATCGAGCTTTGCGTCCAGGGTAAAGGTGGCAGTCTTGGGTTCTCAGGTGCCAATGATGGGGCCCCATTACCTTTACAAAAAGCACAATGGCTTTCTGTCCTGGGAGCCTTTTACCTGGCAGGAGTCGTCATCCGTCTGGAATCCCGGGCTGAGCAAAGCACTTTCTCTGACCTGCACGTGGCAGGCACCATCTTGCTTTGCGCCCAGGGTAAAGGTGGCAGCCTTGGGCTCTCAGGTGCCAACGATGGGTCCCCGTTAACACTAGAAAAATAACAATCGCTTTCTGTCCTGGCACCTTTTCCCTGGGAGGAGTCGTCATCCGTCTGGAATTCTGGGCTTAAAAACGGCACTTCCCCGGACCTGCAAGTGGAACGCACCGTCGAGCTTTGTGCCCAGGCAAAAGGTGGCAGGCTTGGGCTCTCAGGTGCCAATGATGGGGCCCCATTACCCCTAGAAAAAGAACAATCGCTTTCTGTCCTGGCACCTTTTCCCAGGGAGGAATCTTCATTGGTCTGGAATTCTGGGCTGAAAACGGCTCTTTCCCTTACCCGCAAGTGGCACGCGCCGTCGAGCTTTGCGCCCAGGGAAAAGGTGGCAGCCCCAGGCTCTCAGCTGCAAATTTTGGGGCCCCATTAACCCTAGAAAAGGCACAATCGCTTTCTGTGCTGGCACCTTTTCCCTGGGAGAAATCTTTGCTGGCCTGGAATCCTGGGATGAGAAACGACACATTCCCAGACTTGCAAGTGGCACGCGCCGTCGTCATTTGCGCCCAGGGAAAAGGTGGCAGCCTTGGGCTCTCAGGTGCCAAAGATGAGGTCCCATTACCCCTAGAAAAGGCAGAATGGCTTTCTGTCCTGACACCTTTTCCCAGAGAGGAATCGACTTCCATCTGGAATTCTGGGCTGAAAAACGGCCCTTTCCCGGACCCGCACAGGGTATGCACCGTCGAGCTTTGCACCCAGGGAAAAGGTGGCAGCCTTGGGCTCACAGGTGCCAATGATGGGGCCCATTTAGCATTACAAAATACACAATGGCTTTGTCTCCTGGTACCATTTCCCTCTGAGGAATCTTCATAGGTCTGGAATTCTGGGCTGAAAAATGGCACTTTCCCGGACCCGCACGTGGAACGCACCGTCGAGCTTTGCGCCCAGGGAAAAGGTGGCAGCCTTGGGCTCTCAGGTGTCAATTTTGGGACCCCATTAACCCTAGAAAAGGCACAATTGCTTTCTTCCCTGGCACCTTTTCCCAGGGAGAAATCTTCATCGGCCTCGAATTCTGGGATGAGAAACAGCACATTCCTGGACCCGCAAGTGGCACGCACCGTTGAGCTTTGCGCTCAGGGAAAAGGTTGCAGCCTTCGGCTCTCAGCTGTCAATGATGGAGCCCCATTAACCCTAGAAAAGGAACAATCGCTTTCTGTCCTGACACCTTTTCCCAGGGAGGAATCTTCATCGGTCTGGAATTCTGGAATGAGAAACAGCAATTTCCCGGCCCCTCACGTAGCACGCATGGTCGAGCTTTGCGCCCAGGGTATAGGAGGCAACCTTGGGCTCTCA
Source organism: Pithys albifrons albifrons (assembly GCF_047495875.1). Taxonomy (NCBI): domain Eukaryota; kingdom Metazoa; phylum Chordata; class Aves; order Passeriformes; family Thamnophilidae; genus Pithys; species Pithys albifrons. The sequence goes on from NC_092487.1 coordinate 2,678,388, forward strand.
GGTGCCAATGATGGAGCCCGATTAACCCTAGAAATGGAACAATCGCTTTCTTTCCTGGGAGCCTCTTCCCTGGGAGGAGTCTTCATCCGTCTGGAATTCAGGGCTGAAAAACGGCACTTTCCCGGACAAGAAAGTGGTACGTGCCGTTGATGTTTGCGCCCACGGAAAAGGTGGCAGCCTTGAACTCTCAGGTGCCAATGATGGGGCACCATTGACCCTAGAAAAGGACAATTTGATTTCTGACCTGGCACCTTTTCCCTGGGAGGTGTCTTCGTCCGTCTGGAATTCTGGGCTGAAAAATGGCACTTCCCCGGACCCGCAAGTGGCACGCGCCATCGACATTTGCGCCCAGGCAAAAGGCGGCAGCCTTGGGCTCTCAGGTGCCAATGATGGGGCCCCGTTAACACTAGAAAAATAACACTAGTTTTCTGTCCTGGCACCTTTTCCCAGGGAGGAATCTTCGTCCGTCTGGAAATCTGGGTTCAAAAATGGCACTGCCCCAAACCCGCACAAGGTACACACCGTCGAGCTTTGCGCCCAGGGAAAAGGGGGCAGCCTTGGGCTCTCAGGTGCCAATGATGGTGCCCCATTACCCCTAGAAAAAGAACAATGGCTTTCTGTCCTGGCACCTTTTCCCAGGGAGGAATCTTCATCGGTTTGGAATTCTGGTCTGAGAATGGGCGCTTTCCTGGACCGGCAAGTGGAACGCACCATCGAGCTTTGCGTCCAGGGTAAAGGTGGCAGTCTTGGGCTCTCAGGTGCCAATGATGGGGCCCCATTACCTTTACAAAAAGCACAATGGCTTTCTGTCCTGGGAGCCTTTTACCTGGCAGGAGTCGTCATCCGTCTGGAATCCCGGGCTGAGCAAAGCACTTTCTCTGACCTGCACGTGGCAGGCACCATCTTGCTTTGCGCCCAGGGTAAAGGTGGCAGCCTTGGGCTCTCAGGTGCCAACGATGGGTCCCCGTTAACACTAGAAAAATAACAATCGCTTTCTGTCCTGGCACCTTTTCCCTGGGAGGAGTCGTCATCCGTCTGGAATTCTGGGCTTAAAAACGGCACTTCCCCGGACCTGCAAGTGGAACGCACCGTCGAGCTTTGTGCCCAGGCAAAAGGTGGCAGGCTTGGGCTCTCAGGTGCCAATGATGGGGCCCCATTACCCCTAGAAAAAGAACAATCGCTTTCTGTCCTGGCACCTTTTCCCAGGGAGGAATCTTCATTGGTCTGGAATTCTGGGCTGAAAACGGCTCTTTCCCTTACCCGCAAGTGGCACGCACCGTCGAGCTTTGCGCCCAGGGAAAAGGTGGCAGCCCCAGGCTCTCAGCTGCAAATTTTGGGGCCCCATTAACCCTAGAAAAGGCACAATCGCTTTCTGTGCTGGCACCTTTTCCCTGGGAGAAATCTTTGCTGGCCTGGAATCCTGGGATGAGAAACGACACATTCCCAGACTTGCAAGTGGCACGCGCCGTCGTCATTTGCGCCCAGGGAAAAGGTGGCAGCCTTGGGCTCTCAGGTGCCAAAGATGAGGTCCCATTACCCCTAGAAAAGGCAGAATGGCTTTCTGTCCTGACACCTTTTCCCAGAGAGGAATCGACTTCCATCTGGAATTCTGGGCTGAAAAACGGCCCTTTCCCGGACCCGCACAGGGTATGCACCGTCGAGCTTTGCACCCAGGGAAAAGGTGGCAGCCTTGGGCTCACAGGTGCCAATGATGGGGCCCATTTAGCATTACAAAATACACAATGGCTTTGTCTCCTGGTACCATTTCCCTCTGAGGAATCTTCATAGGTCTGGAATTCTGGGCTGAAAAATGGCACTTTCCCGGACCCGCACGTGGAACGCACCGTCGAGCTTTGCGCCCAGGGAAAAGGTGGCAGCCTTGGGCTCTCAGGTGTCAATTTTGGGACCCCATTAACCCTAGAAAAGGCACAATTGCTTTCTTCCCTGGCACCTTTTCCCAGGGAGAAATCTTCATCGGCCTCGAATTCTGGGATGAGAAACAGCACATTCCTGGACCCGCAAGTGGCACGCACCGTTGAGCTTTGCGCTCAGGGAAAAGGTTGCAGCCTTCGGCTCTCAGCTGTCAATGATGGAGCCCCATTAACCCTAGAAAAGGAACAATCGCTTTCTGTCCTGACACCTTTTCCCAGGGAGGAATCTTCATCGGTCTGGAATTCTGGAATGAGAAACAGCAATTTCCCGGCCCCTCACGTAGCACGCATGGTCGAGCTTTGCGCCCAGGGTATAGGAGGCAACCTTGGGCTCTCAGGTGCCAATGATGGAGCCCGATTAACCCTAGAAATGGAACAATCGCTTTCTTTCCTGGGAGCCTCTTCCCTGGGAGGAGTCTTCATCCGTCTGGAATTCAGGGCTGAAAAACGGCACTTTCCCGGACAAGAAAGTGGTACGTGCCGTTGATGTTTGCGCCCACGGAAAAGGTGGCAGCCTTGAACTCTCAGGTGCCAATGATGGGGCACCATTGACCCTAGAAAAGGACAATTTGATTTCTGACCTGGCACCTTTTCCCTGGGAGGTGTCTTCGTCCGTCTGGAATTCTGGGCTGAAAAATGGCACTTCCCCGGACCCGCAAGTGGCACGCGCCATCGACATTTGCGCCCAGGCAAAAGGCGGCAGCCTTGGGCTCTCAGGTGCCAATGATGGGGCCCCGTTAACACTAGAAAAATAACACTAGTTTTCTGTCCTGGCACCTTTTCCCAGGGAGGAATCTTCGTCCGTCTGGAAATCTGGGTTCAAAAATGGCACTGCCCCAAACCCGCACAAGGTACACACCGTCGAGCTTTGCGCCCAGGGAAAAGGGGGCAGCCTTGGGCTCTCAGGTGCCAATGATGGTGCCCCATTACCCCTAGAAAAAGAACAATGGCTTTCTGTCCTGGCACCTTTTCCCAGGGAGGAATCTTCATCGGTTTGGAATTCTGGTCTGAGAATGGGCGCTTTCCTGGACCGGCAAGTGGAACGCACCATCGAGCTTTGCGTCCAGGGTAAAGGTGGCAGTCTTGGGCTCTCAGGTGCCAATGATGGGGCCCCATTACCTTTACAAAAAGCACAATGGCTTTCTGTCCTGGGAGCCTTTTACCTGGCAGGAGTCGTCATCCGTCTGGAATCCCGGGCTGAGCAAAGCACTTTCTCTGACCTGCACGTGGCAGGCACCATCTTGCTTTGCGCCCAGGGTAAAGGTGGCAGCCTTGGGCTCTCAGGTGCCAACGATGGGTCCCCGTTAACACTAGAAAAATAACAATGGCTTTCTGTCCTGGCACCTTTTCCCTGGGAGGAGTCGTCATCCGTCTGGAATTCTGGGCTTAAAAACGGCACTTCCCCGGACCTGCAAGTGGAACGCACCGTCGAGCTTTGTGCCCAGGCAAAAGGTGGCAGCCTTGGGCTCTCAGGTGCCAATGATGGGGCCCCATTACCCCTAGAAAAAGAACAATCGCTTTCTGTCCTGGCACCTTTTCCCAGGGAGGAATCTTCATTGGTCTGGAATTCTGGGCTGAAAACGGCTCTTTCCCTTACCCGCAAGTGGCACGCACCGTCGAGCTTTGCGCCCAGGGAAAAGGTGGCAGCCCCAGGCTCTCAGCTGCAAATTTTGGGGCCCCATTAACCCTAGAAAAGGCACAATCGCTTTCTGTGCTGGCACCTTTTCCCTGGGAGAAATCTTTGCTGGCCTGGAATCCTGGGATGAGAAACGACACATTCCCAGACTTGCAAGTGGCACGCGCCGTCGACATTTGCGCCCAGGGAAAAGGTGGCAGCCTTGGGCTCTCAGGTGCCAAAGATGAGGTCCCATTACCCCTAGAAAAGGCAGAATGGCTTTCTGTCCTGACACCTTTTCCCAGAGAGGAATCGACTTCCATCTGGAATTCTGGGCTGAAAAACGGCCCTTTCCCGGACCCGCACAGGGTATGCACCGTCGAGCTTTGCACCCAGGGAAAAGGTGGCAGCCTTGGGCTCACAGGTGCCAATGATGGGGCCCATTTAGCATTACAAAATACACAATGGCTTTGTCTCCTGGTACCATTTCCTTCTGAGGAATCTTCATAGGTCTGGAATTCTGGGCTGAAAAATGGCACTTTCCCGGACCCGCACGTGGAACGCACCGTCGAGCTTTGCGCCCAGGGAAAAGGGGAGAGCCTTGGGCTCTCAGGTGTCAATTTTGCGGCCCCATTAACCCTAGAAAAGGCACAATTGCTTTCTGCCCTGGCACCTTTTCCCAGGGAGAAATCTTCATCGGCCTCGAATTCTGGGATGAGAAACAGCACATTCCTGGACTCGCAAGTGGCACGCACCGTCGAGCTTTGCGCTCAGGGAAAAGGTTGCAGCCTTGGGCTCTCAGGTGTCAATGATGGAGCCCCATTAACCCTAGAAAAGGCACAATCGCTTTCTGTCCTGACACCTTTTCCCAGGGAGGAATCTTCATCGGTCTGGAATTCTGGAATGAGAAACGGCAATTTCCCGGACCCTCACGTAGCACGCATGGTCGAGCTTTGCGCCCAGGGTATAGGAGGCAACCTTGGGCTCTCAGGTGCCAATGATGGGGCCCGATTAACCTTAAAAATGGAACAATCGCTTTCTTTCCTGGGAGCCTCTTCCCTGGGAGGAGTCTTCATCCGTCTGGAATTGAGGGCTGAAAAACGGCACTTTCCCGGACAAGAAAGTGGTACGCGCCGTTGATGTTTGCGCCCACGGAAAAGGTGGCAGCCTTGAACTCTGAGGTGCCAATGATGGGGCACCATTGACCCTAGAAAAGGACAATTCGATTTCTGACCTGGCACCTTTTCCCTGGGAGGTGTCTTCGTCCGTCTGGAATTCTGGGCTGAAAAATGGCACTTCCCCGGACCCACAAGTGGCACGCGCCGTCGACATTTGCGCCCAGGCAAAAGGTGGCAGCCTTGGGCTCTCAGGTGCCAATGATGGGGCCCCGTTAACACTAGAAAAATAACACTTGCTTTCTGTCCTGGCACCTTTTCCCAGGGAGGAATCTTCGTCCGTCTGGAAATCTGGGTTCAAAAATGGCACTGCCCCAAACCCGCACAAGGTACACACCGTCGAGTTTGCGTCAAGGGAAAAAGGGGAAGCCTTTGGCTCTCAGGTGCCAATGATGGTGCCCCATTACCCCTACAAAAGGCACAATGGCTTTCTGTCCTGGCACATTTTCCCAGGGAGGAATCTTCATCGGTTTGGAATTCCGGTCTGAGAATCGGCACTTTCCTGGACCCGCAAGTGGAACGCACCATCGAGCTTTGCGTCCAGGGAAAAGGTGGAAGTCTTGGGTTCTCAGGTACCAATGATGGGGCCCCATTACCTTTACAAAAAGCACAATGGCTTTCTGTCCTGGCACCTTTTCCCTGGGAGGAGTCTTCATCGGTCTGGAATTCTGGGCTGTAAAATGGCACTTTCTGGGACCAGCACGTGGCACGCACTGTCGTGCTTTGCGCCCCGGCAAAAGGAGGCAACCTCTGGCTCTCAGATGCCAATGACGGGCCCCCATTAACACTAGAAATGGAACAATCGCTTTCTGTCCTGGGAGCCTTTTCCCTGGGCGGAGTCGTCATCCGTCTGGAATCCTGGGCTGAACAAAGCACTTTCTCTGACCTGCACGTGGCAGGCACCATCTAGCTCTGCGCCCAGGGTGAAGGTGGCAGCCTTGGGCTCTCAGAGGCCAATGATGGGTCCCCGTTAACACTAGATAAATAACAATCGCTTTCTGTCCTGGCACCTTTTCCCTGGGAGGAATTTTCATCCGTCTGGAATTCTGGACTGAAAAACGGCACTTCCCCGGACCTGCAAGTGGAACGCACCGTCGAGCTTTGTGCCCAGGCAAAAGGTGGCAGCCTTGGGCTCTCAGGTGCCAATGATGGGGCCCCATTACCCCTAGAAAAAGAACAATCGCTTTCTGTCCTGGCACCTTTTCCCAGGGAGGAATCTTCATTGGTCTGGAATTCTGGGCTGAAAACGGCTCTTTCCCTTACCCGCAAGTGGCACGCACCGTCGAGCTTTGCGCCCAGGGAAAAGGTGGCAGCCCTGGGCTCTCAGCTGCTAATTTTGGGGCCCTGTTAACCCTAGAAAAGGCAAAATCGCTTTCTGTCCTGGCACCTTTTCCCAGGGAGAAATCTTCGCTGGCCTGGAATTCTGGGATGAGAAACGGCACATTCCCGGACTTGCAAGTGGCACGCGCCGTCGACATTTGCACCCAGGGAAAAGGTGGCAGCCTTGGGCTCTCAGGTGCCAAAGATGGGGCCCCATTAACCCTAGAAAAGGCACAATGGCTTTCTGTCCTGACACCTTTTCCCAGAGAGGAATCGACTTCCGTCTGGAATTCTGCGCTGAAAAACGGCCCTTTCCCGGACCCGCACAGGGTATGCACCGTCGAGCTTTGCACCCAGGGAAAAGGTGGCAGCCTTGGGCTCTCAGGTGCCAATGATGGGGCCCAATTAGCATTACAAAATACACAATGGCTTTGTCTCCTGGTACCTTTTCCTTCTGAGGAATCTTCTTAGGTCTGGAATTCTGGGCTGAAAAATGGCACTTTCCCGGACCCGCACGTGGACCGCTCCGTCGTGCTTTGCGCCCAGGGAAAAGGTGGCAGCCTTGGGCTCTCAGGTGTCAATTTTGGGGCCCCATTAACCTTAGAAAATGCACAATTGCTTTCTTCCCTGGCACCTTTTCCCTGGGAGAAATCTTCATCGGCCTCGAATTCTGGGATGAGAAACAGCACTTTTCTGGACCCGCAAGTGGCACGCACCGTCGAGCTTTGCGCTCAGGGAAAAGGTTGCTGCCTTGGGCTCTCAGGTGTCAATGATGGAGCCCCATTAACCCTAGAAAAGGCACAATGGCTTTCTGTCCTGACACCTTTTCCCAGAGAGGAATCGACTTCCGTCTGGAATTCTGCGCTGAAAAACGGCCCTTTCCCGGACCCGCACAGGGTATGCACCGTCGAGCTTTGCACCCAGGGAAAAGGTGGCAGCCTTGGGCTCTCAGGTGCCAATGATGGGGCCCAATTAGCATTACAAAATACACAATGGCTTTGTCTCCTGGTACCTTTTCCTTCTGAGGAATCTTCTTAGGTCTGGAATTCTGGGCTGAAAAATGGCACTTTCCCGGACCCGCACGTGGACCGCTCCATCGTGCTTTGCGCCCAGGGAAAAGGTGGCAGCCTTGGGCTCTCAGGTGTCAATTTTGGGGCCCCATTAACCTTAGAAAAGGCACAATTGCTTTCTTCCCTGGCACCTTTTCCCTGGGAGAAATCTTCATCGGCCTCGAATTCTGGGATGAGAAACAGCACTTTTCTGGACCCGCAAGTGGCACGCACCGTCGAGCTTTGCGCTCAGGGAAAAGGTTGCTGCCTTGGGCTCTCAGGTGTCAATGATGGAGCCCCATTAACCCTAGAAAAGGAACAATCGCTTTCTGTCCTGACACCTTTTCCCAGGGAGGAATCTTCATCGGTCTGGAATTCTGGGATGAGAAACGGCACATTCCTGGACCCGCAAGTGGCACGCACCGTTGAGCTTTGCGCTCAGGGAAAAGGTTGCAGCCTTGGGCTCTCAGCTGTCAATGATGGAGCCCCATTAACCCTAGAAAAGGAACAATCGCTTTCTGTCCTGACACCTTTTCCCAGGGAGGAATCTTCATCGGTCTGGAATTCTGGAATGAGAAACAGCAATTTCCCGGACCCTCACGTAGCACGCATGGTCGAGCTTTGCGCCCAGGGTATCGGAGGCAACCTTGGGCTCTCAGGTGCCAATGATGGAGCCCGATTAACCCTAGAAATGGAACAATCGCTTTCTTTCCTGGGAGCCTCTTCCCTGTGAGGAGTCTTCATCCGTCTGGAATTCAGGGCTGAAAAACGGCACTTTCCCGGACAAGAAAGTGGTACGTGCCGTTGATGTTTGCGCCCACGGAAAAGGTGGCAGCCTTGAACTCTCAGGTGCCAATGATGGGGCACCATTGACCCTAGAAAAGGACAATTCGATTTCTGACCTGGCACCTTTTCCCTGGGAGGTGTCTTCGTCCGTCTGGAATTCTGGGCTGAAAAATGGCACTTCCCCGGACCCGCAAGTGGCACGCGCCATCGACAATTGCGCCCAGGCAAAAGGCGGCAGCCTTGGGCTCTCAGGTGCCAATGATGGGGCCCCGTTAACACTAGAAAAATAACACTAGTTTTCTGTCCTGGCACCTTTTCCCAGGGAGGAATCTTCGTCCGTCTGGAAATCTGGGTTCAAAAATGGCACTGCCCCAAACCCGCACAAGGTACACACCGTCGAGCTTTGCGCCCAGGGAAAAGGGGGCAGCCTTGGGCTCTCAGGTGCCAATGATGGGGCACCATTGACCCTAGAAAAAGAACAATGGCTTTCTGTCCTGGCACCTTTTCCCAGGGAGGAATCTTCATCGGTTTGGAATTCTGGTCTGAGAATGGTCGCTTTCCTGGACCCGCAAGTGGAAGGCACCATCGAGCTTTGCGTCCAGGGTAAAGGTGGCAGTCTTGGGCTCTCAGGTGCCAATGATGGGGCCCCGTTAACACTAGAAAAATAACACTTGCTTTCTGTCCTTGCACCTTTTCCCAGGGAGGAATCTTCATTGGTCTGGAATTCTGGGCTGAAAACGGCTCTTTCCCTTACCCGCAATGGCACGCACCGTCGAGCTTTGCGCCCAGGGAAAAGGTGGCAGCCCTGGGCTCTCAGCTGCCAATTTTGGGTCCCCATTAGCCCTAGAAAAGGCACAATCGCTTTCTGTCCTGGCACCTTTTCCCAGGGAGAAATCTTCGCTGGCCTGGAATTCTGGGATGAGAAACGGCACATTCCCGGACTTGCAAGTGGCACGCGCCGTCGACATTTGCGCCCAGGGAAAAGGCGGCAGCCTTGGGCTCTCAGGTGCCAATGATGGGGCCCCGATAACAATAGAAAAAGAACACTTGCTTTCTGTCCTGGCACCTTTTACCAGGGAGGAATCTTCATCGGTTTGGAATTCTGGTCTGAGAATCGGCACTTCCCCGGACCTGCAAGTGGAACGCACCATCGAGCTTTGCGTCCAGGGAAAAGGTGGCAGTCTTGGGTTCTCAGGTGCCAATGATGGGACCCCATTACCTTTACAAAAAGCACAATGGCTTTCTGTTCTGGCACCTTTTCCCTGGGAGGAGTCTTCATTGGTCTGGAATTCTGGGCTGTAAAATGGAACTTTCTGGGACCAGCACGTGGCACGCACTGTCGTGCTTTGCGCCCAGGGAAAAGGAGGCAACCTCTGGCTCTCAGGTGCCAACGATGGGGCCCCATTAACCCTAGAAAAGGCACAATGGCTTTCTGTCCTGACACCTTTTCCCAGAGAGGAATCGACTTCTGTCTGGAATTCTGGGCTGAAAAACGGCCCTTTCCTGGATCCGCACAGGGTATGCACCGTCGAGCTTTGCACCCAGGGAAAAGTTGGCAGCCTTGGGCTCTCAGGTGCCAATGATGCGGCCCAATTAGCATTACAAAATACACAATGGCTTTGTCTCCTGCTACCTTTTCCCAGGGAGGAATCTTGATAGGTCTGGAATTCTGGGCTGAAAAATGGCACTTTCCCGGACCCGCACGTGGAACGCACCGTCGAGCTTTGCGCCCAGGGAAAAGGTGGCAGCCTTGGGCTCTCAGGTGTCAATTTTGGGACCCCATTAACCCTAGAAAAGGCACAATTGCTTTCTTCCCTGGCACCTTTTCCCTGGGAGAAATTCTCATCGGCCTCGAATTCTGGGATGAGAAACAGCACATTCCTGGACCCGCAAGTGGCACGCACCGTTGAGCTTTGCCCTCAGGGAAAAGGTTGCAGCCTTCGGCTCTCAGGTGTCAATGATGGAGCCCCATTAACCCTAGAAAAGGAACAATCGCTTTCTGTCCTGACACCTTTTCCCAGGGAGGAATCTTCATCGGTCTGGAATTCTGGAATGAGAAACAGCACATTCCCGGACCCTCACGTAGCACGCATGGTCGAGCTTTGCGCCCAGGGTATAGGAGGCAACCTTGGGCTCTCAGGTGCCAATGATGGAGCCCGATTAACCCTAGAAATGGAACAATCGCTTTCTTTCCTGGGAGCCTCTTCCCTGTGAGGAGTCTTCATCCGTCTGGAATTCAGGGCTGAAAAACGGCACTTTCCAGGATAAGAAAGTGGTACGCGCCGTTGATGTTTGCGCCCACGGAAAAGGTGGCAGCCTTGAACTCTCAGGTGCCAATGATGGGGCACCATTGACCCTAGAAAAGGACAATTCGATTTCTGACCTGGCACCTTTTCCCTGGGAGGTGTCTTCGTCCGTCTGGAATTCTGGGCTATAAAATGGCACTTCCCCGGACCCTCAAGTGGCACCCGCCGTCGACATTTGCGCCCAGGCAAAAGGCGGCAGCCTTGGGCTCTCAGGTGCCAATGATGGGGCCCCGTTAACACTAGAAAAATAACACTTGCTTTCTGTTCTGGCACCTTTTCCCAGGGGGGAATCTTCGTCCGTCTGGAAATCTGGGTTCAAAAATGGCACTGCCCGAAACCCGCACAAGGTACACACCGTCGAGCTTTGCGCCCAGGGAAAAGGGGGCAGCCTTGGGCTCTCAGGTGCCAATGATGGTGCCCCATTACCCCTACAAAAGGCACAATGGCTTTCTGTCCTGGCACATTTTCCCAGGGAGGAATCTTCATCGGTTTGGAATTCTGGTCTGAGAATCGGCACTTTCCTGGACCCGCAAGTGGAAGGCACCATCGAGCTTTGCGTCCAGGGAAAAGGTGGCAGTCTTGGGCTCTCAGGTGCCAATGATGGGGCCCCATCACCTTTACCAAAAAGCACAATGGCTTTCTGTCCTGGGAGCCTTTTCCCTGGGAGGAGTCGTCATCCGTCTGGAATCCTGGGCTGAACAAAGCACTTTCTCTGACCTGCACGTGGCAGGCACCATCTAGCTTTGCGCCCAGGGAAAAGGTGGCAGCCTTGGGCTCTCAGGTGCCAACAATGGGTCCCCGTTAACACTAGATAAATAACAATCGCTTTCTGTCCTGGCCCCTTTTCCCTGGGAGGAATTTTCGTCCGTCTGGAATTCTGGGGTGGAAATTGGCACTTCCCCGGACCTGCAAGTGGAACGCACCGTCGAGCTTTGTGCCCAGGCAAAAGGTGGCAGCCTTGGGCTCCCAGGTGTCAGTTTTGGGACCCCATTAACCCTAGAAAAGGCACAATTGCTTTCTTCCCTGGCACCTTTTCCCTGGGAGAAATCTTCATCAGCCTCGAATTCTGGGATGAGAAACAGCACATTCCTGGACCCGCAAGTTGCACGCACCGTCGACATTTGCGCCCAGGGAAAAGGTGGCAGCCCTGGGCTCTCAGCTGCCAATTTTGGGGCCCCATTACCCCTAGAAAAGGCACAATGGCTTTCTGTCCTGACTCTTTTTTCCCAGAGAGGAATCGACTTCCGTCTGGAATTCTGCGCTGAAAAACGGCCCTTTCCCGGACCCGCACAGGGTATGCACCGTCGAGCTTTGCACCCAGGGAAAAGGTGGCAGCCTTGGGCTCACAGGTGCCAATGATGGGGCCCAATTAGCATTACAAAATACACAATGGCTTTGTCTCCTGGTACCTTTTCCCTCTGAGGAATCTTCATAGGTCTGGAATTCTGGGCTGTAAAATGGCACTTTCCCAACCCGCACGTGGAACGCTCCGTCGAGCTTTGCACCCAGGGAAAAGGGGGCAGCCTTGGCCTCTCAGGTGTCAATTTTGGGACCTCATTAACCCTAGAAAAGGCACAATTGCTTTCTGTCCTGGCACCTTTTCCCTGGGAGAAATCTTCATCGGCCTCGAATTCTGGGATGAGAAACAGCACATTCCTGGACCCGCAAGTGGCACGCACCGTCGAGCTTTGCGCTCAGGGAAAAGGTTGCAGCCTTGGGCTCTCAGGTGTCAATTTTGGGGCCCCATTAACCCTAGAAAAGGAACAATCGCTTTCTGTCCTGACACCTTTTCCCAGGGAGGAATCTTCATCGGTCTGGAATTCTGGAATGAGAAACGGCAATTTCCCGGACCCTCACGTAGCACGCATGGTCGAGCTTTGCGCCCAGGGTATAGGAGGCAACCTTGGGCTCTCAGGTGCCAATGATGGGGCCCGATTAACCCTAGAAATGGAACAATCGTTTTCTGTCCTGGGAGCCTCTTCCCTGTGAGGAGTCTGCATCCGTCTGGAATTCAGGGCTGAAAAACGGCACTTTCCCGGACAAGAAAGTGGTACGCGCCGTTGATGTTTGCGCCGACGGAAAAGTTGGCAGCCTTGAACTCTGAGGTGCCAATGATGGGGCACCATTGACCCTAGAAAAGGACAATTCGATTTCTGACCTGGCACCTTTTCCCTGGGAGGTGTCTTCGTCCGTCTGGAATTCTGGGCTGAAAAATGGCACTTCCCCGGAACCGCAAGTGGCACCCGCCGTCGACATTTGCGCCCAGGCAAAAGGTGGCAGCCTTGGGCTCTCAGGTGCCAATGATGGGGTCCCGTTAACACTAGAAAAATAACACTTGCTTTCTGTCCTGGCACCTTTTCCCAGGGAGGAATCTTCGTCCGTCTGGAAATCTGGGTTCAAAAATGGCACTGCCCGAAACCCGCACAAGGTACACACCGTCGAGCTTTGCTCCCAGGGAAAAGGGGGCAGCCTTGGGCTCTCAGCTGCTAATGATGGTGCCCCATTACCCCTACAAAAGGCACAATGGCTTTCTGTCCTGGCACCTTATCCCAGGGAGGAATCTTCATCGGTTTGGAATTCTGGTCTGAGAATCGGCACTTTCCTGGACCTGCAAGTGGAACGCACCATCGAGCCTTGCGTCCAGGGAAAAGGTGGCAGTCTTGGGCTCTCAGGTGCCAATGATGGGGCCCCATTACGTTTACAAAAAGCACAATGGCTGTCTGTCCTGGCACCTTTTCCCTGGGAGGAGTCTTCATTGGTCTGGAATTCTGGGCTGTAAAATGGCACTTTCTGGGACCAGCACGTGGCACGCACTGTCGTGCTTTGCGCCCAGGCAAAAGGAGGCAACCTCTGGCTCTCAGATGCCAATGACGGGTTCCCATTAACACTAGAAATGGAACAATCGCTTTCTGTCCTGGGAGCCCTTTCCCTGGGAGGAGTCGTCATCCGTCTGGAATCCTGGGCTGAACAAAGCACTTTCTCTGACCTGCACGTGGCAGGCACCATCTAGCTTTGCGCCCAGGGAAGAGGTGACAGCTTTGGGCTCTCAGGTGCCAATGATGGGTCCCCGTTATCACTAGATAAAGAACAATCGCTTTCTGTCCTGGCACCTTTTCCCTGGGAGGAATTTTCATCCGTCTGGAATTCTGGACTGAAAAACGGCACTTCCCCAGACCTGCAAGTGGAACGCACCGTCGAGCTTTGTGCCCAGGCAAAAGGTGGCAGCCTTGGGCTCTCAGGTGGCAATGATGGGGCCCCTTTACCCCTAGAAAAAGAACAATCACTTTCTGTCCTGGCACCTTTTCCCTGGGAGGAATCTTCATTGGTCTGGAATTCTGGGCTGAAAACGGCTCTTTCCCTCACCTGCATGTGGCACGCACCATGGAGCTTTGCGCCCTGGGAAAAGGTGGCAGCCCTGGGCTCTCAGCTGCCAATTTTGGTGCCCCATTAGCCCTAGAAAAGGCACAATCGCTTTCTGTCCTGGCACCTTTTCACAGGGAGAAATCTTCGCAGGCCTGGAATTCTGGGATGAGAAACGGCACATTCCCGGACTTGCAAGTGGCACGCGCCGTCGACATTTGCGCCCAGGGTAAAGGTTGCTGCCTTGGGCTCTCAGGTGCCAAAGATGGGGCCCCATTAACCCTAGAAAAGGCACAATGGCTTTCTGTCCTGACACCTTTCCCCATGGAAGAATCGACTTCCGTCTGGAATTCTGGGCTGAAAAACGGCCCTTTCCCGGCCCCCACAGGGTATGCACCATCGAGCTTTGCACCCAGGGAAGAGGTGGCAGCCTTGGGCTCTCAGGTGCTAAAGATAGAGCCCAATTAGCATTACAAAATACACAATGCCTTTGTCTCCTGGTACCTTTTCCCTCTGAGGAATCTTCATAGGTCTGGAATTCTGGTCTGAGAATCGTCACTTTCCTGGACCCGCAAGTGGAACGCACCATCGAGCTTTGCGCCCAGGGAAAAAGTGGCAGCCTTGGGCTTTCAGGTGTCAATTTTGGGGCCCCATTAACCCTAGAAAAGGCACAATTGCTTTCTGTCCAGGCACCTTTTCCCAGGGAGAAATCTTCATCGGCCTCGAATTCTGGGATGAGAAACAGCACATTCCTGGACCCGCAAGTGGCACGCACCGTTGAGCTTGGCGCTCAGGGAAAAGGTTGCAGCCTTGGGCTCTCAGGTGTCAATGATGGAGCCCCATTAACCCTAGAAAAGGAACAATCGCTTTCTGTCCTGACACCTTTTCCCAGGGAGGAATCTTCATCGGTCTGGAATTCTGGAATGAGAAACGGCAATTTCCTGGACCCTCACGTGGCACGCATGGTCGAGCTTTGCGCCCAGGGTATAGGAGGCAACCTTGGGCTCTCAGGTGCCAATGATGGGGCCCGATTAACCCTAGAAATGGAACAATCGCTTTCTTTCCTGGGAGCCTCTTCCCTGGGAGGAGTCTTCATCCGTCTGGAATTCTGGGTTCAAAAATGGCACTGCCCCAAACTCGCACAAGGTACACACCGTCGAGCTTTGCGCCCAGGGAAAAGGAGGCAGCCTTGGGCTCTCAGCTGCCATTGATGGTGCCCCATTACCCCTACAAAAGGCACAATGGCTTTCTCTCCTGGCACCTTATCCCGGGGAAGAATCTTCATCGGTTTGGAATTCCGGTCTGAGAATCGGCACTTTCCCGGACCCGCAAGTGGAACGCACCATCGAGCTTTGCGTCCAGGGAAAAGGTGGTAGTCTTGGGCTCTCAGGTGCCAATGATGGGGCCCCATTACGTTTACAAAAAGCACAATGGCTTTCTGTCCTGGCACCTTTACCCTGGGAGGAGTCTTCATCGGTCTGGAATTCTAGGCTGTAAAATGGCACTTTCTAGGACCAGCACGTGGCACGCACTGTCGTGCTTTGCGCCCAGGCAAAAGGAGGCAACCTCTGGCTCTCAGATGCCAATGATGGGCCCCCATTAACACTAGAAATGGAACAATCGCTTTCTGTCCTGGGAGACATTTCCCTGGGAGGAGTCGTCATCCGTCTGGAATCCTGGGCTGAACAAAGCACTTTCTCTGACCTGCACGTGGCAGGCAGCATCTAGCTTTGCGCCCAGTGAAAGGGTGGCAGCCTTGGGCTCTAAGGTTCCAATGATGGGGCCCCGTTAACCCTAGAAAAATTACAATCGCTTTCTGTCCTGGCACCTTTTTCAAGGGCGAAATCTTCGTCCGTCTGGAAATCTGGGTTCAAAAATGGCACTGCCCCAAACCCGCACAAGGTACACACCGTCGAGCTTTGCGCCCAGGGAAAAGGGGGCAGCCTTGGGCTCTCAGGTGCCAATGATGGTGCCCCATTACCCCTACAAAAGGCACAATGACTTTCTCTCCTGGCACCTTTTCCCAGAGAGGAATCTTCATCGGTTTGGAATTCTGGTCTGAGAATCGGCACTTTCCTGGACCCGCAAGTGGAATGCACCATCGAGCTTTGCGTCCAGGGAAAATGTGGCAGTCTTGGGCTCTCAGGTGCCAATGATGGGGCCCCATTACCTTTACAAAAAGCACAATGGCACTCTGTCCTGGCACTTTTT
Source organism: Pithys albifrons albifrons (assembly GCF_047495875.1). Lineage (NCBI taxonomy): Eukaryota > Metazoa > Chordata > Aves > Passeriformes > Thamnophilidae > Pithys > Pithys albifrons. Next base: position 2,694,141 of record NC_092487.1, read on the forward strand.
CCCTGGGAGGAGTCTTCATTGGTCTGGAATTCTGGGCTGTAAAATGGCACTTTCTGGGACCAGCACGTGGCACACACTGTCGTGCTTTGCGCCCGGGGAAAAGGAGGAAACCTCTGGCTCTCAGATGCCAATGATGGGCCCCCATTAACACTAGAAATGGAACAATCGCTTTCTGTCCTGGGAGCCTTTTCCCTGGGAGCAGTCGTCATCCGTCTGGAATCCTGGGCTGAACAAAGCTCTTTCTCTGACCTGCACGTGGCAGGCACCATCTAGCTTTGCACCCAGGGAAAAGGTGGCAGCCTTGGGCTCTCAGGTGCCAATGATGGGGCCCCATTAACCCTAGAAAAATAACAATCGCTTTCTGTCCTGGCACCTTTTCCCTGAGAGGAATTTTCGTCCGTCTGGAATTCTGGGCTGAAAAATGGCACTTCCCCGGACCTGCAAGTGGAACGTACCGTCCAGCTTTGTGCCCAGGGAAAAGGTGGCAGCCTTGGGCTCTCACGTGTCAATTTTGGGGCCCCATTAACCCTAGAAAAGGCACAATTGCTTTCTGTCCTGGCACCTTTTCCCTGGGAGAAATCTTCATTGGCCTCGAATTCTGGGATGAGAATCAGCACATTCCTGGACCCGCAAGTGGCACGCGCCGTCGAGCTTTGCGCTCAGGGAAAGGTTGCAGCCTTCGGCTCTGAGGTGTCAATGATGGGTCCCCATTACTCCTAGAAAAGGAGAAATCCATTCCTGTCCTGGCACCTTTTCCCAGGGAGGAATCTTCATCGGTCTGGAATTCTGGAATGAGAAACGGCAATTTCCCGGACCCTCACGTAGCACGCATGGTCGAGCTTTGCGCCCAGGGTATAGGAGGCAACCTTGGGCTCTCAGGTGCCAATGATGGGGCCCGATTAACCCTAGAAATGGAACAATCGCTTTCTGTCCTGGGAGCCTCTTCCCTGTGAGGAGTCTTCATCCGTCTGGAATTGAGGGCTGAAAAACGGCACTTTCCCAGACAAGAAAGTGGTACGTGCCGTTGATGTTTGCGCCCACGGAAAAGGTGGCAGCCTTGAAGTCTGAGGTGCCAATGATGGGGCACCATTGACCCTAGAAAAGGACAATTCGATTTCTGACCTGGCACCTTTTCCCTGGGAGGTGTCTTCGTCCGTCTGGAATTCTGGGCTGAAAAATGGCACTTCCCCGGACCCGCAAGTGGCACCCGCCGTCGCCATTTGCGCCGAGGGAAACGGTGGCAGCCTTGGGCTCTCAGGTGCCAATGATGGGGCCCCGTTAACACAAGAAAAATAACACTTGCTTTCTGTCCTAGCACCTTTTCCCAGGGAGGAATCTTCGTCCGTCTCGAAATCTGGGTTCAAAAATGGCACTGCCCCAAACCCGCACAAGGTACACACAGTCGAGCTTTGCGTCCAGGCAAAAGGTGGCAGCCTTGGGCTCTCAGGTGCCAATGATGGGGCCCCGTTAACACTAGAAAAATAACACTTGCTTTCTGTCCTGGCACCTTTTCCCAGGGAGGAATCTTCATCGGTTTGGAATTCTGGTCTGAGAATCGGCACTTTCCTGGACCCGCAATTGGAACGCACCATCGAGCTTTGCGTCCAGGGAAAAGGTGGCAGCCTTGGGCTCTCAGGTGCCAATGATGGGGCCCCATTACCTTTACAAAAAGCACAATGGCTTTCTGTCCTGGCACCTTTTCCCTGGGAGGAGTCTTCATTGGTCTGGAATTCTGGGCTGTAAAATGGCACTTTCTGGGACCAGCACGTGGCACGCACTGTCGAGCTTTGCGCCCAGGGAAAAGGAGGCAACCTCTGGCTCTCAGATGCCAATGACGGGCCCCCATTAACACTAGAAATGGAACAATCGCTTTCTGTCCTGGGAGCCTTTTCCCTGGGAGCAGTCGTCATCCGTCTGGAATCCTGGGCTGAACAAAGCACTTTCTCTGACCTGCACGTGGCAGGCACCATCTAGCTTTGCACCCAGGGAAAAGGTGGCAGCCTTGGGCTCTCAGGTGCCAATGATGGGTCCCCGTTAACACTAGATAAAGAACAATCGCTTTCTGTCCTGGCACCTTTTCCCTGGGAGGAATTTTCATCCATCTGGAATTCTGGACTGAAAACGGCACTTCCCCAGACCTGCAAGTGGAATGCACCGTCGAGCTTTGTGCCCAGGCAAAAGGTGGCAGCCTTGGGCTCTCAGGTGGCAATGATGGGGCCCCTTTACCCCTAGAAAAAGAACAATCACTTTCTGTCCTGGCACCTTTTCCCAGGGTGGAATCTTCATTGGTCTGGAATTCTGGGCTGAAAACGGCTCTTTCCCTTACCCACATGTGGCACGCACCGTTGAGCTTTGTGCCCAGGGAAAAGGTGGCAGCCCTGGGCTCTCAGCTGCCAATTTTGGGGCCCCATTAAGCCTAGAAAAGGCACAATCGCTTTCTGTCCTGACACCTTTTCCCAGGGAGAAATCTTCGCTGGCCTGGAATTCTGGCTTGAGAAACAGCACATTCCCGGACTTGCAAGTGGCACGCACCGTCAACATTTGCGCCCAGGGAAAAGGTGGCAGCCTTGGGCTCTCAGGTGCCAAAGATGGGGCCCCATTACCCCTACAAAAGGCACAATGGCTTTCTGTCCTGACACCTTTTCCCAGAGAGGAATCGACTTCCGTCTGGAATTCTGCGCTGAAAAACTGCCCTTTCCCGGACCCGCACAGGGTATGCACCGTCGAGCTTTGCACCCAGGGAAAAGGTGGCAGCCTTGGGCTCTCAGGTGCCAATGATGGGGCCCAATTAGCATTACAAAATACACAATGGCTTTGTCTCCTGGTACCTTTTCCCAGGGAGGAATCTTCATAGGTCTGGAATTCTGGGCTGAAAAATGGCACTTTCCCGGACCCGCACGTGGAACGCTTCGTCGAGCTTTGCACCCAGGGAAAAGGGGGCAGCCTTCGCCTCTCAGGTGTCAATTTTGGGACCTCATTAACCCTAGAAAAGGCACAATTGCTTTCTTCCCTGGCACCTTTTCCCTGGGAGAAATCTTCATCGGCCTCGAATTCTGGGATGAGAAACAGCACATTCCTGGACCCGCAAGTGGTACGCACCGTTGAGCTTGGCGCTCAGGGAAAAGGTTGCAGCCTTGGGCTCTCAGGTGTCAATTTTGGGGCCCCATTAACCCTAGAAAAGGCACAATCGCTTTCTGTCCTGACACCTTTTCCCAGGGAGGAATCTTCATCGGTCTGGAATTCTGGAATGAGAAACGGCAATTTCCCGGACCCTCACGTAGCACGCATGGTCGAGCTTTGCGCCCAGGGTATAAGTGGCAGTCTTGGGCTCTCAGGTGCCAATGATGGGGCCTGATTAACCCTAGAAATGGAACAATCGCTTTCTGTCCTGGGAGCCTCTTCCCTGGGAGGAGTCTTCATCCGTCTGGAATTGAGGGCGTAAAAACGGCACTTTCCCGGACAAGAAAGTGGTACGTGCCGTTGATGTTTGCGCCCACAGAAAAGGTGGCAGCCTTGAACTCTCAGGTGCCAAGGATGGGGCACCATTGACCCTAGAAAAGGACAATTCGATTTCTGACCTGGCACCTTTCCCCTGGGAGGTGTCTTCGTCCGTCTGGAATTCTGGGCTGAAAAATGACACTTCCCCGGACACGCAAGTGGCACGCGCCGTCGCCATTTGCGCCGAGGGAAACGGTGGCAGCCTTGGGCTCTCAGGTGCCAATGATGGGGCCCCATTACCCCTACAAAAGGCACAATGGCTTTCTCTCCTGGCACCTTTTCCCAGGGAGGAATCTTCATCGGTTTGGAATTCTGGTCTGAGAATCGGCACTTTCCTGGACCCGCAAGTGGAACGCACCATCGAGCTTTGCGTCCAGGGAAAAGGTGGCAGTCTTGGGCTCTCAGGTGCCAATGATGGGGCCCCATTACCTTTACAAAAAGCACAATGGCTTTCTGTCCTGGCATCTTTTCCCTGGAAGGAATTTTCGTCCGTCTGGAATTCTGGGCTGAAAAACGGCACTTCCCCGGAACTGCAAGTGGAACGCACTGTCGAGCTTTGCGCCCAGGCAAAAGGTGGCAGCCTTGGGCTTTCAGGTGGCAATGATGGGGACCCATTACCCCTAGAAAAAGAACAATCGCTTTCTGTCCTGGCACGTTTTCCCTGAAAGGAATCTTCATTGGTCTGGAATTCTGGGCTGAAAATGGCTCTTTCCCTTACCCGCATGTGGCACGCACTGTCGACCTTTGCGCCCAAGGAAAAGGTGGCAGCCCTGGGCTCTCAGCTGCCAATTTTGGGGCCCCATTAGTCCTAGAAAAGGCACAATCGCTTTTTGTCCTGGCACCTTTTCCCAGGGAGAAATCTTCGCTGGCCTGGAATTCTGGGATGAGAAACGGCACATTCCCGGACTTGCAAGTGGCACGCGCCGTCGACATTTGCGCCCAGAGAAAAGGTGGCAGCCTTGGGCTCTCAGGTGCCAAAGATGAGGTCCCATTACCCCTAGTAAAGGCACAATGGCTTTCTGTCCTGACACCTTTTCCCAGAGAGGAAACGACTTCCGTCTGGAATTCTGGGCTGAAAAACGGCCCTTTCCTGGACCCGCACAGGGTATGCAGCGTCGAGCTTTGCACCCAGGGAAAAGGTGGCGGCCTTGGGCTCTCAGGTGCCAATGATGGGGCCCAATTAGCATTACAAAATACACAATGGCTTTGTCTCCTGGTACCTTTTCCCAGGGAGGAATCTTCATAGGTCTGGAATTCTGGGCTGAAAAATGGCACTTTCCCGGACCCGCACGTGGAACGCTTCGTCGAGCTTTGCACCCAGGGAAAAGGGGGCAGCCTTGGCCTCTCAGGTGTCAATTTTGGGACCTCATTAACCCTAGAAAAGGCACAATTGCTTTCTGTCCTGGCACCTTTTCCCTGGGAGAAATCTTCATCGGCCTCGAATTCTGGGATGAGAAACAGCACATTCCTGGACCCGCAAGTGGCACGCACCGTCCAGCTTGGCGCTCAGGGAAAAGGTTGCAGCCTTGGGCTCTCAGGTGTCAATTTTGGGGCCCCATTAACCCTAGAAAAGGCACAATCGCTTTCTGTCCTGACACCTTTTCCCAGGGAGGAATCTTCATCGGTCTGGAATTCTGGAATGAGAAACGGCAATTTCCCGGACCCTCACGTAGCACGCATGGTCGAGCTTTGCGCCCAGGGTATAGGTGGCAACCTTGGGCTCTCAGGTGCCAATGATGGGGCCTGATTAACCCTAGAAATGGAACAATCGCTTTCTGTTCTGGGAGCCTCTTCCCTGTGAGGAGTCTTCATCCGTCTGGAATTGAGGGCTGAAAAACGGCACTTTCCCGGACACGAAAGTGGTACGTGCCGTTGATGTTTGCGCCCACGGAAAAGGTGGCAGCCTTGAACTCTCAGGTGCCAAGGATGGGGCACCATTGACCCTAGAAAAGGACAATTCGATTTCTGACCTGGCACCTTTCCCCTGGGAGGTGTCTTCATCCGTCTGGAATTCTGGGCTGAAAAATGACACTTCCCCGGACCCGCAAGTGGCACGCGCCGTCGCCATGTGCGCCGAGGGAAACGGTGGCAGCCTTGGGCTCTCAGGTGCCAATGATGGTGCCCCATTATCCCTACAAAAGGCACAATGGCTTTCTCTCCTGGCACCTTTTCCCAGGGAGGAATCTTCATCGGTTTGGAATTCTGGTCTGAGAATCGGCACTTTCCTGGACCCGCAAGTGGAACGCACCATCGAGCTTTGCGTCCAGGGAAAGGGTGGCAGTCTTGGGCTCTCAGGTGCCAATGATGGGGCCCCATTACCTTTACAAAAAGCACAATGGCTTTCTGTCCTGGCATCGTTTCCCTGGGAGGAATTTTCGTCCGTCTGGAATTCTGGGCTGAAAAACGGCACTTCCCCGGAACTGCAAGTGGAACGCACTGTCGAGCTTTGCGCCCAGGCAAAAGGTGGCAGCCTTGGGCTTTCAGGTGGCAATGATGGGGACCCATTACCCCTAGAAAAAGAACAATCGCTCTGTGTCCTGGCACGTTTTCCCTGGGAGGAATCTTCATTGGTCTGGAATTCTGGGCTGAAAACGGCTCTTTCCCTTACCCGCATGTGGCACGCACCGTCGACCTTTGCGCCCAAGGAAAAGGTGGCAGCCCTGGGCTCTCAGCTGCCAATTTTGGGGCCCCATTAACCCTAGAAAAGGCACAATCGCTTTCTGTCCTGGCACCTTTTCCCAGGGAGAAATCTTCGCTGGCCTGGAATTCTGGGATGAGAAACGGCACATTCCCGGACTTGCAAGTGGCACGCGCCGTCGACATTTGCGCCCAGAGAAAAGGTGGCAGCCTTGGGCTCTCAGGTGCCAAAGATGAGGTCCCATTACCCCTAGTAAAGGCACAATGGCTTTCTGTCCTGACACCTTTTCCCAGAGAGGAAACGACTTCCGTCTGGAATTCTGGGCTGAAAAACGGCCCTTTCCTGGACCCGCACAGGGTATGCAGCGTCGAGCTTTGCACCCAGGGAAAAGGTGGCAGCCTTGGGCTCTCAGGTGCCAATGATGGGGCCCAATTAGCATTACAAAATACACAATGGCTTTGTCTCCTGGTACCTTTTCCCAGGGAGGAATCTTCATAGGTCTGGAATTCTGGGCTGAAAAATGGCACTTTCCCGGACCCGCACGTGGAACGCTTCGTCGAGCTTTGCACCCAGGGAAAAGGGGGCAGCCTTGGCCTCTCAGGTGTCAATTTTGGGACCTCATTAACCCTAGAAAAGGCACAATTGCTTTCTGTCCTGGCACCTTTTCCCTGGGAGAAATCTTCATCGGCCTCGAATTCTGGGATGAGAAACAGCACATTCCTGGACCCGCAAGTGGCACGCACCGTCGAGCTTGGCGCTCAGGGAAAAGGTTGCAGCCTTGGGCTCTCAGGTGTCAATTTTGGGGCCCCATTACTCCTAGAAAAGGAGAAATTCATTCTTTCCTGGCACCTTTTCCCAGGGAGGAATCTTCATCGGTCTGGAATTTAGGAACGAGAAACAGCAATTTCCCGGACCCTCACATAGCACGCATGGTCGAGCTTTGCGCCCATGGTATAGGAGGCAACCTCTGGCTCTCAGATGCCAATGGCGGGCCCCCATTAACACTAGAAATGGAACAATCGCTTTCTGTCCTGGGAGCCTTTTCCCTGGGAGCAGTCGTCATCCGTCTGGAATCCTGGGATGAACAAAGCACTTTCTCTGACCTGCACGTGGCAGGCACCATCTAGCTTTGCGCCCAGGGAAGAGGTGACAGCCTTGGGCTCTCAGGTGCCAATGATGGGTCCTCGTTAACACTAGATAAATAACACTTGCTTTCTGTCCTGGCCCCTTTTCCCAGGGAGGAATTTTCGTCCGTCTGGAATTCTGGACTGAAAAACGGCACTTCCCGGACTTGCAAGTGGAACGCACCGTCGAGCTTTGTGCCCAGGCAAAAGGTGGCAGCCTTGGGCTCTCAGGTGCCAATGATGGGGCCCCATTACCCCTAGAAAAAGAACAATCGCTTTGTGTCCTTGTACATTTTTCCCAGGGAGGAATCTTCATTGGTCTGGAATTCTGGGCTGAAAACGGCTCTTTCCCTTACCCGCGTGTGGCACGCACCGTCGAGCTTTGCGCCCAGGGAAAAGGTGGCAGCCCTGGGCTCTCAGCTGCCAATTTTGGGGCCCCATTAACCCTAGAAAAGGCACAATCGCTTTCTGTCCTGGCACCTTTTCCCAGGGAGAAATCTTCGCTGGCCTGGAATTCTGGGATGAGAAACGGCACATTCCCGGACTTGCAAGTGGCACGCGCCGTCGACATTTGCGCCCAGAGAAAAGGTGGCAGCCTTGGGCTCTCAGGTGCCAAATATTTGGCCCCATTACCCCTAGAAAAGGCACAATGGCTTTCTGTCCTGACACCTTTTCCCAGAGAGGAATCGACTTCCGTCTGGAATTCTGGGCTGAAAAATGGCCCTTTCCCGGACCCGCACAGGGTATGCACCGTCGAGCTTTGCACCCAGGGAAAAGGTGTCAGCCTTGGGCTCTCAGGTGCCAATGATGGGGCCCAATTAGCATTACAAAATACACAATGGCTTTGTCTCCTGGTACCTTTTCCCAGGGAGGAATCTTCATAGGTCTGGAATTCTGGGCTGAAAAATGGCACTTTCCCGGACCCTCACGTGGAACGCTCCATCGAGCTTTGCGCCCAGGGAAAAGGTGGCAGCCTTGGGCTCTCAGGTGTCAATTTTGGGGCCCCATTAACCCTAGAAAAGGCACAATTGCTTTCTGTCCAGGCACCTTTTCCCAGGGAGAAATCTTCATCGGCCTCGAATTCTGGGATGAGAAACAGCACATTCCTGGACCCGCAAGTGGCACGCACCGTCGAGCTTTGCGCTCAGGGAAAAGGTTGCAGCCTTGGGTTCTCAGGTGTCAATGATGGAGCCCCATTAACCCTAGAAAAGGAACAATCGCTTTCTGTCCTGACACCTTTTCCCAGGGAGGAATCTTCATCGGTCTGGAATTCTGGAATGAGAAACAGCAATTTCCCGGACCCTCACGTAGCACGCATGGTCGAGCTTTGCGCCCAGGGTATAGGAGGCAACCTTGGGCTCTCAGGTGCCAATGATGGAGCCCGATTAACCCCAGAAATGGAACAATCGCTTTCTTTCCTGGGAGCCTCTTCCCTGTGAGGAGTCTTCATCCGTCTGGAATTCAGGGCTGAAAAACGGCACTTTCCCGGATAAGAAAGTGGTACGCGGCGTTGATGTTTGCGCCCACGGAAAAGGTGGCAGCCTTGAACTCTGAGGTGCCAATGATGGGGCACCATTGACCCTAGAAAAGGACAATTCGATTTCTGACCTGGCGCCTTTTCCCTGGGAGGTGTCTTCGTCCGTCTGGAATTCTGGGCTGAAAAATGGCACTTCCCTGGACCCACAAGTGGCACCCGTCGTCGACATTTGCGCCCAGGCAAAAGGTGGCAGCCTTGGGCTCCCAGGTGCCAATGATGGGGCCCCGTTAACACTAGAAAAATAACACTTGCTTTCTGTCCTGGCACCTTTTCCCAGGGAGGAATCTTCGTTTGTCTGGAAATCTGGGTTCAAAAATGGCACTGCCCCAAACCCGCACAAGGTACACACCGTCGAGCTTTGCGCCCAGGGAAAAGGGGGCAGCCTTGGGCTCTCAGCTGCCAATGATGGTGCCCCATTACCCCTACAAAAGGCACAATGGCTTTCTGTCCTGGCACCTTTTCCCAGGTAGGAATCTTCATCGGTTTGGAATTCTGGTCTGAGAATGGGCACTTTCCTGCACCCGCAAGTGGAATGCACCATCGAGCTTTGCGTCCAGGGAAAAGGTGGCAGTCTTGGGCTCTCAGGTGCCAATGATGGGGCCCCATTACCTTTACCAAAAGCACAATGGCTTTCTGTCCTGGGAGCGTTTTCCCTGGGAGGAGTCGTCATCCGTCTGGAATCCTGGGCTGAAAAAAGCACTTTCTCTGACCTGCACGTGGCAGGCACCATCTAGCTTTGCGCCCAGGGTAACGGTGGCAGCCTTGGGCTCTCAGGTGCCAATGATGGGTCCCCGTTAACACTAGATAAATAATAATCGCTTTCTGTCCTGGCACCTTTTCCCTGGGACTAATTTTCCTCCATCTGTAATTCTGGGCTGAAAAACGGCACTTCCCCGGACCTGCAAGTGGAACGCACCGTCAAGCTTTGTGCCCAGGCAAAAGGTGGCAGCCTTGGGCTCTCAGGTGCCAATGATGGGGCCCCATTACCCCTAGAGAAAGAACAATCACTTTCTGTCCTGGCACCTTTTCCCTGGGAGGAATCTTCATTGGTCTGGAATTCTGGGCTGAAAACGGCTCTTTCCCTTACCCGCATGTGGCACGCACCCTCGAGCTTTGCGCCCAGGGAAAAGGTGGAAGCCCTGGGCTCTCAGCTTCCAATTTTGGGGCCCCATTAAGCCTAGAAAAGGCACAATCGCTTTCTGTCCTGGCACCTTTTCCCAGGGAGAAATCTTCGCTGGCCTGGAATTCTGGGATGAGAAACGGCACATTCCCGGACTTGCAAGTGGCACGCGCCGTTGACATTTGCGCCCAGAGAAAAGGTGGCAACCTTGGGCTCTCAGGTGCCAAAGGTGAGGTCCCATTACCCCTAGAATAGGCACAATGTCTTTCTGTCCTGGCACCTTTTCCCTGGGAGAAATCTTCATCGGCCTCGAATTCTGGGATGAGAAACAGGACTATCCTGGACCCGCAAGTGGCACGCACCATCGACCTTTGCGCTCAGGCAAAAGGTTGCAGCCTTCAGCTCTCAGGTGTCAATGATGGGTCCCCATTACTCCTAGAAAAGGAGAAATCCATTCCTGTCCTGGCACATTTTCCCAGGGAGGAATCTTCATCGGTCTGGAATTCTGGAACGAGAAACAGCAATTTCCCGGACCCTCACATAGCACGCATGGTCGAGCTTTGCGCCCAGGGTATAGGAGGCAACCTTGGGCTCTCAGGTGCCAATGATGGGGCCCGATTAACCCTAGAAATGGAACAATCGCTTTCTGTCCTGGGAGCCTCTTCCCTGGGAGGAGTCTTCATCCGTCCGGAATTGAGGGCTGAAAAACGGCACTTTCTCGGACAAGAAAGTGGTACGCGCCGTTGATGTTTGCGCCCACGGAAAAGGTGGCAGCCTTGAAGTCTGAGGTGCCAAGGATGGGGCACCATTGACCCTAGAAAAGGACAATTTGATTTCTGACCTGGCACCTTTTCCCTGGGAGGTGTCTTCGTCCGTCTGGAATTCTGGGCTGAAAAATGGCACTTCCCCGGACCCACAAGTGGCACGCGCCGTCGACATTTGCGCCCAGGCAAAAGGTGGCAGCCTTGGGCTCTCAGGTGCCAATGATGGGGCCCCGTTAACACTAGAAAAATAACACTTGCTTCCTGTCCTGGCACATTTTCCCAGGGAGGAATCTTCGTCCGTCTGGAAATCAGGGTTCAAAAATGGCACTGCCCCAAACCCGCACAATTTACACACCATTGAGCTTTGCGCCCAGGGAAAAGGGGGCAGCCTTAGGCTCTCAGGTACCAATGACGGTGCCCCATTACCCCTACAAAAGGCACAATGCCTTTCTGTCCTGGCACCTTTTGCAGGGAGGAATCTTCATCGGTTTGGAATTCTGGTCTGAGAATCGGCACTTTCCTGGACCCGCAAATGGAACGCACCATCGAGCTTTGCACCCAGGGAAAAGGTGGCAGTCTTGGACTCTCAGGTGCCAATGATGGGGCCCCATTACCTTTACAAAAAGCACAATGGCTTTCTGTCCTGGCACCTTTTCCCTGGGAGGAGTCTTCATTGGTCTGGAATTCTGGGCTGTAAAATGGCACTTTCTGGGACCAGCACGTGGCACGCCCTGTCGTGCTTTGCGCCCAGGGAAAAGGAGGCAACCTCTGGCTCTCAGATGCCAATGACGAGCCCTCATTAACACTAGAAATGGAACAATCGCTTTCTGTCCTGGGAGCCCTTTCCCTGGGAGGAGTCGTCATCCGTCTGGAATCCTGGGCTGAACAAAGCACTTTCTCTGACCGGCAGGTGGCAGGCACCATCTAGCTTTGCGCCCAGGGAAAAGGTGGTAGCCTTGGGCTCTCAGGTGCCAATGATGGGTCCCCGTTAACACTAGAACAATAACACTTGCTTTCTGTCCTGGCACATTTTCCCTGGGAGGAATTTTCGTCCGTCTGGAATTCTGGGCTGAAAAACGGCACTTCCCCGGAACTGCAAGTGGAACGCACCGTCGAACTTTGTGCCCAGGCAAAAGGTGGCAGCCTTGGTCTCTCAGGTGCCAATGATGGGGCCCCATTACCCCTAGAAAAGGAACAATCGCTTTCTGTCCTGGCACCTTTTCCCTGGGAGGAATCTTCATTGGTCTGGAATTCTGGGCTGAAAAGGGCTCTTTCCCTTACCCGCATGTGGCACGCACCGTCGACCTTTGCGCCCAGGGAAAAGGTGCCAGCCCTGGGCTCTCAGCTTCCAATTTTGGGGCCCCATAAAGCCTAGAAAAGGCACAATGGCTTTCTGTCCTGGCACCTTTTCCCAGGGAGAAATCTTCGCTGGCCTGGAATTCTGGGATGAGAAACGGCACATTCCTGGACTTGCAAGTGGCACGCGCCGTTGACATTTGCGCCCAGGGAAAAGGTGGCAGCCTTGGGCTCTCAGGTGCCAAAGATGGGGCCCCATTACCCCTAGAAAAGGCACAATGGCTTTCTGTCCTGACACCTTTTCCAAGAGAGGAATCGACTTCCGTCTGGAATTCTGGGCTGAAAAACGGCCTTTTCCCGGACCCGCACAGGGTATGCACCGTTGAGCTTTGCACCCAGGGAAAAGGTGGCAGCCTTGGGCTCTCAGGTGCCAATGATGGGGCCCAATTAGGATTACAAAATACACAATGGCTTTGTCTCCTGGTACCTTTTCCCTCTGAGGAATCTTCATAGGTCTGGAATTCTGGGCTGTAAAATGGCCCTTTCCCAAACCCGCACGTGGAACGCTCCGTCGAGCTTTGCGCCCAGGGAAAAGGTGGCAGCCTTGGGCTCTCAGGTGTCAATTTTGGGGCCCCATTAACCCTAGAAAAGGCACAATTGCTTTCTTCCCTGGCACCTTTTCCCTGGGAGAAATCTTCATCGGCCTCGAATTCTGGGATGAGAAACAGCACATTCCTGGACTCGCAAGTGGCACGCACCGTCGAGGTTTGCGCTCAGGGAAAAGGTTGCAGCATTCAGCTCTCAGGTGTCAATGATGGGTCCCCATTACTCCTAGAAAAGGACAAATCCATTCCTGTCCTGGCACCTTTTCCCAGGGAGGAATCTTCATCGGTCTGGAATTCTGGAATGAGAAACGGCAATTTCCCGGACCCTCACATAGCACGCATGGTCGAGCTTTGCGCCCAGGGTATAGGAGGCAACCTTGGGCTCTCAGGTGCCAATGATGGGGCCCGATTAACCCTAGAAATGGAACAATCGCTTTCTGTCCTGGGAGCCTCTTCCCTGGGAGGAGTCTTCATCCGTCCGGAATTGAGGGCTGAAAAACGGCACTTTCTCGGACAAGAAAGTGGTACGCGCCGTTGATGTTTGCGCCCACGGAAAAGGTGGCAGCCTTGAAGTCTGAGGTGCCAAGGATGGGGCACCATTGACCCTAGAAAAGGACAATTTGATTTCTGACCTGGCACCTTTTCCCTGGGAGGTGTCTTCGTCCGTCTGGAATTCTGGGCTGAAAAAGGGCACTTCCCCGGACCCACAAGTGGCACGCGCCGTCGACATTTGCGCCCAGGCAAAAGGTGGCAGCCTTGGGCTCTCAGGTGCCAATGATGGGGCCCCATTAACACTAGAAAAATAACACTTGCTTCCTGTCCTGGCACATTTTCCCAGGGAGGAATCTTCGTCCGTCTGGAAATCAGGGTTCAAAAATGGCACTGCCCCAAACCCGCACAATTTACACACCATTGAGCTTTGCGCCCAGGGAAAAGGGGGCAGCCTTAGGCTCTCAGGTACCAATGACGGTGCCCCATTACCCCTACAAAAGGCACAATGCCTTTCTGTCCTGGCACCTTTTGCAGGGAGGAATCGTCATCGGTTTGGAATTCTGGTCTGAGAATCGGCACTTTCCTGGACCCGCAAGTGGAACGCACCATCGAGCTTTGCACCCAGGGAAAAGGTGGCAGTCTTGGACTCTCAGGTGCCAATGATGGGGCCCCATTACCTTTACAAAAAGCACAATGGCTTTCTGTCCTGGCACCTTTTCCCTGGGAGGAGTCTTCATTGGTCTGGAATTCTGGGCTGTAAAATGGCACTTTCAGGGCCCAGCAGGTGGCACGCACTGTCGTGCTTTGCGCCCAGGGAAAAGGAGGCAACCTCTGGCTCTCAGATGCCAATGACAGGCCCCCATTAACACTAGAAATGGAACAATCGCTTTCTGTCCTGGCACCTTTTCCCTGGGAGGCGTCTTCATTGGTCTGGAATTCTGGGCTGAAAAATGGCACTTTCCCGTACCCGCACGTGGAACGCTCCGTCGAGCTTTGCGCCCAGGGAAAAGGTGGCAGCCTTGGGCTCTCAGGTGTCAATTTTGGGACCCCATTAACCCTAGAAAAGGCACAATTACTTTCTGCGCTGGCACCTTTTCCCTGGGAGAAATCCTCATTGGCCTCGAATTCTGGGATGAGAAACAGCACATTCCTGGACCCGCAAGTGGCACACACCGTCGAGCTTTGTGCTCAGGGAAAAGGTTGAAGCCTTCGGCTCTCAGCTGTCAATGATGGAGCCCCATTAACCCTAGAAACGGAACAAACGCTTTCTGTCCTGACAACTTTTCCCAGGGAGGAATCTTCATAGGTCTGGAATTCTGGGATGAGAAACGGCAATTTCCCGGACCCTCACGTAGCACGCATGGTCGAGCTTTGCGCCCAGGGTATAGGAGGCAACCTTGGGCTCTCAGGTGCCAATGATGGAGCCCGATTAACCCTAGAAATGGAACAATCGCTTTCTTTCCTGGGAGCCTCTTCCCTGTGAGGAGTCTTCATCCGTCTGGAATTCAGGGCTGAAAAACGGCACTTTCCCGGACAAGAAAGTGGTACGTGCCGTTGATGTTTGCGCCCACGGAAAAGGTGGCAGCCTTGAACTCTCAGGTGCCAATGATGGGGCACCATTGACCATAGAAAAGGACAATTCGATTTCTGACCTGGCACCTTTCCCCTGGGAGGTGTCTTCGTCCGTCTGGAATTCTGGGCAAGTGGCACGCACCGTCGAGCTTTGTGACCAGGCAAAAGGTGGCAGCCTTGGGCTCTCAGGTGCCAATGATGGGGCCCCATTACCCCTAGAAAAAGAACAATCGCTTTCTGTCCTGGCAACTTTTCCCTGGGAGGAATCTTCATTGGTCTGGAATTCTGGGCTGAAAACGGCTCTTTCCCTTACCCGCATGTGGCACGCACCGTCGAGCTTTGCGGCCAGGGAAAAGGTGGCAGCCCTGGGCTCTCAGGTGCCAATTTTGGGGCCCCATTAACCCTAGAAAAGGCACAATCGCTTTCTGTCCTGGCCCCTTTTCCCAGGGAGAAATCTTCGCTGGCCTGGAATTCTGGGATGAGAAACGGCACACTCCCGGACTTGCAAGTGGCACGCGCCGTCGACATTTGCGCCCAGGGAAAAGGTGGCAGACTTGGGCTCTCACGTGCCAAAGATGGGGCCCCATTACCCCTACAAAAGGCACAATGGCTTTCTGTCCTGACACCTTTTCCCAGAGAGGAATCGACTTCCGTCTGGAATTCGGGGCTGAAAAACGGCCCTTTCCCGGACCCGCACAGGGTATGCACCGTCGAGCTTTGCACCCAGGGTATAGGAAGAAACCTTGGGCTCTCAGGTGCCAATGATGGGGCCCGATTAAGCCTAGAAATGGAACAATCTCTTTCTGTCCTGGGAGCCTCTTCCCTGTGAGAAGTCTTCATCCGTCTGGAATTGAGGGCTGAAAAACGGCACTTTCCCGGACAAGAAAGTGGTAAGCGCCGTTGATGTTTGCGCCCACGGAAAAGGTGGCAGCCTTGGGCTCTCAGGTGCCAATGATGGGGCCCTGTTAACACTAGAAAAATAACACTTGCTTTCTGTCCTGACACCTTTTCCCAGGGAGGAATCTTCGTCCGTCTGGAAATCTGGGTTCAAAAATGGCACTGCCCCAAACCCGCACAAGGTACACACCGTCGAGCTTTGCGCCCAGGCAAAAGGGGGCAGCCTTGGGCTCTCAGGTACCAATGACGGTGCCCCATTACCCCTACAAAAGGCACAATGGCTTTCTGTCCTGACACCTTTTCCCAGGGAGGAATCTTCATCGGTTTGGAATTCTGGTCTGAGAATCGGCATTTTCCTGGACCCGCAAGTGGAACGCACCATCGAGCTTTGCGTCCAGGGAAAAGGTGGCAGTCTTGGGCTCTCAGGTGCCAATGATGGTGCCCCATTACCCCTACAAAAGGCAGAATGGCTTTCTGTCCTGGCACGTTTTCCCAGAGAGGAATCGACTTCCGTCTGGAATCCTGGGCTGAAAAACGGCCCTTTCCCGGACCCGCACAGGGTATGCACCGTCGAGCTTTGCGCCCAGGGAAAAGGTGGCAGCCTTGGGCTCTCAGGTGCCAATGATGGCGCCCAATTAGCATTACAAAATACACAATGGCTTTGTCTCCTGGTACCTTTTCCCTCTGAGGAATCTTCATAGGTCTGGAATTCTGGGCTGAAAAATGGCACTTTCCCGGACCCGCACGTGGAACGCTCCGTCGAGCTTTGCGCCCAGGCAAAAGGTGGCAGCCTTGGGCTCTCAGGTGCCAATGATGGGGCCCCATTACCTTTACAAAAAGCACAATGGCTGTCTGTCCTGGGAGTCTTTTCCCTGGGAGGAGTCTTCATTGGTCTGGAATTCTGGGCTGTAAAATGGCACTTTCTGGGACCAGCACGCAGCACGCACTGTCGTACTTTGCGCCCAGGGTAAAGGAGGCAACCTCTGGCTCTCAGATGCCAATGACGGGCCCCCATTAACACTAGAAATGGAACAATCGCTTTCTGTCCTGGGAGCCCTTTCCCTGGGAGGAGTCGTCATCCGTCTGGAATCCTGGGCTGAACAAAGCACTTTCTCTGACCTGCACGTGGCACGCACCATCTAGCTTTGCGCCCAGGGAAGAGGTGACAGCCTTGGGCTCTCAGGTGCCAATGATGGGGCCCCGTTAACACTAGAAAAATAACACTTGCTTTCTGTCCTGGCACCTTTTCTCAGGGAGGAATCTTCGTCCGTCTGGAAATCGGGGTTCAAAAATGGCACTAGCCCAAACCCGCACAAGGTACACACCGTCGAACTTTGCACCCAGGGAAAAGAGGGCAGCTTTGGGCTGTCAGGTGCCAATGATGGTGCCCCATTACCCCTACAAAAGGCACAATGGCTTTCTGTCCTGACACCTTTTCCTAGAGAGGAATCGACTTCCGTCTGGAATTCTGGGCTGAAAAATGGCACTTCCCCAGACCCGCAAGTGGCACGCGCCGTCGACATTTGCGCCCAGGCAAAAGGTGGCAGCCTTGGGCTCTCAGGTGCCAATGATGGGTCCCCGTTAACAGTAGAAAAATAACACTTGCTTTCTGCCCTGGCACCTTTTCCCAGGGAGGAATCTTCGTCCGTCTGGAAATCTGGGTTCAAAAATGGCACTGCCCCAAACCCGCACAAGGTACACACCATCGAGCTTTGCGCCCAGGGAAAAGGGGGCAGCCTTGGGCTCTCAGCTGCCAATGATGGTGCCCCATTACCCCTACAAAAGGCACAATGGCTTTCTGTCCTGGCACCTTTTCCCAGGGAGGAATCTTCATCGGTTTGGAATTCTGCTCTGAGAATCGGCACTTTCCTGGACCCGCAAGTGGAACGCACCATCGAGCTTTGCGTCCAGGGAAAAGGTGGCAGTCTTGGGCTCTCAGGTGTCAATGATGGGGCCCCATTACCTTTACAAAAAGTACAATGGCTTTCTGTCCTGGGAGCCTTTTCCCTGGGAGGAGTCGTCATCCGTCTGGAATCCTGGGCTGAACAAAGCACTTTCTCTGACCTGCACGTGGCAGGCACCATCTAGCTTTGCGCCCAGGGTAAAGGTGGCAGCCTTGGCCTCTCAGGTGCCAACAATGGGTCCCCGTTAACACTAGATAAATAACAATCGCTTTCTGTCCTGGTACCTTTTCCTTGTGAGGAATTTTCGCCCGTCTGGAATTCTGGGCTGAAAAACGGCTCTTTCCCTTACCCGCATGTGGCACGCACCCTCGAGCTTTGCGCCCAGGGAAAGGGTGGCAGCCCTGGGCTCTCAGCTGCCAATTTTGGGGCCCCATTAACCCTAGAAAAGGCACAATCGCTTTCTGTCCTGGCCCCTTTTCCCAGGGAGAAATCTTCGCTGGCCTGGAATTCTGGGATGAGAAACGGCACATTCCCGGACTTGCAAGTGGTACGCGCCGTCGACATTTGCGCCCAGGGAAAAGGTGGCAGTCTTGGGCTCTCAGGTGCCAATGATGGTGCCCCATTACCCCTACAAAAGGCAGAATGGCTTTCTGTCCTGGCACGTTTTCCCAGAGAGGAATCGACTTCCGTCTGGAATCCTCGGCTGAAAAACGGCCCTTTCCCGGACCCGCACAGGGTATGCACCGTCGAGCTTTGCGCCCAGGGAAAAGGTGGCAGCCTTGGGCTCTCAGGTGCCAATGATGGGGCCCAATTATCATTACAAAATACACAATGGCTTTGTCTCCTGGTACCTTTTCCCTCTGAGGAATCTTCATAGGTCTGGAATTCTGGGCTGAAAAATGGCACTTTCCCGGACCCGCACGTGGAACGCTCCGTCGAGCTTTGCGCCCAGGCAAAAGGTGGCAGCCTTGGGCTCTCAGGTGCCAATGATGGTGCCCCATTACCCCTACAAAAGGCACAATGGCTTTCTGTCCTGGCACCTTTTCCCAGGGAGGAATCTTCATCGGTTTGGAATTCTGCTCTGAGAATCGGCACTTTCCTGGACCCGCAAGTGGAACGCACCATCGAGCTTTGCGTCCAGGGAAAAGGTGGCAGTCTTGGGCTCTCAGGTGTCAATGATGGGGCCCCATTACCTTTACAAAAAGCACAATGGCTTTCTGTCCTGGGAGCCTTTTCCCTGGGAGGAGTCGTCATCCGTCTGGAATCCTGGGCTGAACAAAGCACTTTCTCTGACCTGCACGTGGCAGGCACCATCTAGCTTTGCGCCCAGGGAAAAGGTGGCAGCCTTGGGCTCTCAGGTGCCAACAATGGGTCCCCGTTAACACTAGATAAATAACAATCGCTTTCTGTCCTGGTACCTTTTCCTTGTGAGGAATTTTCGCCCGTCTGGAATTCTGGGCTGAAAAACGGCTCTTTCCCTTACCCGCATGTGGCACGCACCGTCGAGCTTTGCGCACAGGGTATAGGTGGCAGCCCTGGGCTCTCAGCTGCCAATTTTAGGGCCCCATTAACCCTAGAAAAGGCACAATCACTGTCTGTCCTGGCACCTTTTCCCAGGGAGAAATCTTCGCTGGCCTGGAATTCTGGGATGAGAAACGGCACATTCCCGGACTTGCAAGTGGCACGCGCCGTCGACATTTGCGCCCAGGGAAAAGGTGGCAGCCTTGGGCTCTCAGGTGCCAAAGATGAGGTCCCATTACCCCTAGAAAAGGCACAATGGCTTTCTGTCCTGACACCTTTTCCCAGAGAGGAATCGACTTCCGTCTGGAATTCTGGGCTGAAAAATGGCCCTTTCCCGGACCCGCACAGGGTATGCACCGTCGAGCTTTGCACCCAGGGAAAAGGTGGCAGCCTTGGGCTCTCAGGTGCCAATGATGGCGCCCAATTAGCATTACAAAATACACAATGGCTTTGTCTCCTGGTACCTTTTCCCAGGGAGGAATCTTCATAGGTCTGGAATTCTGGGCTGAAAAATGGCACTTTCCCGGACCGGCACGTGGAACGCTCCGTCGAGCTTTGTGCCCAGGGAAAAGGTGGCAGCCTTGGGCTCTCAGGTGTCAATTTTGGGGCCCCATTAACCCTAGAAAAGGCACAATTGCTTTCTTCCCTGGCACCTTTTCCCAGGGAGAAATCTTCATCGGCCTCGAATTCTGGGATGAGAAACAGCACATTCCTGGACCCGCAAGTGGCACGCACCGTCGAGCTTTGCGCTCAGGGAAAAGGTTGCAGCCTTCGGCTCTCAGGTGTCAATGATGGAGTCCCATTAACCCTAGAAAAGGAGAAATCCATTCCTGTCCTGACACCTTTTCCCAGGGAGGAATCTTCATCGGTCTGGAATTCTGGAATGAGAAACGGCAATTTCCCGGACCCTCACATAGCACGCATGGTCGAGCTTTGCGCCCAGGGTATAGGAGGCAACCTTGGGCTCTCAGGTGCCAATGATGGGGCCCGATTAACCCTAGAAATGGAACAATCGCTTTCTTTCCTGGGAGCCTCTTCCCTGTGAGGAGTCTTCATCCGTCTGGAATTCAGGGCTGAAAAACGGCACTTTCCCAGACAAGAAAGTGGTACGCGCCGTTGATGTTTGCGCCCACGGAAAAGGTGGCAGCCTTGAAGTCTGAGGTGCCAATGATGGGGCACCATTGACCCTAGAAAAGGACAATTCGATTTCTGACCTGACACCTTTTCCCTGGGAGGTGTCTTGGTCAGTCTGGAATTCTGGGCTGAAAAATGGCACTTCCCGGACCCGCAAGTGGCACCCGCCGTCGACATTTGCGCCCAGGCAAAAGGTGGCAGCCTTGGGCTCTCAGGTGCCAATGATGGGGCCCCGTTAACAGTAGAAAAATAACACTAGTTTTCTGTCCTGCCACCTTTTCCCAGGGAGGAATCTTCGTCCGTCTGGAAATCAGGGTTCAAAAATGGCACTGCCCCAAACCCGCACAAGGTACACACCGTCGAGCTTTGCGCCCAGGGAAAAGGGGGCAGCCTTGGGCTCTCAGGTGCCAATGATGGTGCCCCATTACCCCTACAAAAGGCACAATGGCTTTCTGTCCTGGCACCTTTTCCCAGGGAGGAATCTTCATCGGTTTGGAATTCTGGTCTGAGAATCGGCACTTTCCTGGACCCACAAGTGGAACGCACCATCGAGCTTTGCACCCAGGGAAAAGGTGGCAGTCTTGGGCTCTCAGGTGCCAATGATGGGGGCCCATTACCTTTACAAAAAGCACAATGGCTTTCTGTCCTGGCACCTTTTCCCTGGGAGGAGTCTTCATTGGTCTGGAATTCTGGGCTGAAAAATGGCACTTTCCCGTACCCGCACGTGGAACGGTCCGTCGAGCTTTGCGCCCAGGGAAAAGGTGGCAGCCCTGGGCTCTCAGGTGTCAATTTTGGGGCCCCATTAACCCTAGAAAAGGCACAATTACTTTCTGCGCTGGCACCTTTTCCCTGGGAGAAATCTTCATCCGCCTCGAATTCTGGGATGAGAAACAGCACATTCCTGGACCCGCAAGTGGCACACACCGTCGAGCTTTGTGCTCAGGGAAAAGGTTGAAGCCTTCGGCTCTCAGCTGTCAATGATGGAGCCCCATTAACCCTAGAAACGGAACAAACGCTTTCTGTCCTGACAACTTTTCCCAGGGAGGAATCTTCATCGGTCTGGAATTCTGGGATGAGAAACGGCAATTTCCCGGACCCTCATGTAGCACGCATGGTCGAGCTTTGCGCCCAGGGTATAGGAGGCAACCTTGGGCTCTCAGGTGCCAATGATGGGGCCCGATTAACCCTAGAAATGGAACAATCGCTTTCTTTCCTGGGAGCCTCTTCCCTGTGAGGAGTCTTCATCCGTCTGGAATTCAGGGCTGAAAAACGGCACTTTCCCAGACAAGAAAGTGGTACGCGCCATTGATGTTTGCACCCACGGAAAAGGTGGCAGCCTTGAACACTCAGGTGCCAATGATGGGGCACCATTGACCCTAGAAAAGGACAATTCGATTTCTGACCTGGCACCTTTTCCCTGGGAGGTGTCTTCGTCCGTCTGGATTTCTGGGCAAGTGGCACGCGCCGTCGACATTTGCGCCCAGGCAAAAGGCGGCAGCCTTGGGCTCTCAGGTGCCAATGATGGGGCCCCGTTAACAGTAGAAAAATAACACTTGCTTTCTGCCCTGGCACCTTTTCCCAGGGAGGAATCTTCGTCCGTCTGGAAATCTGGGTTCAAAAATGGCACTGCCCGAAACCCGCACAAGGTACACACCATCGAGCTTTGCGCCCAGGCAAAAGGGGGCAGCCTTGGGCTCTCAGCTGCCAATGATGGTGCCCCATTACCCCTACAAAAGGCAGAATGGCTTTCTGTCATGGCACCTTTTCCCAGGGAGGAATCTTCATCGGTTTGGAATTCTGCTCTGAGAATCGGCACTTTCCTGGACCCGCAAGTGGAACGCACCATCGAGCTTTGCGTCCAGGGAAAAGGTGGCAGTCTTGGGCTCTCAGGTGTCAATGATGGGGCCCCATTACCTTTACAAAAAGTACAATGGCTTTCTGTCCTGGGAGCCTTTTCCCTGGGAGGAGTCGTCATCCGTCTGGAATCCTGGGCTGAACAAAGCACTTTCTCTGACCTGCACGTGGCAGGCACCATCTAGCTTTGCGCCCAGGGTAAAGGTGGCAGCCTTGGGCTCTCAGGTGCCAACAATGGGTCCCCGTTAACACTAGATAAATAACAATCGCTTTCTGTCCTGGTACCTTTTCCTTGTGAGGAATTTTCGCCCGTCTGGAATTCTGGGCTGAAAAACGGCTCTTTCCCTTACCCGCATGTGGCACGCACCCTCGAGCTTTGCGCCCAGGGAAAGGGTGGCAGCCCTGGGCTCTCAGCTGCCAATTTTGGGGCCCCATTAACCCTAGAAAAGGCACAATCGCTTTCTGTCCTGGCCCCTTTTCCCAGGGAGAAATCTTCATTGGCCTGGAATTCTGGGATGAGAAACAGCACATTCCTGGACTCGCAAGTGGCACGCACCGTCGAGCTTTGCGCTCAGGGAAAAGGTTGCAGCCTTCGGCTCTCAGGTGTCAATGATGGGTCCCCATTACTCCTAGAAAAGGAGAAATCCATTCCTGTCCTGACACCTTTTCCCAGGGAGGAATCTTCATCGGTCTGGAATTCTGGAATGAGAAACGGCAATTTCCCGGACCCTCACATAGCACGCATGGTCGAGGTTTGCGCCCGGGGTATAGGAGGCAACCTTGGGCTCTCAGGTGCCAATGATGGGGCCCGCTTAACCCTAGAAATGGAACAATCGCTTTCTTTCCTGGGAGCCTCTTCCCTGTGAGGAGTCTTCATCCGTCTGGAATTCAGGGCTGAAAAACGGCACTTTCCCAGACAAGAAAGTGGTACGCGCCATTGATGTTTGCGCCCACGGAAAAGGTGGCAGCCTTGAACTCTGAGGTGCCAATGATGGGGCACCATTGACCCTAGAAAAGGACAATTTGATTTCTAACCTGGCACCTTTTCCCTGGGAGGTGTCTTCGTCCGTCTGGAATTCTGGGCTGAAAAATGGCACTTCCCCGGACCCGCAAGTGGCACGCGCCGTCGACATTTGCGCCCAGGCAAAAGGTGGCAGCCTTGGGCTCTCAGGTGCCAATGATGGGGCCCCGTTAACACTAGAAAAATAACACTTGCTTTCTGTCCTGACACCTTTTCCCAGGGAGGAATCTTCGTCCGTCTGGAAATCTGGGTTCAAAAATGGCACTGCCCGAAACCCGCACAAGGTACACACCATCGAGCTTTGCGCCCAGGGAAAAGGGGGCAGCCTTGGGCTCTCAGCTGCCAGTGATGGTGCCCCATTACACCTACAAAAGGCACAATGGCTTTCTGTCCTGGCACCTTTTCCCAGGGAGGAATCTTCATCGGTTTGGAATTCTGCTCTGAGAATCGGCACTTTCCTGGACCCGCAAGTGGAACGCACCATCGAGCTTTGCGTCCAGGGAAAAGGTGGCAGTCTAGGGCTCTCAGGTGCCAATGATGGGGCCCCATTACCTTTACAAAAAACACAATGGCTTTCTGTCCTGGCACCTTTTCCCTGGGAGGAGTCTTCATTGGTCTGGAATTCTGGGCTGTAAAATGGCACTTTCTGGAACCAGCATGTGGCACGCACTGTCGTGCTTTGCGCCCAGGGAAAAGGAGGCAACCTCTGGCTCTCAGATGCCAATGACGGGCCCCCATTAACACTAGAAATGGAACAATCGCTTTCTGTCCTGGGAGCCTTTTCCCTGGGAGGAATCAACATCCGTCTGGAATCCTGGGCTGAACAAAGCACTTTCTCTGACCTCCAAGTGGCAGGAACCATCTAGTTTTGCGCCCAGGGATAAGGTGGCAGCCTTGGGCTCTCAGGGGCCAATGATGGGGCCCCGTTAACACTAGAAAAGTAACACTTGCTTTCTGTCCTGGCACCTTTTCCCAGGGAGGAATCTTCGTCCGTCTGGAAATCTGGGTTCAAAAATGGCACTGCCCCAAACCCGCACAAGGTATGCACCGTCGAGCTTTGCGCCCAGGGAAAAGGGGGCAGCCTTGGGCTCTCAGCTGCCAGTGATGGTGCCCCATTACCCCTACAAAAGGCACAATGGCTTTCTGTCCTGGCACATTTTCCCAGGGAGGAATCTTCATCGGTTTGGAATTCTGCTCTAAGAATCGGCACTTTCCTGGACCCGCAAGTGGAATGCACCATCGAGCTTTGCGTCCAGGGAAAAGGTGGCAGTCTTGGGCTCTCAGGTGCCAATGATGGGGCTCCACTACCTTTACAAAAAGCACAATGGCTTTCTGTCCTGGCACCTTTTCCCTGGGAAAAATCTTCATCGGCCTCGAATTCTGGGATGAGAAACAGCACATTCCTGGACCCGCATGTGGCACGCACCATCGCGCTTTGCGCTCAGGGAAAAGATTGCAGCCTTCGGCTCTCAGGTGTCAATGATGGAGCCCCATTAACCCTTGAAAAGGAACAATCGCTTTCTGTCCTGACAGCTTTTCCCAGGGAGGAATCTTCATCGGTCTGGAATTCTGGAATGAGAAACGGCAATTTCCCGGACCCTCACGTAGCACGCATGATCGAGCTTTGCGCCCAGAGTTTAGGAGGCAACCTTGGGCTCTCAGGTGCCAATGATGGAGCCCGATTAACCCTAGAAATGGAACAATCGCTTTCTGTCCTGGGAGCCTCTTCCCTGTGAGGACTCTTCATCCGTCTGGAATTCAGGGCTGAAAAACGGAACTTTCCCGGACAAGAAAGTGGTACGCGCTGTTGATGTGCTTTGCGCCCACGGAAAAGGTGGCAGCCTTGAACTCTCAGGTGCCAATGATGGGGCACCATTGACCCTAGAAAAGGACAATTTGATTTCTGACCTGGCACCTTTTCCCTGGGAGGTGTCTTCGTCCGTCTGGAATTCTGGGCTGAAAAATGGCACTTCCCCAGTCATGCAAGTGGCACGCGCCGTCGACATTTGCGCCCAGGCAAAAGGTGGCAGCCTTGGGCTCTCAGGTGCCAATGATGGGGCCCCGTTAACACTAGAAAAATAACACTTGCTTTCTGTCCTGACACCTTTTCCCAGGGAGGAATCTTCGTCCGTCTGGAAATCTGGGTTCAAAAATGGCACTGCCCGAAACCCGCACAAGGTACACACCGTCGAGCTTTGCGCCCAGGGAAAAGGGGGCAGCCTTGGGCTCTCAGCTGCCATTGATGGTGCCCCATTACACCTACAAAAGGCACAATGGCTTTCTGTCCTGGCACCTTTTCCCAGGGAGGAATCTTCATCGGTTTGGAATTCTGCTCTGAGAATCGGCACTTTCCTGGACCCGCAAGTGGAACGCACCATCGAGCTTTGCGTCCAGGGAAAAGGTGGCAGTCTTGGGCTCTCAGGTGCCAATGATGGGGCCCCATAACCTTTACAAAAAACACAATGGCTTTCTGTCCTGGCACCTTTTCCCTGGGAGGAGTCTTCATTGGTCTGGAATTCTGGGCTGTAAAATGGCACTTTCTGGAACCAGCATGTGGCACGCACTGTCGTGCTTTGCGCCCAGGGAAAAGGAGGCAACCTCTGGCTCTCAGATGCCAATGACGGGCCCCCATTAACACTAGAAATGGAGCAATCGCTTTCTGTCCTGGGAGCCTTTTTCCTGGGAGGAGTCGACATCCGTCTGGAATCCTGGGCTGAACAAAGCACTTTCTCTGACCTCCAAGTGGCAGGAACCATCTAGTTTTGCGCCCAGGCAAAAGGTGGCAGCCTTGGGCTCTCAGGTGCCAATGATGGGGCCCCGTTAACACTAGAAAAATAACACTTGCTTTCTGTCCTGCCACCTTTTCCCAGGGAGGAATCTTCGTCCGTCTGGAAATCTGGGTTCAAAAATGGCACTGCCCCAAACTCGCACAAGGTACATACCGTCGAGCTTTGCGCCTAGGGAAAAGGTGGCAGCCTTGGGCTCTCAGCTGCCAATGATGGTGCCCCATTACCCCTACAAAAGTCACAATGGCTTTCTGTCCTGGCACCTTTTCCCAGGGAGGAATCTTCATCGATTTGGAATTCTGCTCTGAGAATCGGCACTTTCCTGGACCTCCAAGTGGAATGCACCATCGAGCTTTGCGTCCAGGGAAAAGGTGGCAGTCTTGGGCTCTCAGGTGCCAATGATGGGGCCCCATTACCTTTACCAAAACACAATGGCTTTCTGTCCTGGGAGCCTTTTCCCTGGGAGGAGTCGTCATCCGTCTGGAATCCTGGGCTGAACAAAGCACTTTCTCTGACCTGCACGTGGCAGGCACCATCTAGCTTTGCGCCCAGGGAAAAGGTGGCAGCCTTGGGCTCTCAGGTGCCGACAATGGATCCCCGTTAACACTAGATAAATAATAATCGCTTTCTGTCCTGGCACCTTTTCCCTGTGAGGAATTTTCGTCCATCTGGAATTCTGGGCTGAAAAACGGCACTTCCCCGGACCTGCAAGTGGAACGCACCGTCGAGCTTTGTGACCAGGCAAAAGGTGGCAGCCTTGGGCTCTCAGGTGCCAATGATGGGGCCCCATTACCCCTAGAAAAAGAACAATCGCTTTCTGTCCTGGCACCTTTTCCCTGGGAGGAATCTTCATTGGTCTGGAATTCTGGGCTGAAAACGGCTCTTTCCCTTACCCGCATGTGGCACGCACCGTCGAGCTTTGCGGCCAGGGAAAAGGTGGCAGCCCTGGGCTCTCAGCTGCCAATTTTGGGGCCCCATTAACCCTAGAAAAGGCACAATCGCTTTCTGTCCTGGCCCCTTTTCCCAGGGAGAAATCTTCGCTGGCCTGGAATTCTGGGATGAGAAACGGCACATTCCCGGACTTGCAAGTGGCACGCGCCGTCGACATTTGCGCCCAGGGAAAAGGTGGCAGCCTTGGGCTCTCAGGTGCCAAAGATGGGGCCCCATTACCCCTACAAAAGGCACAATGGCTTTCTGTCCTGACACCTTTTCCCAGAGAGGAATCGACTTCCGTCTGGAATTCGGGGCTGAAAAACTGCCCTTTCCCGGACCCGCACAGGGTATGCACCGTCGAGCTTTGCACCCAGGGTATAGGAAGAAACCTTGGGCTCTCAGGTGCCAATGATGGGGCCCGATTAAGCCTAGAAATGGAACAATCTCTTTCTGTCCTGGGAGCCTCTTCCCTGTGAGAAGTCTTCATCCGTCTGGAATTGAGGGCTGAAAAACGGCACTTTCCCGGACAAGAAAGTGGTAAGCGCCGTTGATGTTTGCGCCCACGGAAAAGGTGGCAGCCTTGGGCTCTCAGGTGCCAATGATGGGGCCCTGTTAACACTAGAAAAATAACACTTGCTTTCTGTCCTGCCACCTTTTCCCAGGGAGGAATCTTCGTCCGTCTGGAAATCGGGGTTCAAAAATGGCACTGCCCCAAACCCGCACAAGGTACACACCGTCGAGCTTTGCGCCCAGGGAAAAGGGGGCAGCCTTGGGCTCTCAGGTACCAATGACGGTGCCCCATTACCCCTACAAAAGGCACAATGGCTTTCTGTCCTGACACCTTTTCCCAGGGAGGAATCTTCATCGGTTTGGAATTCTGGTCTGAGAATCGGCATTTTCCTGGACCCGCAAGTGGAACGCACCATCGAGCTTTGCGTCCAGGGAAAAGGTGGCAGTCTTGGGCTCTCAGGTGCCAATGATGGTGCCCCATTACCCCTACAAAAGGCAGAATGGCTTTCTGTCCTGGCACGTTTTCCCAGAGAGGAATCGACTTCCGTCTGGAATCCTGGGCTGAAAAACGGCCCTTTCCCGGACCCGCACAGGGTATGCACCGTCGAGCTTTGCGCCCAGGGAAAAGGTGGCAGCCTTGGGCTCTCAGGTGCCAATGATGGCGCCCAATTAGCATTACAAAATACACAATGGCTTTGTCTCCTGGTACCTTTTCCCAGGGAGGAATCTTCATAGGTCTGGAATTCTGGGCTAAAAAATGGCACTTTCCCGGACCCGCACGTGGAACGCTCCGTCGAGCTTTGCGCCCAGGCAAAAGGTGGCAGCCTTGGGCTCTCAGGTGCCAATGATGGGGCCCCATTACCTTTACAAAAAGCACAATGGCTGTCTGTCCTGGGAGTCTTTTCCCTGGGAGGAGTCTTCATTGGTCTGGAATTCTGAGCTGTAAAATGGCACTTTCTGGGACCAGCACGCAGCACGCACTGTCGTACTTTGCGCCCAGGGTAAAGGAGGCAACCTCTGGCTCTCAGATGCCAATGACGGGCCCCCATTAACACTAGAAATGGAACAATCGCTTTCTGTCCTGGGAGCCCTTTCCCTGGGAGGAGTCGTCATCCGTCTGGAATCCTGGGCTGAACAAAGCACTTTCTCTGACCTGCACGTGGCACGCACCATCTAGCTTTGCGCCCAGGGAAGAGGTGACAGCCTTGGGCTCTCAGGTGCCAATGATGGGGCCCCGTTAACACTAGAAAAATAACACTTGCTTTCTGTCCTGGCACCTTTTCTCAGGGAGGAATCTTCGTCCGTCTGGAAATCTGGGTTCAAAAATGGCACTAGCCCAAACCCGCACAAGGTACACACCGTCGAACTTTGCACCCAGGGAAAAGAGGGCAGCTTTGGGCTGTCAGGTGCCAATGATGGTGCCCCATTACCCCTACAAAAGGCACAATGGCTTTCTGTCCTGACACCTTTTCCTAGAGAGGAATCGACTTCCGTCTGGAATTCTGGGCTGAAAAATGGCACTTCCCCAGACCCGCAAGTGGCACGCGCCGTCGAGCTTTGCACCCAGGCAAAAGGTGGCAGCCTTGGGCTCTCAGGTGCCAATGATGGGTCCCCGTTAACAGTAGAAAAATAACACTTGCTTTCTGCCCTGGCACCTTTTCCCAGGGAGGAATCTTCGTCCGTCTGGAAATCTGGGTTCAAAAATGGCACTGCCCGAAACCCGCACAAGGTACACACCATCGAGCTTTGCGCCCAGGGAAAAGGGGGCAGCCTTGGGCTCTCAGCTGCCAATGATGGTGCCCCATTACCCCTACAAAAGGCACAATGGCTTTCTGTCCTGGCACCTTTTCCCAGGGAGGAATCTTCATCGGTTTGGAATTCTGCTCTGAGAATCGGCACTTTCCTGGACCCGCAAGTGGAACGCACCATCGAGCTTTGCGTCCAGGGAAAAGGTGGCAGTCTTGGGCTCTCAGGTGTCAATGATGGGGCCCCATTACCTTTACAAAAAGTACAATGGCTTTCTGTCCTGGGAGCCTTTTCCCTGGGAGGAGTCGTCATCCGTCTGGAATCCTGGGCTGAACAAAGCACTTTCTCTGACCTGCACGTGGCAGGCACCATCTAGCTTTGCGCCCAGGGTAAAGGTGGCAGCCTTGGGCTCTCAGGTGCCAACAATGGGTCCCCGTTAACACTAGATAAATAACAATCGCTTTCTGTCCTGGTACCTTTTCCTTGTGAGGAATTTTCGCCCGTCTGGAATTCTGGGCTGAAAAACGGCTCTTTCCCTTACCCGCATGTGGCACGCACCCTCGAGCTTTGCGCCCAGGGAAAGGGTGGCAGCCCTGGGCTCTCAGCTGCCAATTTTGGGGCCCCATTAACCCTAGAAAAGGCACAATCGCTTTCTGTCCTGGCCCCTTTTCCCAGGGAGAAATCTTCGCTGGCCTGGAATTCTGGGATGAGAAACGGCACATTCCCGGACTTGCAAGTGGTACGCGCCGTCGACATTTGCGCCCAGGGAAAAGGTGGCAGTCTTGGGCTCTCAGGTGCCAATGATGGTGCCCCATTACCCCTACAAAAGGCAGAATGGCTTTCTGTCCTGGCACGTTTTCCCAGAGAGGAATCGACTTCCGTCTGGAATCCTCGGCTGAAAAACGGCCCTTTCCCGGACCCGCACAGGGTATGCACCGTCGAGCTTTGCGCCCAGGGAAAAGGTGGCAGCCTTGGGCTCTCAGGTGCCAATGATGGGGCCCAATTATCATTACAAAATACACAATGGCTTTGTCTCCTGGTACCTTTTCCCTCTGAGGAATCTTCATAGGTCTGGAATTCTGGGCTGAAAAATGGCACTTTCCCGGACCCGCACGTGGAACGCTCCGTCGAGCTTTGCGCCCAGGCAAAAGGTGGCAGCCTTGGGCTCTCAGGTGCCAATGATGGTGCCCCATTACCCCTACAAAAGGCACAATGGCTTTCTGTCCTGGCACCTTTTCCCAGGGAGGAATCTTCATCGGTTTGGAATTCTGCTCTGAGAATCGGCACTTTCCTGGACCCGCAAGTGGAACGCACCATCGAGCTTTGCGTCCAGGGAAAAGGTGGCAGTCTTGGGCTCTCAGGTGTCAATGATGGGGCCCCATTACCTTTACAAAAAGCACAATTGCTTTCTGTCCTGGGAGCCTTTTCCCTGGGAGGAGTCGTCATCCGTCTGGAATCCTGGGCTGAACAAAGCACTTTCTCTGACCTGCACGTGGCAGGCACCATCTAGCTTTGCGCCCAGGGAAAAGGTGGCAGCCTTGGGCTCTCAGGTGCCAACAATGGGTCCCCGTTAACACTAGATAAATAACAATCGCTTTCTGTCCTGGTACCTTTTCCTTGTGAGGAATTTTCGCCCGTCTGGAATTCTGGGCTGAAAAACGGCTCTTTCCCTTACCCGCATGTGGCACGCACCGTCGAGCTTTGCGCACAGGGTATAGGTGGCAGCCCTGGGCTCTCAGCTGCCAATTTTAGGGCCCCATTAACCCTAGAAAAGGCACAATCACTGTCTGTCCTGGCACCTTTTCCCAGGGAGAAATCTTCGCTGGCCTGGAATTCTGGGATGAGAAACGGCACATTCCCGGACTTGCAAGTGGCACGCGCCGTCGACATTTGCGCCCAGGGAAAAGGTGGCAGCCTTGGGCTCTCAGGTGCCAAAGATGAGGTCCCATTACCCCTAGAAAAGGCACAATGGCTTTCTGTCCTGACACGTTTTCCCAGAGAGGAATCGACTTCCGTCTGGAATTCTGGGCTGAAAAATGGCCCTTTCCCGGACCCGCACAGGGTATGCACCGTCGAGCTTTGCGCCCAGGGAAAAGGTGGCAGCCTTGGGCTCTCAGGTGCCAATGATGGGGCCCAATTAGCATTACAAAATACACAATGGCTTTGTCTCCTGGTACCTTTTCCCAGGGAGGAATCTTCATAGGTCTGGAATTCTGGGCTGAAAAATGGCACTTTCCCGGACCGGCACGTGGAACGCTCCGTCGAGCTTTGTGCCCAGGGAAAAGGTGGCAGCCTTGGGCTCTCAGGTGTCAATTTTGGGGCCCCATTAACCCTAGAAAAGGCACAATTGCTTTCTTCCCTGGCACCTTTTCCCAGGGAGAAATCTTCATCGGCCTCGAATTCTGGGATGAGAAACAGCACATTCCTGGACCCGCAAGTGGCACGCACCGTCGAGCTTTGCGCTCAGGGAAAAGGTTGCAGCCTTCGGCTCTCAGGTGTCAATGATGGAGTCCCATTAACCCTAGAAAAGGAGAAATCCATTCCTGTCCTGACACCTTTTCCCAGGGAGGAATCTTCATCGGTCTGGAATTCTGGAATGAGAAACGGCAATTTCCCGGACCCTCACATAGCACGCATGGTCGAGCTTTGCGCCCAGGGTATAGGAGGCAACCTTGGGCTCTCAGGTGCCAATGATGGGGCCCGATTAACCCTAGAAATGGAACAATCGCTTTCTTTCCTGGGAGCCTCTTCCCTGTGAGGAGTCTTCATCCGTCTGGAATTCAGGGCTGAAAAACGGCACTTTCCCAGACAAGAAAGTGGTACGCGCCGTTGATGTTTGCGCCCACGGAAAAGGTGGCAGCCTTGAAGTCTGAGGTGCCAATGATGGGGCACCATTGACCCTAGAAAAGGACAATTCGATTTCTGACCTGACACCTTTTCCCTGGGAGGTGTCTTGGTCCGTCTGGAATTCTGGGCTGAAAAATGGCACTTCCCGGACCCGCAAGTGGCACCCGCCGTCGACATTTGCGCCCAGGCAAAAGGTGGCAGCCTTGGGCTCTCAGGTGCCAATGATGGGGCCCCGTTAACAGTAGAAAAATAACACTAGTTTTCTGTCCTGCCACCTTTTCCCAGGGAGGAATCTTCGTCCGTCTGGAAATCAGGGTTCAAAAATGGCACTGCCCCAAACCCGCACAAGGTACACACCGTCGAGCTTTGCGCCCAGGGAAAAGGGGGCAGCCTTGGGCTCTCAGGTGCCAATGATGGTGCCCCATTACCCCTACAAAAGGCACAATGGCTTTCTCTCCTGGCACCTTTTCCCAGGGAGGAATCTTCATCGGTTTGGAATTCTGGTCTGAGAATCGGCACTTTCCTGGACCCACAAGTGGAACGCACCATCGAGCTTTGCGTCCAGGGAAAAGGTGGCAGTCTTGGGCTCTCAGGTGCCAATGATGGGGGCCCATTACCTTTACAAAAAGCACAATGGCTTTCTGTCCTGGCACCTTTTCCCTGGGAGGAGTCTTCATTGGTCTGGAATTCTGGGCTGAAAAATGGCACTTTCCCGTAGCCGCAAGTGGAACGCTCCGTCGAGCTTTGCGCCCAGGGAAAAGGTGGCAGCCTTGGGCTCTCAGGTGTCAATTTTGGGGCCCCATTAACCCTAGAAAAGGCACAATTGCTTTCTGTCCTGGCACCTTTTCCCTGGGAGAAATCTTCATCGGCCTCGAATTCTGGGATGAGAAACAGCACATTCCTGGACTCGCAAGTGGCACGCACCGTCGAGCTTTGCGCTCAGGGAAAAGGTTGCAGCATTCAGCTCTCAGGTGTCAATGATGGGTCCCCATTACTCCTAGAAAAGGACAAATCCATTCCTGTCCTGGCACCTTTTCCCAGGGAGGAATCTTCATCGGTCTGGAATTCTGGGATGAGAAACGGCAATTTCCCGGACCCTCACGTAGCACGCATGGTCGAGCTTTGCGCCCAGGGTATAGGAGGCAACCTTGGGCTCTCAGGTGCCAATGATGGAGCCCGATTAACCCTAGAAATGGAACAATCGCTTTCTTTCCTGGGAGCCTCTTCCCTGTGAGGAGTCTTCATCCGTCTGGAATTCAGGGCTGAAAAACGGCACTTTCCCGGACAAGAAAGTGGTACGTGCCGTTGATGTTTGCACCCACGGAAAAGGTGGCAGCCTTGAACTCTCAGGTGCCAAGGATGGGGCACCATTGACCCTAGAAAAGGACAATTCGATTTCTGACCTGGCACCTTTTCCCTGGGAGGTGTCTTCGTCCGTCTGGAATTCTGGGCAAGTGGAACGCGCCGTCGACATTTGCGCCCAGGCAAAAGGCGGCAGCCTTGGGCTCTCAGGTGCCAATGATGGGGCCCCATTACCCCTAGAAAAAGAACAATCGCTTTCTGTCCTGGCACCTTTTCCCTGGGAGGAATCTTCATTGGTCTGGAATTCTGGGCTGAAAACGCCTCCTTCCCTTACCCGCATGTGGCACGCACCGTCGAGCTTTGCGGCCAGGGAAAAGGTGGCAGCCCTGGGCTCTCAGCTGCCAATTTTGGGGCCCCATTAACCCTAGAAAAGGCACAATCGCTTTCTGTCCTGGCCCCTTTTCCCAGGGAGAAATCTTCGCTGGCCTGGAATTCTGGAATGAGAAACGGCACATTCCCGGACTTGCAAGTGGCACGCGCCGTCGATATTTGCGCCCAGAGAAAAGGTGGCAGCCTTGGGCTCTCAGGTGCCAAAGATGGGGCCCCATTACCCCTAGAAAAGGCACAATGGCTTTCTGTCCTGACACCTTTTCCAAGAGAGGAATCGACTTCCGTCTGGAATTCTGGGCTGAAAAACGGCCTTTTCCCCGACCCGCACAGGGTATGCACCTTCGAGCTTTGCACCCAGGGAAAAGGTGGCAGCCTTGGGCTCTCAGGTGCCAATGATGGGGCCCAATTAGCATTACAAAATACACAATGGCTTTGTCTCCTGGTACCTTTTCCCAGGGAGGAATCTTCATAGGTCTGGAATTCTGGGCTGAAAAATGGCACTTTCCCAAACCCGCACGTGGAACGCTCCATCGAGCTTTGCGCCCAGGGAAAAGGTGGCAGCCTTGGGCTCTCAGGTGCCAATGATGGGGCCCAATTAACATTACAAAATACACAATGGCTTTGTCTCCTGGTACCTTTTCCCTCTGAGGAGTCTTCATAGGTCTGGAATTCTGGGCTGAAAAATGGCACTTTCCCCGACCTGCACGTGGAACGCTCCATCGAGCTTTGCGCCCAGGGAAAAGGTGGCAGCCTTGGGCTCTCAGGTGCCAATTTTGGGGCCCCATTAACCCTAGAAAAGGCACAATCGCTTTCTGTCCTGACACGTTTTCCCAGGGAGGAATCTTCATCGGTCTGGAATTCTGGAATGAGAAACGGCAATTTCCTGGACCCGCAAGTGGCACGCACCGTCGAGCTTTGCGCTCAGGGAAAAGGTTGCAGCCTTGGGTTCTCAGGTGTCAATGATGGAGCCCCATTACTCCTAGAAAAGCAACAATCGCTTTCTGTCCTGACACCTTTTCCCAGGGAGGAATCTTCATCGGTCTGGAATTCTGGAATGAGAAACAGCAATTTCCCGGACCCTCACGTAGCACGCATGGTCGAGCTTTGCGCCCAGGGTATAGGAGGCAACCTTGGGCTCTCAGGTGCCAATGATGGAGCCCGATTAACCCTAGAAATGGAACAATCGCTTTCTTTCCTGGGAGCCTCTTCCCTGTGAGGAGTCTTCATCCGTCTGGAATTCAGGGCTGAAAAACGGCACTTTCCCGGATAAGAAAGTGGTACGCGGCGTTGATGTTTGCGCCCACGGAAAAGGTGGCAGCCTTGAACTCTGAGGTGCCAATGATGGGGCACCATTGACCCTAGAAAAGGACAATTCGATTTCTGACCTGGCGCCTTTTCCCTGGGAGGTGTCTTCGTCCGTCTGGAATTCTGGGCTGAAAAATGGCACTTCCCTGGACCCGCAAGTGGCACCCGTCGTCGACATTTGCGCCCAGGCAAAAGGTGGCAGCCTTGGGCTCTCAGGTGCCAATGATGGGGCCCCGTTAACACTAGAAAAATAACACTTGCTTTCTGTCCTGCCACCTTTTCCCAGGGAGGAATCTTCGTCCGTCTGGAAATCTGGGTTCAAAAATGGCACTGCCCCAAACCCGCACAAGGTACACACCGTCGAGCTTTGCGCCCAGGGAAAAGGGGGCAGCCTTGGGCTCTCAGCTGCCAATGATGGTGCCCCATTACCCCTACAAAAGGCACAATGGCTTTCTGTCCTGGCACCTTTTCCCAGGTAGGAATCTTCATCGGTTTGGAATTCTGGTCTGAGAATGGGCACTTTCCTGGACCCGCAAGTGGAATGCACCATCGAGCTTTGCGTCCAGGGAAAAGGTGGCAGTCTTGGGCTCTCAGGTGCCAATGATGGGGCCCCATTACCTTTACCAAAAGCACAATGGCTTTCTGTCCTGGGAGCGTTTTCCCTGGGAGGAGTCGTCATCCGTCTGGAATCCTGGGCTGAAAAAAGCACTTTCTCTGACCTGCACGTGGCAGGCACCATCTAGCTTTGCGCCCAGGGTAACGGTGGCAGCCTTGGGCTCTCAGGTGCCAATGATGGGTCCCCGTTAACACTAGATAAATAATAATCGCTTTCTGTCCTGGCACCTTTTCCCTGGGACTAATTTTCCTCCATCTGTAATTCTGGGCTGAAAAACGGCACTTCCCCGGACCTGCAAGTGGAACGCACCGTCAAGCTTTGTGCCCAGGCAAAAGGTGGCAGCCTTGGGCTCTCAGGTGCCAATGATGGGGCCCCATTACCCCTAGAGAAAGAACAATCACTTTCTGTCCTGGCACCTTTTCCCTGGGAGGAATCTTCATTGGTCTGGAATTCTGGGCTGAAAACGGCTCTTTCCCTTACCCGCATGTGGCACGCACCCTCGAGCTTTGCGCCCAGGGAAAAGGTGGAAGCCCTGGGCTCTCAGCTTCCAATTTTGGGGCCCCATTAAGCCTAGAAAAGGCACAATCACTGTCTGTCCTGGCACCTTTTCCCAGGGAGAAATCTTCGCTGGCCTGGAATTCTGGGATGAGAAACGGCACATTCCCGGACTTGCAAGTGGCACGCGCCGTTGACATTTGCGCCCAGAGAAAAGGTGGCAACCTTGGGCTCTCAGGTGCCAAAGGTGAGGTCCCATTACCCCTAGAATAGGCACAATGTCTTTCTGTCCTGGCACCTTTTCCCTGGGAGAAATCTTCATCGGCCTCGAATTCTGGGATGAGAAACAGGACTATCCTGGACCCGCAAGTGGCACGCACCATCGAGCTTTGCGCTCAGGCAAAAGGTTGCAGCCTTCAGCTCTCAGGTGTCAATGATGGGTCCCCATTACTCCTAGAAAAGGAGAAATCCATTCCTGTCCTGGCACATTTTCCCAGGGAGGAATCTTCATCGGTCTGGAATTCTGGAACGAGAAACGGCAATTTCCCGGACCCTCACATAGCACGCATGGTCGAGCTTTGCGCCCAGGGTATAGGAGGCAACCTTGGGCTCTCAGGTGCCAATGATGGGGCCCGATTAACCCTAGAAATGGAACAATCGCTTTCTGTCCTGGGAGCTTCTTCCCTGTGAGGAGTCTTCATCCGTCCGGAATTGAGGGCTGAAAAACGGCACTTTCTCGGACAAGAAAGTGGTACGCGCCGTTGATGTTTGTGCCCACGGAAAAGGTGGCAGCCTTGAAGTCTGAGGTGCCAAGGATGGGGCACCATTGACCCTAGAAAAGGACAATTTGATTTCTGACCTGGCACCTTTTCCCTGGGAGGTGTCTTCGTCCGTCTGGAATTCTGGGCTGAAAAATGGCACTTCCCCGGACCCACAAGTGGCACGCGCCGTCGACATTTGCGCCCAGGCAAAAGGTGGCAGCCTTGGGCTCTCAGGTGCCAATGATGGGGCCCCGTTAACACTAGAAAAATAACACTTGCTTCCTGTCCTGGCACATTTTCCCAGGGAGGAATCTTCGTCCGTCTGGAAATCAGGGTTCAAAAATGGCACTGCCCCAAACCCGCACAATTTACACACCATTGAGCTTTGCGCCCAGGGAAAAGGGGGCAGCCTTAGGCTCTCAGGTACCAATGACGGTGCCCCATTACCCCTACAAAAGGCACAATGCCTTTCTGTCCTGGCACCTTTTGCAGGGAGGAATCGTCATCGGTTTGGAATTCTGGTCTGACAATCGGCACTTTCCTGGACCCGCAAGTGGAACGCACCATCGAGCTTTGCACCCAGGGAAAAGGTGGCAGTCTTGGACTCTCAGGTGCCAATGATGGGGCCCCATTACCTTTACAAAAAGCACAATGGCTTTCTGTCCTGGCACCTTTTCCCTGGGAGGAGTCTTCATTGGTCTGGAATTCTGGGCTGTAAAATGGCACTTTCTGGGACCATCACGTGGCACGCCCTGTCGTGCTTTGCGCCCAGGGAAAAGGAGGCAACCTCTGGCTCTCAGATGCCAATGACGGGCCCTCATTAACACTAGAAATGGAACAATCGCTTTCTGTCCTGGGAGCCCTTTCCCTGGGAGGAGTCGTCATCCGTCTGGAATCCTGGGCTGAACAAAGCACTTTCTCTGACCGGCAGGTGGCAGGCACCATCTAGCTTTGCGCCCAGGGAAAAGGTGGTAGCCTTGGGCTCTCAGGTGCCAATGATGGGTCCCCGTTAACACTAGAACAATAACACTTGCTTTCTGTCCTGGCACATTTTCCCTGGGAGGAATTTTCGTCCGTCTGGAATTCTGGGCTGAAAAACGGCACTTCCCCGGAACTGCAAGTGGAACGCACCGTCGAACTTTGTGCCCAGGCAAAAGGTGGCAGCCTTGGTCTCTCAGGTGCCAATGATGGGGCCCCATTACCCCTAGAAAAGGAACAATCGCTTTCTGTCCTGGCACCTTTTCCCTGGGAGGAATCTTCATTGGTCTGGAATTCTGGGCTGAAAAGGGCTCTTTCCCTTACCCGCATGTGGCACGCACCGTCGACCTTTGCGCCCAGGGAAAAGGTGCCAGCCCTGGGCTCTCAGCTTCCAATTTTGGGGCCCCATAAAGCCTAGAAAAGGCACAATGGCTTTCTGTCCTGGCACCTTTTCCCAGGGAGAAATCTTCGCTGGCCTGGAATTCTGGGATGAGAAACGGCACATTCCTGGACTTGCAAGTGGCACGCGCCGTTGACATTTGCGCCCAGGGAAAAGGTGGCAGCCTTGGGCTCTCAGGTGCCAAAGATGGGGCCCCATTACCCCTAGAAAAGGCACAATGGCTTTCTGTCCTGACACCTTTTCCAAGAGAGGAATCGACTTCCGTCTGGAATTCTGGGCTGAAAAACGGCCTTTTCCCGGACCCGCACAGGGTATGCACCGTTGAGCTTTGCACCCAGGGAAAAGGTGGCAGCCTTGGGCTCTCAGGTGCCAATGATGGGGCCCAATTAGGATTACAAAATACACAATGGCTTTGTCTCCTGGTACCTTTTCCCTCTGAGGAATCTTCATAGGTCTGGAATTCTGGGCTGAAAAATGACACTTTCCCGGACCGCACGTGGAACACTCCGTCGAGCTTTGCGCCCAGGCAAAAGGTGGCAGCCTTGGGCTCTCAGGTGTCAATTTTGGGGCCCCATTAACCCTAGAAAAGGCACAATTGCTTTCTGTCCTGGCACCTTTTCCCTGGGAGAAATCTTCATCGGCCTCGAATTCTGGGATGAGAAACAGCACATTCCTGGACTCGCAAGTGGCACGCACCGTCGAGCTTTGCGCTCAGGGAAAAGGTTGCAGCATTCAGCTCTCAGGTGTCAATGATGGGTCCCCATTACTCCTAGAAAAGGACAAATCCATTCCTGTCCTGGCACCTTTTCCCAGGGAGGAATCTTCATCGGTCTGGAATTCTGGAATGAGAAACGGCAATTTCCCGGACCCTCACATAGCACGCATGGTCGAGCTTTGCGCCCAGGGTATAGGAGGCAACCTTGGGCTCTCAGGTGCCAATGATGGGGCCCTATTAACCGTAGAAATGGAACAATCGCTTTCTGTCCTAGGAGCCTCTTCCCTGTGAGGAGTCTTCATCCGTCTGAAATTCAGGGCTGAAAAACGGCACTTTCCCGGACAGGAAAGTGGTACGTGCCGTTGATGTTTGCGCCCACGGAAAAGGTGGCAGCCTTGAACTCTGAGGTGCCAATGACGGGACACCATTGACCCTAGAAAAGGACAATTCGATTTCTGACCTGGCACCTTTTCCCTGGGAGGTGTATTCGTCCATCTGGAATTCTGGGCTGAAAAATGGCACTTCCCCGGACCCGCAAGTGGCACCCGCCGTCGACATTTGCGCCCAGGCAAAAGGTGGCAGCCTTGGGCTCTCAGGTGCCAATCATGGGGCCCCGTTAACAGTAGAAAAATAACACTTGCTTTCTGTCCTGGCACCTTTTCCCAGGGAGGAATCTTCGTTCGTCTGGAAATCAGGGTTCAAAAAATGGCACTGCCCCAAACCCGCACAAGGTACACACCGTCGAGCTTTGCGCCCAGGGAAAAGGGGGCAGCCATGGGCTCTCAGGTACCAATGATGGTGCCCCATTACCCCTACAAAAGGCACAATGGCTTTCTGTCCTGGCACCTTTTCCCAGGGAGGAATCTTCATCGGTTTGGAATTCTGGTCTGAGAATGGGCACTTTCAGGGCCCAGCAGGTGGCACGCACTGTCGTGCTTTGCGCCCAGGGAAAAGGAGGCAACCTCTGGCTCTCAGATGCCAATGACAGGCCCCCATTAACACTAGAAATGGAACAATCGCTTTCTGTCCTGGCACCTTTTCCCTGGGAGGCGTCTTCATTGGTCTGGAATTCTGGGCTGAAAAATGGCACTTTCCCGTACCCGCACGTGGAACGCTCCATCGAGCTTTGCGCCCAGGGAAAAGGTGGCAGCCTTGGGCTCTCAGGTGTCAATTTTGGGGCTCCATTAACCCTAGAAAAGGCACAATTGCTTTCTGTCCTGGCACCTTTTCCCTGGGAGAAATCTTCATCGGCCTCGAATTCTGGGATGAGAAACAGCACATTCCTGGACCCGCAAGTGGCACGCACCGTCGAGCTTTGTGCTCAAAGAAAAGGTTGAAGCCTTCGGCTCTCAGGTGTCAATGATGGGTCCCCATTACTCCTAGAAAAGGAGAAATCCATTCCTGTCCTGACACCTTTTCCCAGGGAGGAATCTTCATCGGTCTGGAATTCTGGAATGAGAAACGGCAATTTCCCGGACCCTCACATAGCACGCATGGTCGAGCTTTGCGCCCAGGGTATAGGAGGCAACCTTGGGCTCTCAGGTGCCAATGATGGGACCCGATTAACTCTAGAAATGGAACAATCGCTTTCTTTCCTGGGAGCCTCTTCCCTGTGAGGAGTCTTCATCCGTCTGGAATTCAGGGCTGAAAAACGGCACTTTCCCAGACAAGAAAGTGGTACACGCCGTTGATGTTTGCGCCCACGGAAAAGGTGGCAGCCTTGAACTCTCAGGTGCCAATGATGGGGCACCATTGACCCTAGAAAAGGACAATTTGATTTCTGACCTGGCACCTTTTCCCTGGGAGGTGTCTTCGTCCGTCTGGAATTCTGGGCTGAAAAATGGCACTTCCCCAGTCATGCAAGTGGCACGCGCCGTCGACATTTGCGCCCAGGCAAAAGGTGGCAGCCTTGGGCTCTCAGGTGCCAATGATGGGGCCCCGTTAACAGTAGAAAAATAACACTAGGTTTCTGTCCTGGCACCTTTTCCCAGGGAGGAATCTTCGTCCGTCTGGAAATCAGGGTTCAAAAATGGCACTGCCCCAAACCCGCACAAGGTACACACCGTCGAGCTTTCCGCCCAGGGAAAAGGGGGCAGCCTTGGGCTCTCAGCTGCCAATGATGGTGCCCCATTACCCCTACAAAAGGCACAATGGCTTTCTGTCCTGGCACCTTTTCCCAGGGAGGAATCTTCATCGGTTTGGAATTCTGGTCTGAGAATGGGCACTTTCCTGGACCCACAAGGGGAACGCACCATCGAGCTTTGCACCCAGGGAAAAGGTGGCAGTCTTGGGCTCTCAGGTGCCAATGATGGGGGCCCATTACCTTTACAAAAAGCACAATGGCTTTCTGTCCTGGCACCTTTTCCCTGGGAGGAGTCTTCATTGGTCTGGAATTCTGGGCTGAAAAATGGCACTTTCCCGTACCCGCACGTGGAACGCTCCGTCGAGCTTTGCGCCCAGGGAAAAGGTGGCAGCCTTGGGCTCTCAGGTGTCATTTTTGGGGCCCCATTAACCCTAGAAAAGGCACAATTACTTTCTGCGCTGGCACCTTTTCCCTGGGAGAAATCTTCATCCGCCTCGAATTCTGGGATGAGAAACAGCACATTCCTGGACCCGCAAGTGGCACACACCGTCGAGCTTTGTGCTCAGGGAAAAGGTTGCAGCCTTGGGCTCTCAGGTGTCAATGATGGAGCCCCATTAACCCTAGAAACGGAACAAACGCTTTCTGTCCTGACAACTTTTCCCAGGGAGGAATCTTCATCGGTCTGGAATTCTGGAATGAGAAACGGCAATTTCCCGGACCCTCACGTAGCACGCATGGTCGAGCTTTGCGCCCAGGGTATAGGAGGCAACCTTGGGCTCTCAGGTGCCAATGATGGGGCCCGATTAACCCTAGAAATGGAACAATCGCTTTCTTTCCTGGGAGCCTCTTCCCTGTGAGGAGTCTTCATCCGTCTGGAATTCAGGGCTGAAAAACGGCACTTTCCCGGACAAGAAAGTGGTACGTGCCGTTGATATTTGCACCCACGGAAAAGGTGGCAGCCTTGAACACTCAGGTGCCAATGATGGGGCACCATTGACCCTAGAAAAGGACAATTCGATTTCTGACCTGGCACCTTTTCCCTGGGAGGTGTCTTCGTCCGTCTGGATTTCTGGGCAAGTGGCACGCGCCGTCGACATTTGCGCCCAGGCAAAAGGCGGCAGCCTTGGGCTCTCAGGTGCCAATGATGGGTCCCCGTTAACAGTAGAAAAATAACACTTGCTTTCTGCCCTGGCACCTTTTCCCAGGGAGGAATCTTCGTCCGTCTGGAAATCTGGGTTCAAAAATGGCACTGCCCCAAACCCGCACAAGGTACACACCATCGAGCTTTGCGCCCAGGGAAAAGGGGGCAGCCTTGGGCTCTCAGCTGCCAATGATGGTGCCCCATTACCCCTACAAAAGGCACAATGGCTTTCTGTCCTGGCACCTTTTCCCAGGGAGGAATCTTCATCGGTTTGGAATTCTGCTCTGAGAATCGGCACTTTCCTGGACCCGCAAGTGGAACGCACCATCGAGCTTTGCGTCCAGGGAAAAGGTGGCAGTCTTGGGCTCTCAGGTGTCAATGATGGGGCCCCATTACCTTTACAAAAAGTACAATGGCTTTCTGTCCTGGGAGCCTTTTCCCTGGGAGGAGTCGTCATCCGTCTGGAATCCTGGGCTGAACAAAGCACTTTCTCTGACCTGCACGTGGCAGGCACCATCTAGCTTTGCGCCCAGGGTAAAGGTGGCAGCCTTGGGCTCTCAGGTGCCAACAATGGGTCCCCGTTAACACTAGATAAATAACAATCGCTTTCTGTCCTGGTACCTTTTCCTTGTGAGGAATTTTCGCCCGTCTGGAATTCTGGGCTGAAAAACGGCTCTTTTCCTTACCCGCATGTGGCACGCACCCTCGAGCTTTGCGCCCAGGGAAAGGGTGGCAGCCCTGGGCTCTCAGCTGCCAATTTAAGGGCCCCATTAACCCTAGAAAAGGCACAATCACTGTCTGTCCTGGCACCTTTTCCCAGGGAGAAATCTTCGCTGGCCTGGAATTCTGGGATGAGAAACGGCACATTCCCGGACTTGCAAGTGGCACGCGCCGTCGACATTTGCGCCCAGGGAAAAGGTGGCAGCCTTGGGCTCTCAGCTGCCAAAGATGGGGCCCCATTACGCCTAGAAAAGGCACAATGGCTTTCTGTCCTGACATCTTTACCCAGAGAGGAATCGACTTCCGTCTGGAATTCTGGGCTGAAAAACGGCCCTTTCCCGGACCTGCACAGGGTATGCACCGTCGAGCTTTGAACCCAGGGAAAAGGTGGCAGCCTTGGGCTCTCAGGTGCCAATGATGGGGCCCAATTAGCATTACAAAATACACAATGGCTTTGTCTCCTGGTACCTTTTCCCAGGGAGGAATCTTCATAGGTCTGGAATTCTGGGCTGAAAAATGGCACTTTCCCGGACCCGCACGTGGAACGCTCCATCGAGCTTTGCGCCCAGGGAAAAGGTGGCAGCCTTTGGCTCTCATGTGTCAATTTTGGGGCTCCATTAACCCTAGAAAAGGCACAATTGCTTTCTGTCCTGGCACCTTTTTCCTGGGAGAAATCTTCATTGGCCTGGAATTCTGGGATGAGAAACAGCACATTCCTGGACTCGCAAGTGGCACGCACCGTCGAGCTTTGCGCTCAGGGAAAAGGTTGCAGCCTTCTGCTCTCAGGTGTCAATGATGGGTCCCCATTACTCCTAGAAAAGGAGAAATCCATTCCTGTCCTGACACCTTTTCCCAGGGAGGAATCTTCATCGGTCTGGAATTCTGGAATGAGAAACGGCAATTTCCCGGACCCTCACATAGCACGCATGGTCGAGGTTTGCGCCCAGGGTATAGGAGGCAACCTTGGGCTCTCAGGTGCCAATGATGGGGCCCGCTTAACCCTAGAAATGGAACAATCGCTTTCTTTCCTGGGAGCCTCTTCCCTGTGAGGAGTCTTCATCCGTCTGGAATTCAGGGCTGAAAAACGGCACTTTCCCAGACAAGAAAGTGGTACGCGCCATTGATGTTTGCGCCCACGGAAAAGGTGGCAGCCTTGAACTCTGAGGTGCCAATGATGGGGCACCATTGACCCTAGAAAAGGACAATTTGATTTCTGACCTGGCACCTTTTCCCTGGGAGGTGTCTTCGTCCGTCTGGAATTCTGGGCTGAAAAATGGCACTTCCCCGGACCCGCAAGTGGCACGCGCCGTCGACATTTGCACCCAGGCAAAAGGTGGCAGCCTTGGGCTCTCAGGTGCCAATGATGGGGCCCCGTTAACACTAGAAAAATAGCACTTGCTTTCTGTCCTGCCACCTTTTCCCAGGGAGGAATCTTCATCCGTCTGGAAATCTGGGTTCAAAAATGGCACTGCCCGAAACCCGCACAAGGTACACACCGTCGAGCTTTGCGCCCAGGGAAAAGGGGGCAGCCTTGGGCTCTCAGCTGCCAGTGATGGTGCCCCATTACACCTACAAAAGGCACAATGGCTTTCTGTCCTGGCACCTTTTCCCAGGGAGGAATCTTCATCGGTTTGGAATTCCGGTCTGAGAATCGGCACTTTCCTGGACCCGCAAGTGGAACGCACCATCGAGCTTTGCGTCCAGGGAAAAGGTGGCAGTCTAGGGCTCTCAGGTGCCAATGATGGGGCCCCATTACCTTTACAAAAAACACAATGGCTTTCTGTCCTGGCACCT
The DNA here is from genome assembly GCF_047495875.1 of Pithys albifrons albifrons. Lineage (NCBI taxonomy): Eukaryota > Metazoa > Chordata > Aves > Passeriformes > Thamnophilidae > Pithys > Pithys albifrons. The sequence continues at coordinate 2,738,640 of NC_092487.1, forward strand.
TTTCCCTGGGAGGAGTCTTCATTGGTCTGGAATTCTGGGCTGTAAAATGGCACTTTCTGGAACCAGCATGTGGCACGCACTGTCGTGCTTTGCGCCCAGGGAAAAGGAGGCAACCTCTGGCTCTCAGATTCCAATGACGGGCCCCCATTAACACTAGAAATGGAACAATCGCTTTCTGTCCTGGGAGCCTTTTCCCTGGGAGGAATCAACATCCGTCTGGAATCCTGGGCTGAACAAAGCACTTTCTCTGACCTCCACGTGGCAGGAACCATCTAGTTTTGCGCCCAGGGATAAGGTGGCAGCCTTGGGCTCTCAGGGGCCAATGATGGGGCCCCGTTAACACTAGAAAAATAACACTTGCTTTCTGTCCTGGCACCTTTTCCCAGGGAGGAATCTTCGTCCGTCTGGAAATCTGGGTTCAAAAATGGCACTGCCCCAAACCCGCACAAGGTATGCACCGTCGAGCTTTGCGTCCAGGGAAAAGGGGGCAGCCTTGGGCTCTCAGCTGCCAGTGATGGTGCCCCATTACCCCTACAAAAGGCACAATGGCTTTCTGTCCTGGCCCCTTTTCCCAGGTCGGAATCTTCATCGGTTTGGAATTCTGCTCTAAGAATCGGCACTTTCCTGGACCCGCAAGTGGAATGCACCATCGAGCTTTGCGTCCAGGGAAAAGGTGGCAGTCTTGGGCTCTCAGGTGCCAATGATGGGGCTCCACTACCTTTACAAAAAGCACAATGGCTTTCTGTCCTGGCACCTTTTCCCTGGGAAAAATCTTCATCGGCCTCGAATTCTGGGATGAGAAACAGCACATTCCTGGACCCGCATGTGGCACGCACCATCGAGCTTTGCACTCAGGGAAAAGATTGCAGCCTTCGGCTCTCAGGTGTCAATGATGGAGCCCCATTAACCCTTGAAAAGGAACAATCGCTTTCTGTCCTGACAGCTTTTCCCAGGGAGGAATCTTCATCGGTCTGGAATTCTGGAATGAGAAACGGCAATTTCCCGGACCCTCACGTAGCACGCATGGTAGAGCTTTGCGCCCAGGGTATAGGAGGCAACCTTGGGCTCTCAGGTGCCAATGATGGAGCCCGATTAACCCTAGAAATGGAACAATCGCTTTCTGTCCTGGGAGCCTCTTCCCTGTGAGGAGTCTTCATCCGTCTGGAATTCAGGGCTGAAAAACGGAACTTTCCCGGACAAGAAAGTGGTACGCGCTGTTGATGTGCTTTGCGCCCACGGAAAAGGTGGCAGCCTTGAACTCTCAGGTGCCAATGATGGGGCACCATTGACCCTAGAAAAGGACAATTTGATTTCTGACCTGGCACCTTTTCCCTGGGAGGTGTCTTCGTCCGTCTGGAATTCTGGGCTGAAAAATGGCACTTCCCCAGTCATGCAAGTGGCACGCGCCGTCGACATTTGCGCCCAGGCAAAAGGTGGCAGCCTTGGGCTCTCAGGTGCCAATGATGGGGCCCCGTTAACACTAGAAAAAAAACACTTGCTTTCTGTCCTGACACCTTTTCCCAGGGAGGAATCTTCGTCCGCCTGGAACTCTGGGTTCAAAAATGGCACTGCCCGAAACCCGCACAAGGTACACACCGTCGAGCTTTGCGCCCAGGGAAAAGGGGGCAGCCTTGGGCTCTCAGCTGCCATTGATGGTGCCCCATTACACCTACAAAAGGCACAATGGCTTTCTGTCCTGGCACCTTTTCCCAGGGAGGAATCTTCATCGGTTTGGAATTCCGGTCTGAGAATCGGCACTTTCCTGGACCCGCAAGTGGAACGCACCATCGAGCTTTGCGTCCAGGGAAAAGGTGGCAGTCTTGGGCTCTCAGGTGCCAATGATGGGGCCCCATAACCTTTACAAAAAACACAATGGCTTTCTGTCCTGGCACCTTTTCCCTGGGAGGAGTCTTCATTGGTCTGGAATTCTGGGCTGTAAAATGGCACTTTCTGGAACGAGCATGTGGCACGCACTGTCGTGATTTGCGCCCAGGGAAAAGGAGGCAACCTCTGGCTCTCAGATGCCAATGACGGGCCCCCATTAACACTAGAAATGGAACAATCGCTTTCTGTCCTGGGAGCCTTTTCCCTGGGAGGAATCGACATCCATCTTGAATCCTGGGCTGAACAAAGCACTTTCTCTGACCTCCACGTGGCAGGAACCATCTAGTTTTGCGCCCAGGGATAAGGTGGCAGCCTTGGGCTCTCAGGGGCCAATGATGGGGCCCCGTTAACACTAGAAAAATAACACTTGCTTTCTGTCCTGGCACCTTTTCCCAGGGAGGAATCTTCGTCCGTCTGGAAATCTGGGTTCAAAAATGGCACTGCCCCAAACCCGCACAAGGTATGCACCGTCGAGCTTTGCGCCCAGGGAAAAGGGGGCAGCCTTGGGCTCTCAGCTGCCAATGATGGTGCCCCATTACCCCTACAAAAGGCACAATGGCTTTCTGTCCTGGCACATTTTCCCAGGGAGGAATCTTCATCGGTTTGGAATTCTGGTCTGAGAATCGGCACTTTCCTGGACCCGCAAGTGGAACGCACCATCGAGCTTTGCGCCCAGGGAAAAGGTGGCAGTCTTGGGCTCTCAGGTGCCAATGATGGGGCCCCACTACCTTTACAAAAAGCACAATGGCTTTCTGTCCTGGCACCTTTTCCCTGGGAGAAATCTTCATCGGCCTCGAATTCTGGGATGAGAAACAGCACATTCCTGGACCCGCATGTGGCACGCACCATCGAGCTTTGCGCTCAGGGAAAAGATTGCAGCCTTCGGCTCTCAGGTGTCAATGATGGAGCCCCATTAACCCTTGAAAAGGAACAATCGCTTTCTGTCCTGACAGCTTTTCCCAGGGAGGAATCGACATCGGTCTGGAATTCTGGAATGAGAAACGGCAATTTCCCGGACCCTCACGTAGCACGCATGGTCGAGCTTTGCGCCCAGAGTATAGGAGGCAACCTTGGGCTCTCAGGTGCCAATGATGGAGCCCGATTAACCCTAGAAATGGAACAATCGCTTTCTGTCCTGGGAGCCTCTTCCCTGTGAGGAGTCTTCATCCGTCTGGAATTCAGGGCTGAAAAACGGCACTTTCCCGGACAAGAAAGTGGTACGCGCCGTTGATGTTTGCGCCCACGGAAAAGGTGGCAGCCTTGAACTCTCAGGTGCCAATGATGGGGTACCATTGACCTTAGAAAAGGACAATTTGATTTCTGACCTGGCACCTTTTCCCTGGGAGGTGTCTTCGTCCGTCTGGAATTCTGGGCTGAAAAATGGCACTTCCCCAGACCCGCATGTGGCACGCGCCGTCGACATTTGCGCTCAGGCAAAAGGTGGCAGCCTTGGGCTCTCAGGTGCCAATGATGGGGCCCCGTTAGCACTAGAAAAATAACACTTGCTTTCTGTCCTGCCACCTTTTCCCAGGGAGGAATCTTCGTCCGTCTGGAAATCTGGGTTCAAAAATGGCACTAGCCCAAACCCGCACAAGGTACACACCGTCGAGCTTTGCGCCCAGGGAAAAGGGGGCAGCCTTGGGCTCTCAGCTGCCATTGATGGTGCCCCATTACACCTACAAAAGGCACAATGGCTTTCTGTCCTGGCACCTTTTCCCAGGGAGGAATCTTCATCGGTTTGGAATTCTGGTCTGAGAATCGGCACTTTCCTGGACCCGCAAGTGGAACGCACCATCGAGCTTTGCGTCCAGGGAAAAGGTGGCAGTCTTGGGCTCTCAGGTGCCAATGATGGGGCCCCATTACCTTTACAAAAAACACAATGGCTTTCTGTCCTGGCACCTTTTCCCTGGGAGGAGTCTTCATTGGTCTGGAATTCTGGGCTGTAAAATGGCACTTTCTGGAACCAGCATGTGGCACGCACTGTCGTGCTTTGCGCCCAGGGAAAAGGAGGCAACCTCTGGCTCTCAGATGCCAATGACGGGCCCCCATTAACACTAGAAATGGAGCAATCGCTTTCTGTCCTGGGAGCCTTTTTCCTGGGAGGAGTCGACATCCGTCTGGAATCCTGGGCTGAACAAAGCACTTTCTCTGACCTCCAAGTGGCAGGAACCATCTAGTTTTGCGCCCAGGCAAAAGGTGGCAGCCTTGGGCTCTCAGGTGCCAATGATGGGGCCCCGTTAACACTAGAAAAATAACACTTGCTTTCTGTCCTGCCACCTTTTCCCAGGGAGGAATCTTCGTCCGTCTGGAAATCTGGGTTCAAAAATGGCACTGCCCCAAACCCGCACAAGGTACATACCGTCGAGCTTTGCGCCTAGGGAAAAGGTGGCAGCCTTGGGCTCTCAGCTGCCAATGATGGTGCCCCATTACCCCTACAAAAGTCACAATGGCTTTCTGTCCTGGCACCTTTTCCCAGGGAGGAATCTTCATCGGTTTGGAATTCTGCTCTGAGAATCGGCACTTTCCTGGACCTCCAAGTGGAATGCACCATCGAGCTTTGCGTCCAGGGAAAAGGTGGCAGTCTTGGGCTCTCAGGTGCCAATGATGGGGCCCCATTACCTTTACCAAAACACAATGGCTTTCTGTCCTGGGAGCCTTTTCCCTGGGAGGAGTCTTCATTGGTCTGGAATCCTGGGCTGAACAAAGCACTTTCTCTGACCTGCACGTGGCAGGCACCATCTAGCTTTGCGCCCAGGGAAAAGGTGGCAGCCTTGGGCTCTCAGGTGCCGACAATGGATCCCCGTTAACACTAGATAAATAATAATCGCTTTCTGTCCTGGCACCTTTTCCCTGTGAGGAATTTTCGTCCATCTGGAATTCTGGGCTGAAAAACGGCACTTCCCCGGACCTGCAAGTGGAACGCACCGTCGAGCTTTGTGACCAGGCAAAAGGTGGCAGCCTTGGGCTCTCAGGTGCCAATGATGGGGCCCCATTACCCCTAGAAAAAGAACAATCGCTTTCTGTCCTGGCACCTTTTCCCTGGGAGGAATCTTCATTGGTCTGGAATTCTGGGCTGAAAACGGCTCTTTCCCTTACCCGCATGTGGCACGCACCGTCGAGCTTTGCGGCCAGGGAAAAGGTGGCAGCCCTGGGCTCTCAGCTGCCAATTTTGGGGCCCCATTAACCCTAGAAAAGGCACAATCGCTTTCTGTCCTGGCCCCTTTTCCCAGGGAGAAATCTTCGCTGGCCTGGAATTCTGGAATGAGAAACGGCACATTCCCGGACTTGCAAGTGGCACGCGCCGTCGACATTTGCGCCCAGGGAAAAGGTGGCAGACTTGGGCTCTCACGTGCCAAAGATGGGGCCCCATTACCCCTACAAAAGGCACAATGGCTTTCTGTCCTGACACCTTTTCCCAGAGAGGAATCGACTTCCGTCTGGAATTCGGGGCTGAAAAACGGCCCTTTCCCGGACCCGCACAGGGTATGCACCGTCGAGCTTTGCACCCAGGGTATAGGAAGAAACCTTGGGCTCTCAGGTGCCAATGATGGGGCCCGATTAAGCCTAGAAATGGAACAATCTCTTTCTGTCCTGGGAGCCTCTTCCCTGTGAGAAGTCTTCATCCGTCTGGAATTGAGGGCTGAAAAACGGCACTTTCCCGGACAAGAAAGTGGTAAGCGCCATTGATGTTTGCGCCCACGGAAAAGGTGGCAGCCTTGGGCTCTCAGGTGCCAATGATGGGGCCCTGTTAACACTAGAAAAATAACACTTGCTTTCTGTCCTGCCACCTTTTCCCAGGGAGGAATCTTCGTCCGTCTGGAAATCTGGGTTCAAAAATGGCACTGCCCCAAACCCGCACAAGGTACACACCGTCGAGCTTTGCGCCCAGGGAAAAGGGGGCAGCCTTGGGCTCTCAGGTACCAATGACGGTGCCCCATTACCCCTACAAAAGGCACAATGGCTTTCTGTCCTGACACCTTTTCCCAGGGAGGAATCTTCATCGGTTTGGAATTCTGGTCTGAGAATCGGCATTTTCCTGGACCCGCAGGTGGAACGCACCATCGAGCTTTGCGTCCAGGGAAAAGGTGGCAGTCTTGGGCTCTCAGGTGCCAATGATGGGGCCCCATTACCCCTACAAAAGGCAGAATGGCTTTCTGTCCTGGCACGTTTTCCCAGAGAGGAATCGACTTCCGTCTGGAATCCTGGGCTGAAAAACGGCCCTTTCCCGGACCCGCACAGGGTATGCACCGTCGAGCTTTGCGCCCAGGGAAAAGGTGGCAGCCTTGGGCTCTCAGGTGCCAATGATGGCGCCCAATTAGCATTACAAAATACACAATGGCTTTGTCTCCTGGTACCTTTTCCCAGGGAGGAATCTTCATAGGTCTGGAATTCTGGGCTGAAAAATGGCACTTTCCCGGACCCGCACGTGGAACGCTCCGTCGAGCTTTGCGCCCAGGCAAAAGGTGGCAGCCTTGGGCTCTCAGGTGCCAATGATGGGGCCCCATTACCTTTACAAAAAGCACAATGGCTGTCTGTCCTGGGAGTCTTTTCCCTGGGAGGAGTCTTCATTGGTCTGGAATTCTGGGCTGTAAAATGGCACTTTCTGGGACCAGCACGCAGCACGCACTGTCGTACTTTGCGCCCAGGGTAAAGGAGGCAACCTCTGGCTCTCAGATGCCAATGACGGGCCCCCATTAACACTAGAAATGGAACAATCGCTTTCTGTCCTGGGAGCCCTTTCCCTGGGAGGAGTCGTCATCCGTCTGGAATCCTGGGCTGAACAAAGCACTTTCTCTGACCTGCACGTGGCACGCACCATCTAGCTTTGCGCCCAGGGAAGAGGTGACAGCCTTGGGCTCTCAGGTGCCAATGATGGGGCCCCGTTAACACTAGAAAAATAACACTTGCTTTCTGTCCTGGCACCTTTTCTCAGGGAGGAATCTTCGTCCGTCTGGAAATCTGGGTTCAAAAATGGCACTAGCCCAAACCCGCACAAGGTACACACCGTCGAACTTTGCACCCAGGGAAAAGGGGGCAGCCTTGGGCTCTCAGCTGCCAATGATGGTGCCCCATTACCCCTACAAAAGGCAGAATGGCTTTCTGTCCTGGCACCTTTTCCCAGGGAGGAATCTTCATCGGTTTGGAATTCTGGTCTGAGAATCGGCACTTTCCTGGACCCGCAAGTGGAACGCACCATCGAGCTTTGCGTCCAGGGAAAAGGTGGCAGTCTTGGGCTCTCAGGTGTCAATGATGGGGCCCCATTACCTTTACAAAAAGTACAATGGCTTTCTGTCCTGGGAGCCTTTTCCCTGGGAGGAGTCGTCATCCGTCTGGAATCCTGGGCTGAACAAAGCACTTTCTCTGACCTGCACGTGGCAGGCACCATCTAGCTTTGCGCCCAGGGTAAAGGTGGCAGCCTTGGGCTCTCAGGTGCCAACAATGGGTCCCCGTTAACACTAGATAAATAACAATCGCTTTCTGTCCTGGTACCTTTTCCTTGTGAGGAATTTTCGCCCGTCTGGAATTCTGGGCTGAAAAACGGCTCTTTCCCTTACCCGCATGTGGCACGCACCCTCGAGCTTTGCGCCCAGGGAAAGGGTGGCAGCCCTGGGCTCTCAGCTGCCAATTTTGGGGCCCCATTAACCCTAGAAAAGGCACAATCACTGTCTGTCCTGGCACCTTTTCCCAGGGAGAAATCTTCGCTGGCCTGGAATTCTGGGATGAGAAACGGCACATTCCCGGACTTGCAAGTGGCACGCGCCGTCGACATTTGCGCCCAGGGAAAAGGTGGCAGCCTTGGGCTCTCAGGTGCCAAAGATGGGGCCCCATTAACCCTAGAAAAGGCACAATGGCTTTCTGTCCTGACACCTTTTCCCAGAGAGGAAACGACTTCCGTCTGGAATTCTGGGCTGAAAAACGGCCCTTTCCTGGACCCGCACAGGGTATGCAGCGTCGAGCTTTGCACCCAGGGAAAAGGTGGCAGCCTTGGGCTCTCAGGTGCCAATGATGGGGCCCAATTAGCATTACAAAATACACAATGGCTTTGTCTCCTGGTACCTTTTCCCAGGGAGGAATCTTCATAGGTCTGGAATTCTGGGCTGAAAAATGGCACTTTCCCGGACCCGCACGTGGAACACTCCATCGAGCTTTGCGCCCAGGGAAAAGGTGGCAGCCTTTGGCTCTCTTGTATCAATTTTGGGGCTCCATTAACCCTAGAAAAGGCACAATTGCTTTCTGTCCTGGCACCTTTTTCCTGGGAGAAATCTTCATCGGCCTCGAATTCTGGGATGAGAAACAGCACATTCCTGGACCCGCAAGTGGCACGCACTGTCGAGCTTTGTGCTCAAAGAAAAGGTTGCAGCCTTTGGCTCTCAGGTGTCAATGATGGGTCCCCATTACTCCTAGAAAAGGAGAAATCCATTCCTGTCCTGACACCTTTTCCCAGGGAGGAATCTTCATCGGTCTGGAATTCTGGAATGAGAAACGGCAATTTCCCGGACCCTCACATAGCACACATGGTCGAGGTTTGCGCCCAGGGTATAGGAGGCAACCTTGGGCTCTCAGGTGCCAATGATGGGGCCCGCTTAACCCCAGAAATGGAACAATCGCTTTCTTTCCTGGGAGCCTCTTCCCTGTGAGGAGTCTTCATCCGTCTGGAATTCAGGGCTGAAAAACGGCACTTTCCCAGACAAGAAAGTGGTACGCGCCATTAATGTTTGCGCCCACGGAAAAGGTGGCAGCCTTGAACTCTCAGGTGCCAATGATGGGGCACCATTGACCCTAGAAAAGGACAGTTTGATTTCTAACCTGGCACCTTTTCCCTGGGAGGTGTCTTCGTCCGTCTGGAATTCTGGGCTGAAAAATGGCACTTCCCCAGACCCGCAAGTGGCACGCGCCGTCGACATTTGCACCCAGGCAAAAGGTGGCAGCCTTGGGCTCTCAGGTGCCAATGATGGGGCCCCGTTAACACTAGAAAAATAACAATCGCTTTCTGTCCTGCCACCTTTTCCCAGGGAGGAATCTTCGTCCGTCTGGAAATCTGGGTTCAAAAATGGCACTGTCCGAAACCCGCACAAGGTACACACCGTCGAGCTTTGCGCCCAGGGAAAAGGGGGCAGCCTTGGGCTCTCAGCTGCCATTGATGGTGCCCCATTACACCTACAAAAGGCACAATGGCTTTCTGTCCTGGCACCTTTTCCCAGGGAGGAATCTTCATCGGTTTGGAATTCTGGTCTGAGAATCGGCACTTTCCTGGACCCGCAAGTGGAACGCACCATCGAGCTTTGCGTCCAGGGAAAAGGTGGCAGTCTAGGGCTCTCAGGTGCCAATGATGGGGCCCCATTACCTTTACAAAAAACACAATGGCTTTCTGTCCTGGCACCTTTTCCCTGGGAGGAGTCTTCATTGGTCTGGAATTCTGGGCTGTAAAATGGCACTTTCTGGAACCAGCATGTGGCACGCACTGTCGTGCTTTGCGCCCAGGGAAAAGGAGGCAACCTCTGGCTCTCAGATGCCAATGACGGGCCCCCAATAACACTAGAAATGGAACAATCTCTTTCTGTCCTGGGAGCCTTTTCCCTGGGAGGAATCGACATCCGTCTGGAATCCTGGGCTGAACAAAGCACTTTCTCTGACCTCCACGTGGCAGGAAACATCTAGTTTTGCGCCCAGGCAAAAGGTGGCAGCCTTGGGCTCTCAGGTGCCAATGATGGGGCCCCGTTAACACTAGAAAAATAACACTTGCTTTCTGTCCTGCCACCTTTTCCCAGGGAGGAATCTTCGTCCGTCTGGAAATCTGGGTTCAAAAATGGCACTGCCCCAAACCCGCACAAGGTACACACCGTCGAGCTTTGCGCCCAGGGAAAAGGGGGCAGCCTTGGGCTCTCAGCTGCCAGTGATGGTGCCCCATTACCCCTACAAAAGGCACAATGGCTTTCTGTCCTGGCACATTTTCCCAGGGAGGAATCTTCATCGGTTTGGAATTCTGCTCTAAGAATCCCCACTTTCCTGGACCCGCAAGTGGAACGCACCATCGAGCTTTGCGCCCAGGGAAAAGGTGGCAGTCTTGGGCTCTCAGGTGCCAATGATGGGGCTCCACTACCTTTACAAAAAGCACAATGGCTTTCTGTCCTGGCACCTTTTCCCTGGGAAAAATCTTCATCGGCCTCGAATTCTGGGATGAGAAACAGCACATTCCTGGACCCGCATGTGGCACGCACCATCGAGCTTTGCGCTCAGGGAAAAGATTGCAGCCTTCGGCTCTCAGGTGTCAATGATGGAGCCCCATTAACCCTTGAAAAGGAACAATCGCTTTCTGTCCTGACAGCTTTTCCCAGGGAGGAATCTTCATCGGTCTGGAATTCTGGAATGAGAAACGGCAATTTCCCGGACCCTCACGTAGCACGCATGGTCGAGCTTTGCGCCCAGAGTTTAGGAGGCAACCTTGGGCTCTCAGGTGCCAATGATGGAGCCCGATTAACCCTAGAAATGGAACAATCGCTTTCTGTCCTGGGAGCCTCTTCCCTGTGAGGAGTCTTCATCCGTCTGGAATTCAGGGCTGAAAAACGGAACTTTCCCGGACAAGAAAGTGGTACGCGCCGTTGATGTGCTTTGCGCCCACGGAAAAGGTGGCAGCCTTGAACTCTGAGGTGCCAATGATGGGGCACCATTGACCCTAGAAAAGGACAATTTGATTTCTGACCTGGCACCTTTTCCCTGGGAGGTGTCTTCGTCCGTCTGGAATTCTGGGCTGAAAAATGGCACTTCCCCAGTCATGCAAGTGGCACGCGCCATCGACATTTGCGCCCAGGCAAAAGGTGGCAGCCTTGGGCTCTCAGGTGCCAATGATGGGGCCCCGTTAACACTAGAAAAATAACACTTGCTTTCTGTCCTGCCACCTTTTCCCAGGGAGGAATCTTCGTCCGTCTGGAAATCTGGGTTCAAAAATGGCACTGCCCCAAACCCGCACAAGGTACACACCGTCGAGCTTTGCGCCCAGGGAAAAGGGGGCAGCCTTGGGCTCTCAGGGGCCAATGATGGGGCCTTGTTAACACTAGAAAAATAACACTTGCTTTCTGTCCTGGCACCTTTTCCCAGGGAGGAATCTTCGTCCGTCTGGAAATCTGGGTTCAAAAATGGCACTGCCCCAAACCCGCACAAGGTATGCACCGTCGAGCTTTGCGCCCAGGGAAAAGGGGGCAGCCTTGGGCTCTCAGCTGCCATTGATGGTGCCCCATTACACCTACAAAAGGCACAATGGCTTTCTGTCCTGGCACCTTTTCCCAGGGAGGAATCTTCATCGGTTTGGAATTCTGGTCTGAGAATGGGCACTTTCCTGGACCCGCAAGTGGAACGCACCATCGAGCTTTGCGTCCAGGGAAAAGGTGGCAGTCTTGGGCTCTCAGGTGCCAATGATGGCCATTACCTTTACAAAAAACAGAATGGCTTTCTGTCCTGGCACCTTTTCCCTGGGAGGAGTCTTCATTGGTCTGGAATTCTGGGCTGTAAAATGGCACTTTCTGGAACCAGCATGTGGCACGCACTGTCGTGCTTTGCGCCCCGGGAAAAGGAGGCAACCTCTGGCTCTCAGATGCCAATGACGGGCCCCCATTAACACTAGAAATGGAGCAATCGCTTTCTGTCCTGGGAGCCTTTTTCCTGGGAGGAGTCGACATCCGTCTGGAATCCTGGGCTGAACAAAGCACTTTCTCTGACCTCCAAGTGGCAGGAAACATCTAGTTTTGCGCCCAGGCAAAAGGTGGCAGCCTTGGGCTCTCAGGTGCCAATGATGGGGCCCCGTTAACACTAGAAAAATAACACTTGCTTTCTGTCCTGCCACCTTTTCCCAGGGAGGAATCTTCGTCCGTCTGGAAATCTGGGTTCAAAAATGGCACTGCCCCAAACCCGCACAAGGTACATACCGTCGAGCTTTGCGCCTAGGGAAAAGGTGGCAGCCTTGGGCTCTCAGCTGCCAATGATGGTGCCCCATTACCCCTACAAAAGGCACAATGGCTTTCTGTCCTGGCACCTTTTCCCAGGGAGGAATCTTCATCGATTTGGAATTCTGCTCTGAGAATCGGCACTTTCCTGGACCTCCAAGTGGAATGCACCATCGAGCTTTGCGTCCAGGGAAAAGGTGGCAGTCTTGGGCTCTCAGGTGCCAATGATGGGGCCCCATTACCTTTACAAAAAGCACAATGGCTTTCTGTCCTGGGAGCCTTTTCCCTGGGAGGAGTCTTCATTGGTCTGGAATCCTGGGCTGAACAAAGCACTTTCTCTGACCTGCACGTGGCAGGCACCATCTAGCTTTGCACCCACGGAAAAGGTGGCAGCCTTGGGCTCTCAGGTGCCGACAATGGGTCCCCGTTAACACTAGATAAATAATAATCGCTTTCTGTCCTGGCACCTTTTCCCTGTGAGGAATTTTCGTCCATCTGGAATTCTGGGCTGAAAAACGGCACTTCCCCGGACCTGCAAGTGGAACGCACCGTCGAGCTTTGTGACCAGGCAAAAGGTGGCAGCCTTGGGCTCTCAGGTGCCAATGATGGGGCCCCATTACCCCTAAAAAAGAACAATCGCTTTCTGTCCTGGCACCTTTTCCCTGGGAGGAATCTTCATTGGTCTGGAATTCTGGGCTGAAAACGGCTCTTTCCCTTACCCGCATGTGGCACGCACCGTCGAGCTTTGCGGCCAGGGAAAAGGTGGCAGCCCTGGGCTCTCAGCTGCCAATTTTGGGGCCCCATTAACCCTAGAAAAGGCACAATCGCTTTCTGTCCTGGCCCCTTTTCCCAGGGAGAAATCTTCGCTGGCCTGGAATTCTGGGATGAGAAACGGCACATTCCCGGACTTGCAAGTGGTACGCGCCGTCGACATTTGCGCCCAGGGAAAAGGTGGCAGTCTTGGGCTCTCAGGTGCCAATGATGGTGCCCCATTACCCCTACAAAAGGCAGAATGGCTTTCTGTCCTGGCACGTTTTCCCAGAGAGGAATCGACTTCCGTCTGGAATCCTCGGCTGAAAAACGGCCCTTTCCCGGACCCGCACAGGGTATGCACCGTCGAGCTTTGCGCCCAGGGAAAAGGTGGCAGCCTTGGGCTCTCAGGTGCCAATGATGGGGCCCAATTAGCATTACAAAATACACAATGGCTTTGTCTCCTGGTACCTTTTCCCTCTGAGGAATCTTCATAGGTCTGGAATTCTGGGCTGAAAAATGGCACTTTCCCGGACCGGCACGTGGAACGCTCCGTCGAGCTTTGCGCCCAGGCAAAAGGTGGCAGCCTTGGGCTCTCAGGTGCCAATGATGGTGCCCCATTACCCCTACAAAAGGCACAATGGCTTTCTGTCCTGGCACCTTTTCCCAGGGAGGAATCTTCATCGGTTTGGAATTCTGCTCTGAGAATCGGCACTTTCCTGGACCCGCAAGTGGAACGCACCATCGAGCTTTGCGTCCAGGGAAAAGGTGGCAGTCTTGGGCTCTCAGGTGTCAATGATGGGGCCCCATTACCTTTACAAAAAGCACAATTGCTTTCTGTCCTGGGAGCCTTTTCCCTGGGAGGAGTCGTCATCCGTCTGGAATCCTGGGCTGAACAAAGCACTTTCTCTGACCTGCACGTGGCAGGCACCATCTAGCTTTGCGCCCAGGGAAAAGGTGGCAGCCTTGGGCTCTCAGGTGCCAACAATGGGTCCCCGTTAACACTAGATAAATAACAATCGCTTTCTGTCCTGGTACCTTTTCCTTGTGAGGAATTTTCGCCCGTCTGGAATTCTGGGCTGAAAAACGGCTCTTTCCCTTACCCGCATGTGGCACGCACCGTCGAGCTTTGCGCACAGGGTATAGGTGGCAGCCCTGGGCTCTCAGCTGCCAATTTTAGGGCCCCATTAACCCTAGAAAAGGCACAATCACTGTCTGTCCTGGCACCTTTTCCCAGGGAGAAATCTTCGCTGGCCTGGAATTCTGGGATGAGAAACGGCACATTCCCGGACTTGCAAGTGGCACGCGCCGTCGACATTTGCGCCCAGGGAAAAGGTGGCAGCCTTGGGCTCTCAGGTGCCAAAGATGAGGTCCCATTACCCCTAGAAAAGGCACAATGGCTTTCTGTCCTGACACCTTTTCCCAGAGAGGAATCGACTTCCGTCTGGAATTCTGGGCTGAAAAATGGCCCTTTCCCGGACCCGCACAGGGTATGCACCGTCGAGCTTTGCGCCCAGGGAAAAGGTGGCAGCCTTGGGCTCACAGGTGCCAATGATGGGGCCCAATTAGCATTACAAAATACACAATGGCTTTGTCTCCTGGTACCTTTTCCCAGGGAGGAATCTTCATAGGTCTGGAATTCTGGGCTGAAAAATGGCACTTTCCCGGACCGGCACGTGGAACGCTCCGTCGAGCTTTGTGCCCAGGGAAAAGGTGGCAGCCTTGGGCTCTCAGGTGTCAATTTTGGGGCCCCATTAACCCTAGAAAAGGCACAATTGCTTTCTTCCCTGGCACCTTTTCCCAGGGAGAAATCTTCATCGGCCTCGAATTCTGGGATGAGAAACAGCACATTCCTGGACCCGCAAGTGGCACGCACCGTCGAGCTTTGCGCTCAGGGAAAAGGTTGCAGCCTTCGGCTCTCAGGTGTCAATGATGGAGTCCCATTAACCCTAGAAAAGGAGAAATCCATTCCTGTCCTGACACCTTTTCCCAGGGAGGAATCTTCATCGGTCTGGAATTCTGGAATGAGAAACGGCAATTTCCCGGACCCTCACATAGCACACATGGTCGAGCTTTGCGCCCAGGGTATAGGAGGCAACCTTGGGCTCTCAGGTGCCAATGATGGGGCCCGATTAACCCTAGAAATGGAACAATCGCTTTCTTTCCTGGGAGCCTCTTCCCTGTGAGGAGTCTTCATCCGTCTGGAATTCAGGGCTGAAAAACGGCACTTTCCCAGACAAGAAAGTGGTACGCGCCGTTGATGTTTGCGCCCACGGAAAAGGTGGCAGCCTTGAAGTCTGAGGTGCCAATGATGGGGCACCATTGACCCTAGAAAAGGACAATTCGATTTCTGACCTGACACCTTTTCCCTGGGAGGTGTCTTGGTCCGTCTGGAATTCTGGGCTGAAAAATGGCACTTCCCGGACCCGCAAGTGGCACCCGCCGTCGACATTTGCGCCCAGGCAAAAGGTGGCAGCCTTGGGCTCTCAGGTGCCAATGATGGGGCCCCGTTAACAGTAGAAAAATAACACTAGTTTTCTGTCCTGCCACCTTTTCCCAGGGAGGAATCTTCGTCCGTCTGGAAATCTGGGTTCAAAAATGGCACTGCCCCAAACCCGCACAAGGTACACACCGTCGAGCTTTGCGCCCAGGGAAAAGGGGACAGCCTTGGGCTCTCAGGTGCCAATGATGGTGCCCCATTACCCCTACAAAAGGCAGAATGGCTTTCTGTCCTGGCACCTTTTCCCAGGGAGGAATCTTCATCGGTTTGGAATTCTGCTCTGAGAATCGGCACTTTCCTGGACCCACAAGTGGAACGCACCATCGAGCTTTGCACCCAGGGAAAAGATGGCAGTCTTGGGCTCTCAGGTGCCAATGATGGGGGCCCATTACCTTTACAAAAAGCACAATGGCTTTCTGTCCTGGCACCTTTTCCCTGGGAGGAGTCTTCATTGGTCTGGAATTCTGGGCTGAAAAATGGCACTTTCCCGTACCCGCAAGTGGAACGCTCCGTCGAGCTTTGCGCCCAGGGAAAAGGTGGCAGCCTTGGGCTCTCAGGTGTCAATTTTGGGGCCCCATTAACCCTAGAAAAGGCACAATTACTTTCTACCCTGGCACCATTTCCCTGGGAGAAATCTTCATTGGCCTCGAATTCTGGGATGAGAAACAGCACATTCCTGGACCCGCAAGTGGCACACACCGTCGAGCTTTGTGCTCAGGGAAAAGGTTGAAGCCTTTGGCTCTCAGCTGTCAATGATGGAGCCCCATTAACCCTAGAAACGGAACAAACGCTTTCTGTCCTGACAACTTTTCCCAGGGAGGAATCTTCATCGGTCTGGAATTCTGGAATGAGAAACGGCAATTTCCCGGACCCTCACGTAGCACGCATGGTCGAGCTTTGCGCCCAGGGTATAGGAGGCAACCTTGGGCTCTCAGGTGCCAATGATGGAGCCCGATTAACCCTAGAAATGGAACAATCGCTTTCTTTCCTGGGAGCCTCTTCCCTGTGAGGAGTCTTCATCCGTCTGGAATTCAGGGCTGAAAAACGGCACTTTCCCGGACAAGAAAGTGGTACGTGCCGTTGATGTTTGCACCCACGGAAAGGGTGGCAGCCTTGAACTCTCAGGTGCCAAGGATGGGGCACCATTGACCCTAGAAAAGGACAATTCGATTTCTGACCTGGCACCTTTTCCCTGGGAGGTGTCTTCGTCCGTCTGGAATTCTGGGCAAGTGGCACGCGCCGTCGACATTTGCGCCCAGGCAAAAGGCGGCAGCCTTGGGCTCTCAGGTGCCAATGATGGGGCCCCATTACCCCTAGAAAAAGAACAATCGCTTTCTGTCCTGGCACCTTTTCCCTGGGAGGAATCTTCATTGGTCTGGAATTCTGGGCTGAAAACGCCTCCTTCCCTTACCCGCATGTGGCACGCACCGTCGAGCTTTGCGGCCAGGGAAAAGGTGGCAGCCCTGGGCTCTCAGCTGCCAATTTTGGGGCCCCATTAACCCTAGAAAAGGCACAATCGCTTTCTGTCCTGGCCCCTTTTCCCAGGGAGAAATCTTCGCTGGCCTGGAATTCTGGAATGAGAAACGGCACATTCCCGGACTTGCAAGTGGCACGCGCCATCGATATTTGCGCCCAGAGAAAAGGTGGCAGCCTTGGGCTCTCAGGTGCCAAAGATGGGGCCCCATTACCCCTAGAAAAGGCACAATGGCTTTCTGTCCTGACACCTTTTCCAAGAGAGGAATCGACTTCCGTCTGGAATTCTGGGCTGAAAAACGGCCTTTTCCCCAACCCGCACAGGGTATGCACCTTCGAGCTTTGCACCCAGGGAAAAGGTGGCAGCCTTGGGCTCTCAGGTGCCAATGATGGGGCCCAATTAGCATTACAAAATACACAATGGCTTTGTCTCCTGGTACCTTTTCCCTCTGAGGAATCTTCATAGGTCTGGAATTCTGGGCTGTAAAATGGCACTTTCCCAAACCCGCACGTGGAACGCTCCATCGAGCTTTGCGCCCAGGGAAAAGGTGGCAGCCTTGGGCTCTCAGGTGCCAATGATGGGGCCCAATTAACATTACAAAATACACAATGGCTTTGTCTCCTGGTACCTTTTCCCTCTGAGGAGTCTTCATAGGTCTGGAATTCTGGGCTGAAAAATGGCACTTTCCCCGACCTGCACGTGGAACGCTCCATCGAGCTTTGCGCCCAGGGAAAAGGTGGCAGCCTTGGGCTCTCAGGTGTCAATTTTGGGGTCCCATTAACCCTAGAAAAGGCACAATCGCTTTCTGTCCTGACACGTTTTCCCAGGGAGGAATCTTCATCGGTCTGGAATTCTGGAATGAGAAACGGCAATTTCCCGGACCCTCACGTAGCACGCATGGTCGAGCTTTTGCGCCCAGGATACAGGAGGCAACCTTGGGCTCTCAGGTGCCAATGATGGAGCCCAATTAACCCTAGAAATGGAACAATCGCTTTCTTTCCTGGGAGCCTCTTCCCTGTGAGGAGTCTTCATCCGTCTGGAATTCAGGGCTGAAAAACGGCACTTTCCCGGACAAGAAAGTGGTACGTGCCGTTGATGTTTGCGCCCATGGAAAAGGTGGCAGCCTTGAACTCTCAGGTGCCAAGGATGGGGCACCATTGACCCTAGAAAAGGACAATTCGATTTCTGACCTGGCACCTTTTCCCTGGGAGGTGTCTTCGTCCGTCTGGAATTCTGGGCAAGTGGCACGCGCCGTCGACATTTGCGCCCAGGCAAAAGGCGGCAGCCTTGGGCTCTCAGGTGCCAATGATGGGGCCCCATTACCCCTAGAAAACGAACAATCGCTTTCTGTCCTGGCACCTTTTCCCTGGGAGGAATCTTCATTGGTCTGGAATTCTGGGCTGAAAACGCCTCTTTCCCTTACCCGCATGTGGCACGCACCGTCGAGCTTTGCGGCCAGGGAAAAGGTGGCAGCCCTGGGCTCTCAGCTGCCAATTTTGGGGCCCCATTAACCCTAGAAAAGGCACAATCGCTTTCTGTCCTGGCCCCTTTTCCCAGGGAGAAATCTTCGCTGGCCTGGAATTCTGGAATGAGAAACGGCACATTCCCGGACTTGCAAGTGGCACGCGCCGTCGATATTTGCGCCCAGAGAAAAGGTGGCAGCCTTGGGCTCTCAGGTGCCAAAGATGGGGCCCCATTACCCCTAGAAAAGGCACAATGGCTTTCTGTCCTGACACCTTTTCCAAGAGAGGAATCGACTTCCGTCTGGAATTCTGGGCTGAAAAACGGCCTTTTCCCCAACCCGCACAGGGTATGCACCGTCGAGCTTTGCACCCAGGGAAAAGGTGGCAGCCTTGGGCTCTCAGGTGCCAATGATGGGGCCCAATTAGCATTACAAAATACACAATGGCTTTGTCTCCTGGTACCTTTTCCCAGGGAGGAATCTTCATAGGTCTGGAATTCTGGGCTGTAAAATGGCACTTTCCCAAACCCGCACGTGGAACGCTCCATCGAGCTTTGCGCCCAGGGAAAAGGTGGCAGCCTTGGGCTCTCAGGTGCCAATGATGGGGCCCAATTAACATTACAAAATACACAATGGCTTTGTCTCCTGGTACCTTTTCCCTCTGAGGAGTCTTCATAGGTCTGGAATTCTGGGCTGAAAAATGGCACTTTCCCCGACCTGCACGTGGAACGCTCCATCGAGCTTTGCGCCCAGGGAAAAGGTTGCAGCCTTGGGCTCTCAGGTGCCAATTTTGGGGCCCCATTAACCCTAGAAAAGGCACAATCGCTTTCTGTCCTGACACCTTTTCCCAGGGAGGAATCTTCATCGGTCTGGAATTCTGGAATGAGAAACGGCAATTTCCCGGACCCTCACGTAGCACGCATGGTCGAGCTTTGCGCCCAGGATACAGGAGGCAACCTTGGGCTCTCAGGTGCCAATGATGGAGCCCAATTAACCCTAGAAATGGAACAATCGCTTTCTTTCCTGGGAGCCTCTTCCCTGGGAGGAGTCTTCATCCGTCTGGAATTCAGGGCTGAAAAACGGCACTTTCCCGGACAAGAAAGTGGTATGTGCCGTTGATGTTTGCGCCCACGGAAAAGGTGGCAGCCTTGAACTCTCAGGTGCCAATGATGGGGCACCATTGACGCTAGAAAAGGACAATTCGATTTCTGACCTGGCACCTTTTCCCTGGGAGGTGTCTTCGTCCGTCTGGAATTCTGGGCTGAAAAATGGCACTTCCCCGGAACCGCAAGTGGCACGCGCCGTCGACATTTGCGCCCAGGCAAAAGGTGGCAGCCTTGGGCTCTCAGGTGCCAATGATGGGGCCCCGTTAACACTAGAAAAATAACACTTGCTTTCTGTCCTGCCACCTTTTCCCAGGGAGGAATCTTCGTCCGTCTGGAAATCTGGGTTCAAAAATGGCACTGCCCCAAACCCGCACAATTTACACACCGTCGAGCTTTGCGCCCAGGGAAAAGGGGGCAGCCTTGGGCTCTCAGCTGCCAATGATGGTGCCCCATTACCCCTACAAAAGGCACAATGGCTTTCTGTCCTGGCACCTTTTCCCAGGGAGGAATCTTCATCGGTTTGGAATTCTGGTCTGAGATTCGGCACTTTCCTGGACCCGCAAGTGGAACGCACCATCGAGCTTTGCGTCCAGGGAAAAGGTGGCAGTCTTGGGCTCTCAGGTGCCAATGATGCGGCCCCATTACCTTTACAAAAAGCACAATGGCTTTCTGTCCTGGCACCTTTTCCCTGGGAGGAGTCGTCATCCGTCTGGAATCCTGGGCTGAACAAAGCACTTTCTCTGACCTGCACGTGGCAGGCACCATCTAGCTTTGCGCCCAGGGTAAAGGTGGCAGCCTTGGGCTCTCAGGTGCCAACAATGGGTCCCCGTTAACACTAGATAAATAACAATCGCTTTCTGTCCTGGTACCTTTTCCCTGTGAGGAATTTTCGCCCGTCTGGAATTCTGGGCTGAAAAACAGCTCTTTCCCTTACCCGCATGTGGCACGCACCGTCGAATTTTGCGCCCAGGGAAAGGGTGGCAGCCCTGGGCTCTCAGCTGCCAATTTTAGGGCCCCATTAACCCTAGAAAAGGCACAATCACTGTCTGTCCTGGCATCTTTTCCCAGGGAGAAATCTTCGCTGGCCTGGAATTCTGGGATGAGAAACGGCACATTCCCGGACTTGCAAGTGGCACGCGCCGTCGACATTTGCGCCCAGGGAAAAGGTGGCAGCCTTAGGCTCTCAGGTGCCAAAGATGGGGCCCCATTAATCTAGAAAAGGCACAATGGCTTTCTGTCCTGACACCTTTTCCCAGAGAGGAATCGACTTCCGTCTGGAATTCGGGGCTGTAAAACGGCCCTTTCCCGGACCCGCACAGGGTATGCACCATCGAGCTTTGCGCCCAGGGAAAAGGTGGCAGCCTTGGGCTCTCAGGTGCCAATGATGGGGCCCATTTAGCATTACAAAATACACAATGGCTTTGTCTCCTGGTACCTTTTCCCTCTGAGGAATCTTCATAGCTCTGGAATTCTGGGCTGAAAAATGACACTTTCCCGGACCCGCACGTGGAACACTCCGTCGAGCTTTGCGCCCAGGCAAAAGGTGGCAGCCTTGGGCTCTCAGGTGTTAATTTTGGGGCCCCATTAACCCTAGAAAAGGCACAATTGCTTTCTGTCCAGGCACCTTTTCCCTGGGAGAAATCTTTATCGGCCTCGAATTCTGGGATGAGAAACAGCACATTCCTGGACCCGCAAGTGGCACGCACCGTCGAGCTTTGCGCTCAGGGAAAAGGTTGCAGCCTTCGGCTCTCAGGTGTCAATGATGGAGCCCCATTATCCCTAGAAAAGGAACAATCGCTTTGTGTCCTGACACCTTTTCCCAGGGTGGAATCTTCATCGGTTTGGAATTCTGGTCTGAGAATCGGCACTTTCCTGGACCCGCAAGTGGAACGCGCCATCGAGCTTTGCGTCCAGGGAAAAGGTGGCAGTCTTGGGCTCTCAGGTGCCAATGATGGGACCCCATTACCTTTACAAAAAGCACAATGGCTGTCTGTCCTGGGAGTCTTTTCCCTGGGAGGAGTCTTCATTGGTCTGGAATTCTGGGCTGTAAAATGGCACTTTCTGGGACCAGCACGCAGCACGCACTGTCGTACTTTGCGCCCAGGGAAAAGGAGGCAACCTCTGGCTCTCAGATGCCAATGACGGGCCCCCATTAACACTAGAAATGGAACAATCGCTTTCTGTCCTGGGAGCCCTTTCCCTGGGAGGAGTCGTCAGCCGTCTGGAATCCTGGGCTGAACAAAGCACTTTCTCTGACCTGCACGTGGCACGCACCATCTAGCTTTGCGCCCAGGGAAGAGGTGACAGCCTTGGGCTCTTAGGTGCCAATGATGGGTCCCCGTTAACACTAGAAAAATAACACTTGCTTTCTGTCCTGGCACCTTTTCTCAGGGAGGAATCTTCGTCCGTCTGGAAATCTGGGTTCAAAAATGGCACTAGCCCAAACCCGCACAAGGTACACACCGTCGAGCTTTGCACCCAGGGAAAAGAGGGCAGCTTTGGGCTGTCAGGTGCCAATGATGGTGCCCCATTACCCCTACAAAAGGCACAATGGCTTTCTGTCCTGACACCTTTTCCTAGAGAGCAATCGACTTCCGTCTGGAATTCTGGGCTGAAAAACGGCCCTTTCCCGAACCCCCACAGGGTATGCACCGTCGAGCTTTGCACCCAGGGAAAAGGTGGCAGCCTTGGGCTCTCAGGTGCCAATGATGGGGCCCAATTAACATTACAAAATACACAATGGCTTTGTCTCCTGGTACCTTTTCCCTCTGAGGAGTCTTCATAGGTCTGAAATTCTGGGCTGAAAAATGGCACTTTCCCGGACCCTCACGTGGGTCGCTCCATCGAGATTTGCGCCCAGGGAAAAGGTGGCAGCCTTGGGCTCTCAGGTGTCAATTTTGGGGCCCCATTAACCCTAGAAAAGGCACAATCGCTTTCTGTCCTGACACCTTTTCCCAGGGAGGAATCTTCATCGGTCTGGAATTCTGGAATGAGAAACGGCAATTTCCCGGACCCTCACGTAACACGCATGGTCGAGCTTTGCGCCCAGGATACAGGAGGCAACCTTGGGCTCTCAGGTGCCAATGATGGAGCCCAATTAACCCTAGAAATGGAACAATCGCTTTCTTTCCTGGGAGCCTCTTCCCTGTGAGGAGTCTTCATCCGTCTGGAATTGAGGGCTGAAAAACGGCACTTTCCCGGACAAGAAAGTGGTACGTGCCGTTGATGTTTGCGCCCACGGAAAAGGTGGCAGCCTTGAACTCTCAGGTGCCAATGATGGGGCACCATTGACACTAGAAAAGGACAATTCGATTTCTGACCTGGCACCTTTTCCCTGGGAGGTGTCTTCGTCCGTCTGGAATTCTGGGCTGAAAAATGGCACT
Source organism: Pithys albifrons albifrons (assembly GCF_047495875.1). Lineage (NCBI taxonomy): Eukaryota > Metazoa > Chordata > Aves > Passeriformes > Thamnophilidae > Pithys > Pithys albifrons. Next base: position 2,761,137 of record NC_092487.1, read on the forward strand.
TCCCCGGAACCGCAAGTGGCACGCGCCGTCGACATTTGCGCCCAGGGAAAAGGTGGCAGCCTTGGGCTCTCAGGTGCCAATGATGGGGCCCCGTTAACACTAGAAAAATAACACTTGCTTTCTGTCCTGGCACCTTTTCCCAGGGAGGAATCTTCGTCCGTCTGGAAATCTGGGTTCAAAAATGGCACTGCCCCAAACCCGCACAAGGTATGCACCGTCGAGCTTTGCGCCCAGGGAAAAGGGGGCAGCCTTGGGCTCTCAGGTGCCAATGATGGTGCCCCATTACCCCTACAAAAGGCACAATGGCTTTCTGTCCTGGCACCTTTTCCCAAGGAGGAATCTTCATCGGTTTGGAATTCTGGTCTGAGAATGGCCACTTTCCTGGACCCGCAAGTGGAACGCACCATCGAGCTTTGCGTCCAGGGAAAAGGTTGCAGCCTTGGGCTCTCAGGTGCCAATGATGGGGCCCCATTACCTTTACAAAAAGCACAATGGCTTTCTGTCCTGGCACCTTTTCCCTGGGAGGAGTCGTCATCCGTCTGGAATCCTGGGCTGAACAAAGCACTTTCTCTGACCTGCACGTGGCAGGCACCATCTAGCTTTGCACCCACGGAAAAGGTGGCAGCCTTCGGCTCTCAGGTGCCAACTATGGGTCCCCGTTAACACTAGATAAATAACAATCGCTTTCTGTCCTGGCACCTTTTCCCTGGGAGGAATTTTCGTCCGTCTGGAATTCTGGGCTGAAAAACGGCACTTCCCCAGACCTGCAAGTGGAACGCACCGTCGAGCTTTGCGCCTAGGGAAAAGGTGGCAGCCTTGGGCTCTCAGGTGCCAATGATGGGGCCCCATTACCCCTAGAAAAAGAACAATCGCTTTCTGTCCTGGCACCTTTTCCCTGGGAGGCATCTTCATTGGTCTGGAATTCTGGGCTGAAAACGGCTCTTTCCCTTACCCGCATGTGGCACGCAACGTCGAGCTTTGCGCCCAGGGAAAAGGTGGCAGCCCTGGGCTCTCAGCTGCCAATTTTGGGGCCCCATTAACCCTAGAAAAGGCAGAATCGTTTCTGTCCTGGCACCTTTTCCTTGGGAGAAATCTTCGCTGGCCTGGAATTCTGGCATGAGAAATGGCACATTCCCGGACTTGCAAGTGGCACGCGCCGTCGACATTTGCGCCCAGGGAAAAGGTGGCAGCCTTGGGCTCTCAGGTGCCAAAGATGGGGCCCCATTAATCTAGAAAAGGCACAATGTCTTTCTGTCCTGACACCTTTTCCCAGAGAGGAATCGACTTCCGTCTGGAATTCGGGGCAGTAAAACGGCCCTTTCCCGGACCCGCATAGGGTATGCAGCGTCGAGCTTTGCACCCAGGGAAAAGGTGGCAGCCTTGGGCTCTCAGGTGCCAATGATGGGGCCCAATTAGCATTACAAAATACACAATGGCTTTGTCTCCTGGTACCTTTTCCCTCTGAGGAATCTTCATAGGTCTGGAATTCTGGGCTGAAAAATGACACTTTCCCGGACCCGCACGTGGAACGCTCCGTCGAGCTTTGCGCCCAGGGAAAAGCTGGCAGCCTTGGGTTCTCAGGTGTCAATTTTGGGGCCCCATTAACCCTAGAAAAGGCACAATTGCTTTCTGTCCAGGCACCTTTTCCCTGGGAGAAATCTTCATCGGCCTTGAATTCTGGGATGAGAAACAGCACATTCCTGGACCCGCAAGTGGCACGTACCGTCGAGCTTTGCGCTCAGGGACAAGGTTGCAGCCTTGGGTTCTCAGGTGTCAATGATGGAGCCCCATTAACCCTAGAAAAGGAACAATCGCTTTCTGTCCTGACACCTTTTCCCAGGGAGGAATCTTCATCGGTCTGGAATTCTGGAATGAGAAACGGCAATTTCCCGGACCCTCACGTAGCACGCATGGTCGAGCTTTGCGCCAGGGTATAGGAGGCAACCTTGGGCTCTCAGGTACCAATGATGGAGCCCGATTAACCCTAAAAATGGAACAATCGCTTTCTTTCCTGGGAGCCTCTTCCCTGTGAGGAGTCTTCATCCGTCTGGAATTGAGGGCTGAAAAACGGCACTTTCCCGGACAAGAAAGTGGTATGCGCCGTTGATGTTTGCGCCCACGGAAAAGGTGGCAGCCTTGAACTCTGAGGTGCCAATGATGGGGCACCATTGACCCTAGAAAAGGACAATTCGATTTCTGACCTGACACCTTTTCCCTGGGAGATGTCTTGGTCCGTCTGGAATTCTGGGCTGAAAAATGGCACTTCCCCGGAACCGCAAGTGGCACGCGCCGTCGACATTTGCGCCCAGGCAAAAGGTGGCAGTTTTGGGCTCTCAGGTGCCAATGATGGGGCCCCGTTAACACTAGAAAAATAACACTTGCTTTCTGTCCCAGCACCTTTTCCCAGGGAGGAATCTTTGTCCGTCTGGAAATCTGGGTTCAAAAATGGCACTGCCCCAAACCCGCACAAGGTACGCACCGTCGAGCTTTGCGCCCAGGGAAAAAGGGGCAACCTTGGGCTCTCAGCTGCCAATGATGGTGCCCCATTACCCCTACAAAAGGCACAATGGCTTTCTGTCCTGGCACCTTTTCCCAGGGAGGAATCTTCATCGGTTTGGAATTCTGGTCTGAGAATCGGCACTTTCCTGGACCCGCAAGTGGAACGCACCATCGAGCTTTGCATCCAGGGAAAAGGTGGCAGTCTTGAGTTCTCAGGTGCCAATGATGGGACCCCATTACCTTTACAAAAAGCACAATGGCTTTCTGTCCTGGCACCTTTTCCCTGGGAGGAGTCTTCATTGGTCTGGAATTCTGGGCTGTAAAATGGCACTTTCTGGGACCAGCACGTGGCACGCACTGTCGTGCTTTGCGCCCAGGGAAAAGGAGGCAACCTCTGGCTCTCAGATGCCAATGATGGGCCCCCATTAACACTAGAAATGGAACAATCGCTTTCTGTCTTTGGAGCCCTTTCCCTGGGAGGAGTCGTCATCCGTCTGGAATCCTGGGCTGAACAAAGCACTTTCTCTGACCTGCACGTGGCAGGCACCATCTAGCTTTGCGCCCAGGGAAGAGGTGACAGCCTTGGGCTCTCAGGTGCCAATGATGGGGCCCGATTAACTCTAGAAATGGAACACTCGCTTTCTGTCCTGGCAGCTTTTCCCTGGGTGGAATCTTCATCCGTCTAGAATTCTGTGCTAAAAACCGGCACTTTCCCAGACCCGCAAGTGGCAAGCACCCTCGACATTTGCGCCCAGGGAAAAGGTGGCAGCCTTGGGCTCTCAGGTGCCAAGGATTGGGCCCCATTAACACTAGAAAAATCACACTTGCTTTCTGTCCTGGCACCTTTTCCCAGGGAGGAATCTTCGTCCGTCTGGAAATCTGGGTTCAAAAATGGCACTGCCCCAAACGCGCACAAGGTACACACCGTCGAGCTTTGCGCCCAGGGAAAAGGGGGCAGCCTTGGGCTCTCAGCTGCCAATGATGGTGCCCCATTACCTTTACAAAAAGCACAATGGCTTTCTGTCCTGGCACCTTTTCCCTGGGAGGAATCCTCATTGGTCTGGAATTCTGGGCTGTAAAATAGCACTTTCTGGGAAAAGGCCCAATGGCTCGACCATGCGTGCTACATGAGGGTCCGGGAAAGTGCCGTTTCTCATTCCAGAATTCCAGACCGATGACGATTCCTCCCTGGGAAAAGGTGTCAGGACAGAAAGCGATTGTTCCTTTTCTAGGGTTAATGGGGCTCCATCATTGACACCTGAGAACCCAAGGCTGCAACCTTTTCCCTGAGCGCAAAACTCGACGGTGCGTGCCACTTGCGGGTCCAGGAATGTGCTGTTTCTCATCCCAGAATTCGAGGCCGATGAAGATTTCTCCCAGGGAAAAGGTGCCAGGGAAGAAAGCAATTGTGCCTTTTCTAGGGTTAATGGGGTCCCAAAATTGACACCTGAGAGCCCAAGGGTGCCACCTTTTCTCTGGGCGCAAAGCTCGACGGAGCGTTCCACGTGCGGGTCCGGGAAAGGGCCGTTTTTCAGCCCAGAATTCCAGACGGAAGTCGATTCCTCTCTGGGAAAATGTGCCGGGACAGAAAGCCATTGTGCCTTTTCTAGGGTTAATGGGGCCTCAAAATTGACACCTGAGAGCCCAAGGCTGCCACCTTTTCCCTGGGTGCAAAGCTTGACGGAGAGTTCCACGTGCGGGTCCGGGAAAGTGCCATTTTTCAGCCCAGAATTCCAGAGCTATGAAGATTCCTCAGAGGGAAAAGGTACCAGGAGACAAAGCCATTGTGTATTTTGTAATGCTAATTGGGCTCCATCTTTAGGACCTGAGAGCTCAGGGCTGCCACCTTTTCCCTGGGTGCAAAGCTCGACAGTGCATACCCTGTGCGGGTCCGGGAAAGGGCCGTTTTTCAGCCCAGAATTCCAGACGGAAGTCGATTCCTCTCTTGGAAAAGGTGTCAGGACAGAAAGCCATTGTGCCTTTTCTAGGGGTAATGGGACCTCATCTTTGGCACCTGAGAGCCCAAGGCTGCCACCTTTTCCCTGGGCGCAAATGTCGACGGCGCATGCCACTTGCAAGTCCGGGAATGTGCCGTTTCTCATCCCAGAATTCCAGGCCAGCGAAGATTTCTCCCTGGGAAAAGGTGCCAGGACAGAAAGTGATTGTGCCTTTTCTAAGGTTAATGGGGCCCGAAAATTGGCAACTGAGAGCCCAGGGTTGCCACCTTTTCCCTGGGCTCAAAGCTCGACGGTGCGTGCCACATGCGGGTAAGGGAAAGAGTCGTTTTCAGCCCAGAATTCCAGACCAATGAAGATTCCTCCCAGGGAAATGGTGCGAGGACACAAAGCGATTGTTTTTTTTCTAGGGGTAATGGGGCACCATCATTGGCACCTGAGAACCCAAGGCTGCCACCTTTTGCCTGGGCACAAAGCTCGACGGTGCGTTCCACTTGCGGGTCCGGGGAAGTGCCGTTTTTCAGTCCAGAATTCCAGACGGACGAAAATTCCTCCCAGGGAAAAGGTGCCAGGACAGAAAGCCATTGTTATTTATCTAGTGTTAATGGGTACCCATCATTGGCACCTGAGAGCCCAAGGCTGCCACCATTTCCGTGGGTGCAAAGCTAGATGGTGCCTGCCACGTGCAGGTCAGAGAAAGTGCTTTGTTCAGCCCAGGATTCCAGACGGATGACGACTCCTCCCAGGGAAAAGGCTCCCAGGACAGAAAGCGATTGTTCCATTTCTAGTGTTAATGGGGGCCCGTCATTGGCATCTCAGAGCCAGAGGTTGCCTCCTTTTGCCTGGGCGCAGAGCACGACAGTGCGTGCCACGTGCTGGTCCCAGAAAGTGCCATTTTTCAGACCAGAATTCCAGACCAATGAAGACTCCTCCCAGGGAAAAGGTGCCAGGACAGAAAGCCATTGTGCTTTTTGTAAAGGTAATGGGGCCCCATCGTTGGCACTTCAGAGCCCAAGACTGCCACCTTTTCCCTGGACGCAAAGCTCGATGGTGCGTTCCACTTGCGGGTCCAGGAAAGTGCAGATTCTCAGACCAGAATTCCAAACCGATGAAGATTCCTCCCTGGGAAAAGGTGTCAGGACAGAAAGCCATTGTGCCTTTTGTAGGTGTAATGGGGCACCATCATTGGCAGCTGAGAGCCCAAGGCTGCCCCCTTTTCCCTGGGCGCAAAGCTCGATGGTGTGTACCTTTTGCGGGTTTCGGGCAGTGCCATTTTTGAACCCAGATTTCCAGACGGATGTAGATTCCTCCCTGGGAAAAGGTGCCAGGACAGAAAGCAAGTGTTATTTATCTAGTGTTAACGGGGCCCCATCATTGGCACTTGAGAGCCCAAGGCTGCCACCTTTTCCCTGGACGCAAAGCTCGATGGTGCGTGCCAATTGCGGGTCCGGGGAAGTGCCATTTTTCAGCCCAGAATTCCAGACGGACGAAGACACCTCCCAGGGAAAAGGTGCCAGGTCAGAAATCGAATTGTCCTTTTCTAGGGTCAATGGTGCCCCATCATTGCCACCTTTTCCGTGGACGCAAACATCAACGGCGCGTACCACTTTCTTGTCCGGGAAAGTGCCGTTTTTCAGCCCTCAATTCCAGACGGATGAAGACTCCTCACAGGGAAGAGGCTCCCAGGACAGAAAGCGATTGTTCCATTTCTAGGGTTAATCGGGCTCCATCATTGGCACCTGAGAGCCCAAGGTTGCCTCCTATACCCTGGGCGCAAAGCTCGACCATGCGTGCTACGTGAGGGTTCGGGAATTTGCCGTTCATTCCAGAATTCCAGACCGATGAAGATTCCTCCCTGGGAAAAGGTGTCAGGACAGAAAGCGATTGTTCCTTTTCTAGGGTTAATGGGGCTCCATCATTGACACTTGAGAGCCGAAGGCTGCAACCTTTTTTCTGAGCGCAAATCTCAACGGTGCGTGCCACTTGCGGGTCCAGGAATGTGCCGTTTCTCATCCCAAAATTCGAGGCCGATGAAGATTTCTCCCAGGGAAAAGGTGCCAGGACAGAAAGCAATTGTGCCTTTTCTAGGGTTAATGGGGCTCCATCATTGACACCTGAGAGCCCATGTCTGCCACCTTTTCCTTGGGCGCAAAGCTCGACGGAGCGTTCCATGTGCAGGTGCAGGAAAGTGCCATTTTTCAGCCCAGAATTCCAGACCTATGAAGATTCCTCAGAGGGAAAAGGTACCAAGAGACAAAGCCATTGTGTATTTTGTAATGCTAATTGGGCCCCATCATTGGCACCTGAGAGCCCAAGGCTGCCACCTTTTCCCTGGGTGCAAAGCTCAACGGTGCATACCCTGTGCGGGTCCAGGAAAGGGCCGTTTTTCAGCCCAGAATTCCAGACGGAAGTCGATTTCTCCCTGGGAAAAGGTGTCAGGACAGAAAGCCATTGTGCCTTTTCTAGGGGTAATGGGTCCCCATCTTTGGCACCTGAGAGCCCAAGGCTGTCACCTTTTCCCTGGGCGCAAATGTCGACGGCGCGTGCCACTTGCAAGTCCGGGAATGTGCCGTTTCTCATCCCAGAATTCCAGGCCAGCGAAGATTTCTCCCTGGGAAAAGGTGCCAGGACAGAAAGCCATTGTGCCTTTTCTAGGCTTAATGGGGCCCCAAAATTGGCAGCTGAGAGCCCAGGGCTGCCACCTATACCCTGTGCGCAAAGCTCGACGGTGCGTGCCACATGCGGGTAAGGGAAAGAGGCGTTTTCAGCCCAGAATTCCAGACCAATGAGGATTCCTCCCAGGGAAATGGTGCCAGGGCAGAAAGCGATTCTTCTTTTTCTAGGGGTAATGGGGCCCCATCATTGGCACCCGAGAGCCCAAGGCTGTCACATTTTGCCTGGGCACAAAGCTCGACGGTACGTTCCACTTGCAGGATCGGGGGAAGTGCCGTTTTTCAGCCCAGAATTCCAGACGAACGATTATTCCTCCCTGGGAAAAGGTGCCAGGACAGAAGGCGATTGTTATTTATCTAGTGTTAACGGGGACCCATCATTGGCACCTGAGAGCCCAAGGCTGCCACCTTTTCCCTGGGCGCAAATGTCGACGGTGCCTCCCACGTGCAGGTCAGAGAAAGACCTTTGTTCAGCCCAGGATTCCAGACGGATGACGACTCCTCCCAGGGAAAAGGCTCCCAGGACAGAAAGCGATTGTTCCATTTCTAGTGTTAATGGGGGCCCGTCATTGGCATCTCAGAGCCAGAGGTTGCCTCCTTTTCCCTGGGCGCAAAGCACGACAGTGCGTGCCTCGTGCTGGTCCCAGAAAGTGCCATTTTACAGCCCAGAATTCCAGACCAATGAAGACTCCTCCCAGGGAAAAGGTGCCAGGACAGAAAGCCATTGTTCTTTTTGTAAAGGTAATGGGGTCCCATCATTGGCACCTGAGAGCCCAAGGCTGCCACCTTTTGCCTGGGCACAAAGCTCGACGTTGCGTTCCACTTGCGGGTCCGGGGAAGTGCTGTTTTTCAGTCCAGAATTCCAGACGGACGAAAATTCCTCCCTGGGAAAAGGTGCCAGGACAGAAAGCGATTGTTATTTATCTAGTGTTAACGAGGACCCATCATTGGCACCTGAGAGCCCAAGGTTGTCACCTCTTCCCTGGGCGCAAAGCTAGATGGTGCCTGCCACGTGCAGGTCAGAGAAAGTTCTTTCTTCAGCCAAGGATTCCAGACGGCTGACGACTCCTCCCAGGGAAAAGGCTCCCAGGACAGAAAGCGATTGTTCCATTTCTAGTGTTAATGGGGGCCCGTCATTGGCATCTGAGAGCCAGAGGTTGCCTCCTTTTCCCTGGGCGCAAAGCACGACAGTGCGTGCCACGTGCTGGTCCCAGAAAGTGCCATTTTACAGCCCAGAATTCCAGACCAATGAAGACTCCTCCCAGGGAAAAGGTGCCAGGACAGAAAGCCATTGTGCTTCTTGTAAAGGTAATGGGGCCCCATCATTGGCACCTGAGAGCCCAAGACTGCCACCTTTTCCCTGGACGCAAAGCTCGATGGTGCGTTCCACTTGCGGGTCCAGGAAAGTGCCGATTCTCAGACCAGAAATCCAAGCCGATGAAGATTCCTCCCTGGGAAAAGGTGCCAGGACAGAAAGCCATTGTGCCTTTTGTAGGGGTAATGGGGCACCGTCATTGGTACCTGAGAGCCCAAGGCTGCCCCATTTTCCCTGGGCGCAAAGCTCGACGGTGTGTAAATTGTGCGGGTTTGGGGCAGTGCCATTTTTGAACCCAGATTTCCAGACGGACGAAGATTCCTCCCTGGGAAAAGGTGCCAGGACAGAAAGCAAGTGTTATTTTTCTAGTGTTAACGGGGCCCCATCATTGGCACCTGAGAGCCCAAGGCTGCCACCTTTTGCCTGGGTGCAAATGTCCACGGCGCGTGCCAATTGCGGGTCCGGGGAAGTGCCATTTTTCAGCCCAGAATTCCAGACGGACGAAGACACCTCCCAGGGAAAAGGTGCCAGGTCAGAAATCGAATTGTCCTTTTCTAGGGTCAATGATGCCCCATCATTGGCACCTGAGAGTTCAAGGCTGCGACCTTTTCCGTGGGCGCAAACATCAACGGCGCGTACCACTTTCTTGTCCGGGAAAGTGCCGTTTTTCAGCCCTCAATTCCAGACGGATGAAGACTCCTCACAGGGAAGAGGCTCCCAGGAAAGAAAGAGATTGTTCCATTTCTAGGGTTAATCGGGCCCCATAATAGGCACCTGAGAGCCCAAGGTTGCCTCCTATACCCTGGGCGCAAAGCTCGACCATGCGTGCTACGTGAGGGTCCGGGAAATTGCCGTTTCTCATTCCAGAATTCCAGACCGATGAAGATTCCTCCTTGAGAAAAGGTGTCAGGACAGGAAGTGATTGTGCCTTTTCTAGGCTTAATGGGGCCCCAAAATTGGCAGGTGAGAGCCCAGGGCTGCCACCTTTTCCCTGGGCGCAAAGCTCGACGGTGCGTGCCACATTCGGGTAAGGGAAAGAGACGTTTTCAGCCCAGAATTCCAGACCAATGAAGATTCCTCCCTGAGAAAAAGGCGCCAGGACAGAAAGCGATTGTTCTTTTTCTAGGGGTAATGGGGCCCCATCATTGGCACCTGAGAGCCCAAGCCTGCCACCTTTTGCCTGGGCACAAAGCTCGACGGTGCGTTCCACTTGCAGGTCCGGGGAAGTGCCGTTTTTCAGCCCAGAATTCCAGATGGACGAAAATTCCTCCCAGGGAAAAGGTGCCAGGACAGAAAGCGATTGTTATTTATCTAGTGTTAACGGGGACTCATCATTGGCACCTGAGAGCCCAAGGCTGCCACCTTTTCCCTGGGTGCAAAGCTAGATGGTGCCTGCCACGTGCAGGTCAGAGAAAGTGCTTTGTTCAGCCCAGGATTCCAGACGGATGACGTCTCCTCCCAGGGAAAAGGCTCCCAGGACAGAAAGCGATTGTTCCATTTCTAGTGTTAATGGGGGCCCGTCATTGGCATCTGAGAGCCAGAGGTTGCCTTCTTTTGCCTGGGCGCAAAGCACGACAGTGCGTGCCACGTGCTGGTCCCAGAAAGTGCCATTTTACAGCCCAGAATTCCAGACCAATGAAGACTCCTCCCAGGGAAAAGGTGCCAGGACAGAAAGCCATTGTTCTTTTTGTAAAGGTAATGGGGCCCCATCATTGGCACCTGAGAACCCAAGACTGCCACCTTTCCCCTGGACGCAAAGCTCGATGGTGCGTTCCACTTGCTGGTCCAGGAAAGTGCCGATTCTCAGACCAGAAATCCAAGCCGATGAAGATTTCTCCCTGGGAAAAGGTGCCAGGACAGAAAGCAATTGTGCCTTTTCTAGGGTTAATGGGGCACCATCATTGACACCTGAGAGCCCATGTCTGCCACCTTTTCCTTGGGCGCAAAGCTCGACGGAGCGTTCCATGTGCAGGTGCAGGAAAGTGCCATTTTTCAGCCCAGAATTCCAGACCTATGAAGATTCCTCAGAGGGAAAAGGTACCAAGAGACAAAGCCATTGTGTATTTTGTAATGCTAATTGGGCCCCATCATTGGCACCTGAGAGCCCAAGGCTGCCACCTTTTCCCTGGGTGCAAAGCTCAACGGTGCATACCCTGTGCGGGTTTGGGAAAGGGCCGTTTTTCAGCCCAGAATTCCAGACGGAAGTCGATTTCTCCCTGGGAAAAGGTGTCAGGACAGAAAGCCATTGTGCCTTTTCTAGGGGTAATGGGTCCCCATCTTTGGCACCTGAGAGCCCAAGGCTGTCACCTTTTCCCTGGGCGCAAATGTCGACGGCGCGTGCCACTTGCAAGTCCGGGAATGTGCCGTTTCTCATCCCAGAATTCCAGGCCAACGAAGATTTCTCCCTGGGAAAAGGTGCCAGGACAGAAAGCCATTGTGCCTTTTCTAGGCTTAATGGGGCCCCAAAATTGGCAGCTGAGAGCCCAGGGCTGCCACCTTTTCCCTGGGCGCAAAGCTCGACGGTGCGTGCCACATGCGGGTAAGGGAAAGAGGCGTTTTCAGCCCAGAATTCCAGACCAATGAGGATTCCTCCCAGGGAAATGGTGCCAGGGCAGAAAGCGATTCTTCTTTTTCTAGGGGTAATGGGGCCCCATCATTGGCACCCGAGAGCCCAAGGCTGTCACATTTTGCCTGGGCACAAAGCTCGACGGTACGTTCCACTTGCAGGATCGGGGGAAGTGCCGTTTTTCAGCCCAGAATTCCAGACGAACGATTATTCCTCCCTGGGAAAAGGTGCCAGGACAGAAGGCGATTGTTATTTATCTAGTGTTAACGGGGACCCATCATTGGCACCTGAGAGCCCAAGGCTGCCACCTTTTCCCTGGGCGCAAATGTCGACGGTGCCTGCCACGTGCAGGTCAGAGAAAGACCTTTGTTCAGCCGAGGATTCCAGACGGATGACGACTCCTCCCAGGGAAAAGGCTCCCAGGACAGAAAGCGATTGTTCCATTTCTAGTGTTAATGGGGGACCGTCATTGGCATCTCAGAGCCAGAGGTTGCCTCCTTTTCCCTGGGCGCAAAGCACGACAGTGCGTGCCACGTGCTGGTCCCAGAAAGTGCCATTTTACAGCCCAGAATTCCAGACCAATGAAGACTCCTCCCAGGGAAAAGGTGCCAGGACAGAAAGCCATTGTGCTTCTTGTAAAGGTAATGGGGCCCCATCATTGGCACCTGAGAGCCCAAGACTGCCACCTTTTCCCTGGACGCAAAGCTCGATGGTGCGTTCGACTTGCGGGTCCAGGAAAGTGCGGATTCTCAGACCAGAATTCCAAACCGATGAAGATTCCTCCCTGGGAAAAGGTGCCAGGACAGAAAGCCATTGTGCCTTTTGTAGGGGTAATGGGGTACCGCCATTGGTACCTGAGAGCCCAAGGCTGCCCCCTTTTCCCTGGGCGCAAAGCTCGACGGTGTGTAAATTGTGCGGGTTTGGGGCAGTGCCATTTTTGAACCCAGATTTCCAGACGGACAAAGATTCCTCCCTGGGAAAAGGTGCCAGGACAGAAAACTAGTGTTATTTTTCTAGTGTTAACGGGGCCCCATCATTGGCACCTGAGAGCCCAAGGCTGCCACCTTTTGCCTGGGCGCAAATGTCGACAGCGGGTGCCACTTGCGGGTCCGGGGAAGTGCCATTTTTCAGCCCAGAATTCCAGACGGACGAAGACACCTCCCAGGGAAAAGGTGCCAGGTCAGAAATCGAATTGTCCTTTTCTAGGGTCAATGGTGCCCCATCATTGGCACCTGAGAGTTCAAGGCTGACACCTTTTCCGTGGGTGCAAACATCAACGGCACGTACCACTTTCTTGTCCGGGAAAGTGCCGTTTTTCAGCCCTCAATTCCAGACGGATGAAGACTCCTCACAGGGAAGAGGCTCCCAGGAAAGAAAGCGATTGTTCCATTTCTAGGGTTAATCGGGCCCCATGATAGGCACCTGAGAGCCCAAGATTGCGTCCTATAACCTGGGCGCAAAGGTCGACCATGCGTGCTACGTGAGGGTCCAGGAAATTGCTGTTTCTCGTTCCAGAATTCCAGACCGATGAAGATTCCTCCCTGGTAAAAGGTGCCAGGACAGGAATGGATTTCTCCTTTTCTAGGAGTAATGGGGACCCATCATTGACACCTGAGAGCCGAAGGCTGCAACCTTTTCCCTGAGCGCAAAGCTCGACGGTGCGTGCCACTTGCGGGTCCAGGAATGTGCTGTTTCTCATCCCAGAATTCGAGGTCGATGAAGATTTCTCCCAGGGAAAAGGTGCCTGGACAGAAAGACATTGTGCCTATTCTAGGGGTTATGGGACCTCATCTTTGGCACCTGAGAGCCCAAGGCTGCCACCTTTTCTCTGGGCGCAAATGTCGACGGTGCGTGCCACATGCGGGTAAGGGAAAGAGCCCTTTTCAGCCCAGAATTCCAGACCAATGAAGATTCCTCCCAGGGAAAAGGTGCCAGGACAGAAAGCGATTGTTCTTTTTCTAGGGGTAATGGGGCCCCATCACTGGCACCTGAAAGCCCAAGGCTGCAACCTTTTGCCTGGGCACAAAGCTCGACGGTGCGTTCCACTTGCAGTTCCGGGGAAGTGCCGTTTTTCAGCCCAGAATTCCAGACGGACGAAAATTCCTCCCAGGGAAAAGGTGCCAGGACAGAAAGCAAGTGTTATTTTTCTAGTGTTAACGGGGCACCATCACTGGCACCTGAGAGCCCAAGGCTGCCACCTTTTCCCTGGGCGCAAAACTTGATGGAGCGTTCCACGTGCGGGTCCGGGAAAGTGCCATTTTTCAGCCCAGAATTCCAGACCTATGAAGATTCCTCAGAGGGAAAAGGTACCAGGAGACAAAGCCATTGTGTATTTTGTAATGCTAATTCGGCCCCGTCATTGGCACCTAAGAGCCCAAGGCTGCCACCTTTTCCCTGGGTGCAAAGCTCGACGGTGCATACCCTGTGCGGGTCCGGGAAAGGGCCGTTTTTCAGCCCAGAATTCCAGACGGAAGTCGATTCCTCTCTGGGAAAAGGTGTCAGGACAGAAAGTCATAGTGCCTTTTCTAGGGGTAATGGGGCCCCATCTTTGGCACCTGAGAGCCCAAGGCTGCCACCTTTTCCCTGGGCGCAAATGTCGACGGTGCGTGCCACTTGCAAGTCCGGGAATGTGCCGTTTCTCATCCCAGAATTCCAGGCCAGCGAAGATTTCTCCCTGGGAAAAGGTGCCAGGACAGAAAGCGATTGTGCCTTTTCTAGGGTTAATGGGGCCCCAAAATTGGCAGCTGAGAGGCCAGGGCTGCCACCTTTTCCCTGGGCGCAAAGCTCGACGGTGCGTGCCACATGCGGGTAAGGGAAAGAGCCGTTTTCAACCCAGAAATCCAGACCAATGAAGATTCCTCCCTGGGAAAAGGTGCCAGGACAGAAAGCGATTGTTCTTTTTCTAGGGGTAATGGGGCCCCATCATTGGCACCTGAGAGCCCAAGGCTGCCACCTTTTGCCTGGGCACAAAGCTCGACGTTGCGTTCCACTTGCGGGTCCGGGGAAGTGCCGTTTTTCAGTCCAGAATTCCAGACGGACGAAAATTCCTCCCTGGGAAAAGGTGCCAGGACAGAAAGCGATTGTTATTTATCTAGTGTTAACGAGGACCCATCATTGGCACCTGAGAGCCCAAGGCTGCCACCTCTTCCCTGGGCGCAAAGCTAGATGGTGCCTGCCACGTGCAGGTCAGAGAAAGTTCTTTCTTCAGCCCAGGATTCCAGACGGCTGACGACTCCTCCCAGGGAAAAGGCTCCCAGGACAGAAAGCGATTTTTCCATTTCTAGTGTTAATGGGGGCCCGTCATTGGCATCTGAGAGCCAGAGGTTGCCTCCTTTTCCCTGGACGAAGAGCACGACAGTGCGTGCCACGTGCTGGTCCCAGAAAGTGCCATTTTACAGCCCAGAATTCCAGACCAATGAAGACTCCTCCCAGGGAAAAGGTGCCAGGAGAGAAAGCCATTGTGCTTCTTGTAAAGGTAATGGGGCCCCATCATTGGCACCTGAGAGCCCAAGACTGCCACCTTTTCCCTGGACGCAAAGCTCGATGGTGCGTTCCACTTGCGGGTCCAGGAAAGTGCCGATTCTCAGACCAGAAATCCAAGCCAATGAAGATTCCTCCCTGGGAAAAGGTGCCAGGACAGAAAGCCATTGTGCCTTTTGTAGGGGTAATGGGGCACCGTCATTGGTACCTGAGAGCCCAAGGCTGCCCCATTTTCCCTGGGCGCAAAGCTCGACGGTGTGTAAATTGTGCGGGTTTGGGGCAGTGCCATTTTTGAACCCAGATTTCCAGACGGACGAAGATTCCTCCCTGGGAAAAGGTGCCAGGACAGAAAGCAAGTGTTATTTTTCTAGTGTTAACGGGGCCCCATCATTGGCACCTGAGAGCCCAAGGCTGCCACCTTTTGCCTGGGTGCAAATGTCGACGGCGCGTGCCACTTGCGGGTCCGGGGAAGTGCCATTTTTCAGCCCAGAATTCCAGACGGACGAAGACACCTCCCAGGGAAAAGGTGTCAGGTCAGAAATCGAATTGTCCTTTTCTAGGGTCAATGATGCCCCATCATTGGCACCTGAGAGTTCAAGGCTGCCACCTTTTCCGTGGGCGCAAACATCAACGGCACGTACCACTTTCTTGTCCGGGAAAGTGCCGTTTTTCAGCCCTGAATTCCAGACGGATGAAGACTCCTCACAGGGAAGAGGCTCCCAGGAAAGAAAGCGATTGTTCCATTTCTAGGGTTAATCGGGCCCCATAATAGGCACCTGAGAGCCCAAGGTTGCCTCCTATACCCTGGGCGCAAAGCTCGACCATGCGTGCTACGTGAGGGTCCGGGAAATTGCTGTTTCTCGTTCCAGAATTCCAGACCGATGAAGATTCCTCCCTGGGAAAAGGTGCCAGGACAGGAATGGATTTCTCCTTTTCTAGGAGTAATGGGGACCCATCATTGACACCTGAGAGCCGAAGCCTGCAACCTTTTCCCTGAGCGCAAAGCTCGACGGTGCGTGCCACTTGCGGGTCCAGGAATGTGCTGTTTCTCATCCCAGAATTCCAGACCGATGAAGATTCCTCCCAGGGAAAATGTGCCAGGACAGAAAGCAATTTTGCCTTTTCTAGGGTCAATGGGGCCCCAAAATTGACACCTGAGAGCCCAAGGCTGCCACCTTTTCCCTGGGCGCAAAGCTCGACGGAGCGTTCCACGTGCAGGTCCGGGAAAGTGCCATTTTTCAGCCCAGAATTCAAGACCTGTGAAGATTCCTCAGAGGAAAAGGTACCAGGAGACAAAGCCATTGTGTATTTTGTAATGCTAATTGGGCCCCATCATTGGCACCTGTGAGCCCAAGGCTGCCACCTTTTCCCCGGGCGCAAAGCTCGACGGTGCGTGCCACCTGCGGGTAAGGGAAAGAGCCGTTTTCAGCCCAGAATTCCAGACCAATGAAGATTCCTCCCAGGGAAAAGGTGCCAGGACAGAACGCGATTGTTCTTTTTCTAGGGGTAATGGGGCCCCACATTGGCACCTGAGACCCCAAGGCTGCCACATTTTCCTGGGCGCAAAGCTCGACGGTGCGTTCCACTTGCAGGTCCGGGAAAGTGCCGTTTTTCAGCCCAGAATTCCAGACGGACGAAAATTCCTCCCAGGGAAAAGGTGCCAGGACAGAAAGCAAGTGTTATTTTTCAGTGTTAACGGGGCCCCATCATTGGCACCTCAGAGCACAAGGCTGCCACCTTTTGCCTGGGCGCAAATGTCGACGGCGCGTGCCACTTGCGGGTCCGGGGAAGTGCCATTTTTCAGCCCAGAATTCCAGACGGACGAAGACACCTCCCAGGGAAAAGGTGCCAAGTCAGAAATCGAATTGTCCTTTTCTAGGGTCAATAGTGCCCCATCATTGGCACCTGAGAGTTCAAGGCTGCCACCTTTTCCGTGGGCGCAAACATCAACGGCGCGTACCACTTTCTTGTCCGGGAAAGTGCCGTTTTTCAGCCCTCAATTCCAGACGGATGAAGACTCCTCACAGGGAAGAGGCTCCCAGGAAAGAAAGCGATTGTTCCATTTTTAGGGTTAATCGGGCTCCATCATTGGCACCTGAGAGCCCAAGGTTGCCTCCTATACCCTGGGCGCAAAGCTCGACCATGCGTGCTACGTGAGGGTCCGAGAAATTGCTGTTTCTCATTCCAGAATTCCAGACCGATGAAGATTCCTCCCTGGGAAAAGGTGTCAGGACAGAAAGTGATTGATCATTTTCTAGGGTTAATGGGGCTCCATCATTGACACCTGAGAGCTAAAGGCTGCAACATTTACCCTGAGCGCAAAGCTCGACGGTGCGTGCCACTTGCGGGTCCAGGAATGTGCTGTTTCTCATCCCAGAATTCCAGGCCGATGAAGATTTCTCCCAGGGAAAAGGTGCCTGGACAGAAAGCAATTGTGCCTTTTCTAAGGTTAATGGGGCCCCAAAATTGACACCTGAGAGCCCAAGGCTGCCACCTTTTCCCTGGGCGCAAAGCTCGACAGAGCGTTCCGCGTGCGGGTCCGGGAAAGTGCCATTTTTCAGCCCAGAATTCCAGACCTATGAAGATTCCTCAGAAGGAAAAGGTACCAGGAGACAAAGCCATTGTGTATTTTGTAATGCTAATTGGGCCCCATTATTGGCACCTGTGAGCCCAAGGCTGCCACCTTTTCCCTGGGTGCAAAGCTCGACGGTGCATACCATGTGCGGGTCCGGGAAAGGGCCGTTTTTCAGCCCAGAATTCCAGACAGAAGTCGATTCCTCTCTGGGAAAAGGTGTCAGGACAGAAAGCCATTGTGCCTTTTCTAGGGGTAATGGGGACCCATCTTTGGCACCTGAGAGCCCAAGGCTGCCACCTTTTTCCTGGGCGCAAATGTCGACGGCGCGTGCCACTTGCAAGTCCGGGAATGTGCCGTTTCTCATGCCAGAATTCCAGGCCAGCGAAGATTTCTCCCTGGGAAAAGGTGCCAGGACAGAAAGCCATTGTGCCTTTTCTAGGGTTAATGGGGCCTCAAAATTGGCAGCTGAGATCCCAGGGCTGCCACCTTTTTCCTGGGCGCAAAGCTCGACGGTGCGTGCCACATGCGGGTAAGGGAAAGAGCCGTTTTCAGCCCAGAATTCCAGACCAATGAAGATTCCTCCCAGGGAAAAGGTGCCAGGACAGAAAGCGATTGATCTTTTTCTAGGGGTAATGGGGCCCCATCTTTGGCACCTGAGAGTCCAAGGCTGCCATCTTTTGCCTGGGCACAAAGCTCGACGGTGCGTTCCACTTGCAGGTCCGGGGAAGTGCCGTTTTTCAGTCCAGAATTCCAGACAGAGGAAAATTCCTCCCTGGGAAAAGGTGCCAGGACAGAAAGCGATTGTTATTTATCTAGTGTTAACGGGGACCCATAGTTGGCACCTGAGAGCCCAAGGCTGCCACCTCTTCCCTGGGCGCAAAGCTAGATGGTGCCTGCCACGTGCAGGTCAGAGAAAGTGCTTTGTTCAGCCCAGAATTCCAGACGGATGACGTCTCCTCCCAGGGAAAAGGCTCCCAGGACAGAAAGCTATTGTTCCATTTCTAGTGTTAATGGGGGCCCGTCATTGGCATCTGAGAGCCAGAGGTTGCCTCCTTTTGCCTGGGCGCAGAGCACGACAGTGCATGCCACGTGCTGGTCCCAGAAAGTGCCATTTTACAGTCCAGAATTCCAGACCAATGAAGACTCCTCCCAGGGAAAAGGTGCCAGGACAGAAAGCCATTGTGCTTTTTGTAAAGGTAATGGGGCCCCATCATTGGCACCTGAGAGCCCAAGACTGTCACCTTTTCCCTGGATGCAAAGCTCGATGGTGCGTTCCACTTGCTGGTCCAGGAAAGTGCCGATTCTCAGACCAGAATTCCAAGCCGATGAAGATTCCTCCCTGGGAAAAGGTGCCAGGACAGAAAGCGATTGTGCCTTTTGTAGGGGTAATGGGTCCCCATCATTGGCACCTGAGAGCCCAAGGCTGCCCCCTTTTCCCTGGGCGCAAAGCTCGATGGTGTGTACCTTGTGCGGGTTTGGGACAGTGCCATTTTTGAACCCAGAATTCCAGACGGACGAAGATTCCTCTCTGGGAAAAGGTGCCAGGACAGAAAGCAAGTGTTATTTTTCTAGTGTTAACGGGCCCCAATCATTGGCACTTGAGAGCCCAAGGCTGCCACCTTTTCCCTGGGCGCAAATGTCGACGGCGCGTGCCACTTGCGGGTCCGGGGAAGTGCCATTTTTCAGCCCAGAATTCAAGACGGACGAAGACACCTGCCAGGGAAAAGGTGCCAGGTCAGAAATCGAATTGTCCTTTTCTAGTGTCCATGGTGCCCCATCATTGGCACCTCAGACTTCAAGGCTGCCACCTTTTCCGTGGGCGCAAACATCAACGGCACCTACCACTTTCTTGTCCGGGAAAGTGCCGTTTTTCAGCCCTGAATTCCAGACGGATGAAGACTCCTCACAGGGAAGAAGCTCCCAGGAAAGAAAGCGATTGTTCCATTTCTAGGGTTAATCGGGCTCCATCATTGGCACCTGAGAGCCCAAGGTTGCCTCCTATACCCTGGGCGCAAAGCTCGACCATGCGTGCTACGTGAGGGTCCGGGAAATTGCCGTTTCTCATTCCAGAATTCCAGACCGATGAAGATTCCTCCCTGGGAAAAGGTGCCAGGACAGAAAGCGATTGTGCCTTTTCTAGGCTTAATGGGGCCCCAAATTTGGCAGCTGAGAGTCCAGGGCTGCCACCTTTTCCCTGGGCGCAAAGCTCGACGGTGCGTGCCACATGCGGGTTAAGGAAAGAGCCGTTTTCAGCCCAGAATTCCAGACCAATGAAGATTCCTCTCTGGGAAAAAGGAGCCAGGACACAAAACGATTGTTCTTTTTCTAGGGGTAATGGGGCCCCATCATTGGCACCTGAGAGCCCAAGGCTGACACCTTGTGCCTGGGCACAAAGCTCGACGGTGCGTTCAACTTGCAGGTCCGGGGAAGTGCCGTTTTTCAGCCCAGAATTCCAGACGGACGAAAATTCCTCCCTGGGAAAAGGTGCCAGGACAGAAAGCCATTGTTATTTATCTAGTGTTAACGGGGACCCATCATTGGCACCTGAGAGCCCAAGGCTACCACCTTTTCCCTGGGTGCAAAGCTAGATGGTGCCTGCCACGTGCAGGTCAGAGAAAGTGCTTTGTTCATCCCAGGATTCCAGACGGATGACGTCTCCTCCCAGGGAAAAGGCTCCCAGGACAGAAAGCGATTGTTCCATTTCTAGTGTTAATGGGGGCCCGTCATTGGCATCTGAGAGCCAGAGGTTGCCTCCTTTTCCCTGGGCGCAAAGCACGACAGTGCGTGCCATGTGCTGGTCCCAGAAAGTGCCATTTTACAGCCCAGAATTCCAGACTAATGAAGACTCCTCCCAGGGAAAAGGTGCCAGGACAGAAAGCCATTGTGCTTTTTGTAAAGGTAATGGGGTCCCATCATTGGCACCTGAGAACCCAAGACTGCCACCTTTCCCCTGGACGCAAAGCTGGATGGTGCATTCCACTTGCTGGTCCAGGAAAGTGCAGATTCTCAGACCAGAAATCCAAGCCGATGAAGATTCCTCCCTGGGAAAAGGTGCCAGGACAGAAAGCCATTGTGCCTTTTGTAGGGGTAATGGGGCACCATCATTGGCACCTGAGAGCCCAAGGCTGCCCCCTTTTCCCTGGACGCAAAGCTCGATGGTGTGTAAATTGTGCGGGTTTGGACAGTGCCATTTTTGAACCCAGAATTCCAGACGGACGAAGATTCCTCTCTGGGAAAAGGTGACAGGACAGAAAGCAAGTGTTATTTTTCTAATGTTAACGGGGCCCCATCATTGGCACCTGAGAGCCCAAGGCTGCCACCTTTTTTCCTGGGCGCAAAGCTCGACGACGCGTGCCACTTGCGGGTCCGGGGAAGTGCCATTTTTCAGCCCAGAATTCCAGACGGATGAAGACACCTCCCAGGGAAAAGGTGCCAGGGCAGAAATCGAATTGTCCTTTTCTAGGGTCAATGGTGCCCCATCATTGGCACCTGAGAGTTCAAGGCTGCCACCTTTTCCGTGGGCGCAAACATCAACGGTGCGTACCACTTTCTTGTCCGGGAAATTGCCGTTTTTCAGCCCTGAATTCCAGACGGATGAAGACTCCTCACAGGGAAGAGGCTCCCAGGAAAGAAAGCGATTGTTCCATTTCTAGGGTTAATCGGGCCCCATAATAGGCACCTGAGAGCCCAAGGTTGCCTCCTATACCCTGGGCGCAAAGCTCGACCATGCGTGCTACGTGAGGGTCCGGGAAATTGCCGTTTCTCATTCCAGAATTCCAGACCGATGAAGATTCCTCCCTGGGAAAAGTTGTCAGGACAGAAAGCGTTTCTTCCGTTTCTAGGGTTAATGGGGCTCCATCATTGACACCTGAGAGCCCAAGGCTGCAACCTTTTCCCTGAGCGCAAAGCTCGACGGTGCGTGCCACTTGCGGGTCCAGGAATGTGCTGTTTCTCATCCCAGAATTCGAGGCCGATGAAGATTTCTCCCAGGGAAAAGGTGCCTGGACAGAAAGCAATTGTTCCTTTTCTAGGGTTAATGGGGCCCCAAAATGGACACCTGAGAGCCACAGGCTGCCACCTTTTGCCTGGGCGCAAAGCTCGACGGAGCGTTCCACGTGCGGGTCCGGGAAAGTGCCATTTTTCAGCCCAGAATTCCAGACTTATGAAGATTCCTCAGAAGGAAAAGGTACCAGGAGACAAAGCCATTGTGTATTTTGTAATGCTAATTGGGCCCCATTATTGGCACCTGTGAGCCCAAGGCTGCCACCTTTTCCCTGGGTGCAAAGCTCGACGGTGCATACCCTGTGCGGGTCCAGGAAAGGGCCGTTTTTCAGCCCAGAATTCCAGACAGAAGTCGATTCCTCTCTGGGAAAAGGTGTCAGGACAGAAAGCCATTGTGCCTTTTCTAGGGGTAATGGGGCCCCATCTTTAGCACCTGAGAGCCCAAGGCTGCCACCTTTTCCCTGGGCGCAAATGTCGACGGCACGTGCCACTTGCAAGTCCGGGAATGTGCCGTTTCTCATCCCAGAATTCCAGGCCAGCGAAGACTTCTCCCTGGGAAAAGGTGCCAGGACAGAAAGCAATTGTGCCTTTTCTAGGGTTAATGGGGCCCCAAAATTGGCAGCTGACAGCCCAGGGCTGCCACCTTTTCCCTGGGCGCAAAGCTCGACGGTGCGCGCCACTTGCGGGTAAGGGAAAGAGGCGTTTTCAGCCCAGAATTCCAGACCAATGAAGATTCCTCCCAGGGAAAAGGTGCCAGGACAGAAAGCAAGTGTTATTTTTCTAGTATTAACGGGGCCCCATCATTGGCACCTGAGAGCTCAAGGCTGCCACATTTTGCCTGGGCGCAAATGTCGACGGCGCGTGCCACTTGCGGGTCCGGGGAAGTGCCATTTTTCAGCCCAGAATTCCAGACGGACGAAGACACCTCCCAGGGAAAAGGTGCCAGGTCAGAAATCGAATTGTCCTTTTCTAGGGTCAATGGTGCCCCATCATTGGCACCTCAGACTTCAAGGCTGCCACCTTTTCCGTGGGCGCAAACATCAACGGCACGTACCACTTTCTTGTCCGGGAAAGTGCCGTTTTTCAGCCCTCAATTCCAGACGGATGAAGACTCCTCACAGGGAAGAGGCTCCCAGGAAAGAAAGCGATTCTTCCATTTCTAGGGTTAATCGGGCCCCATCATTGGCACCTGAGAGCCCAAGGTTGCCTCCTATACCCTGGGCGCAAAGCTCGACCATGCGTGCTACGTGAGGGTCCGGGAAATTGCCGTTTCTCATTCCAGAATTCCAGACCGATGAAGATTCCTCCCTGGGAAAAGGTGTCAGGACAGAAAGCGATTGTTCCTTTTCTAGGGTTAATGGGGCTCCATCATTGACACCTGAGAGCCCAAGGCTGCAACCTTTTCCCTGAGCGCAAAGCTCAACGGTGCGTGCCACTTGCGGGTCCAGGAATGTGCTGTTTCTCATCCCAGAATTCGAGGCCGATGAAGATTTCTCCCTGGGAAAAGGTGCCAGGGAAGAAAGCAATTGTGCCTTTTCTAGGGTTAATGGGGCCCCAAAATTGACACCTGAGAGCCCAAGGCTGCCACCTTTTCCCTGGGCGCAAAGCTCGACGGAGCGTTCCACGTGCGGGTCCGGGAAAGTGCCATTTTTCAGCCCAGAATTCCAGACCTAAGAAGATTCCTCAGAAGGAAAAGGTACCAGGAGACAAAGCCATTGTGTATTTTGTAATGCTAATTGGGCCCCATCATTGGCACCTGTGAGCCCAAGGCTGCCACCTTTTCCCTGGGTGCAAAGCTCGACGGTGCATACCCTGTGCAGGTCCGGGAAAGGGCCGTTTTTCAGCCCAGAATTCCAGACAGAAGTCGATTCCTCTCTGGGAAAAGGTGTCAGGACAGAAAGCCATTGTGCCTTTTCTAGGGTTAATGGGGCCCCATCTTTGGCACCTGAGAGCCCAAGGCTGCCACCTTTTCCCTGGGCGCAAATGTCGACGGCGCGTGCCACTTGCAAGTCCGGGAATGTGCCGTTTCTCATCCCAGAATTCCAGGCCAGCGAAGATTTCTCCCTGGGAAAAGGTGCCAGGACAGAAAGCGATTGTGCCTTTTCTAGGTTTAAGGGGGCCCCAAATTTGGTAGCTGAGAGCCCAGGGCTGCCACCTTTTCCCTGGGCGCAAAGCTCGACGGTGCGTGCCACTTGTGGGTAAGGGAAAGAGCCGTTTTCAGCCCAGAATTCCAGACCGATGAAGATTCCTCCCAGGGAAAAGGTGCCAAGACAGAAAGCCATTGTTCTTTTTCTAGGGGTAATGGGGCCCCATCATTGGCACCTGAGAGCCCAAGGCTGCCACCTTTTGGCTGGGCACAAAGCTCGAGGGTGCGTTCCACTTGCAGGTCCGGGGAAGTGCCGTTTTTCAGCCCAGAATTCCAGACGGACGAAAATTCCTCCCAGGGAAAAGGTGCCAGGACAGAAAGCGATTGTTATTTATCTAGTGTTAACGGGGACCCATTGTTGACACCTGAGAACCCAAGGCTGCCACCTTTACCCTGGGCGCAAAGCTAGATGGTGCCTGCCACGTGCAGGTCAGAGAAAGTGCTTTGTTCAGCCCAGGATTCCAGACGGATGACGACTCCTCCCAGGGAAAAGGCTCCCAGGACAGAAAGCCATTGTGCTTTTTTTAAAGGTAATGGGGCCCCATCATTGGCACCTGAGAGCCCAAGGCTGCCACCTTTTCCCTGGACGCAAACCTCGATGGTGCGTTCCACTTGCGGGTCCAGGAAAGTGCCGATTCTCAGAGCAGAATTCCAAACCGATGAAGATTCCTCCCTGGGAAAAGGTGCCAGGACAGAAAGCAAGTGTTATTTTTCTAGTGTTAACGGGGCCCCATCATTGGCACCTGAGAGCCCAAGGCTGCCACCTTTTGCCTGGGCGCAAATGTCGACGGCGCGTGCCACTTGCCCAGAATTCCAGACGGATGAAGACACCTCCCAGGGAAAAGGTGCCAGGTCAGAAATCGAATTGTCCTTTTCTAGGGTCAATGGTGCCCCATCATTGGCACCTCAGACTTCAAGGCTGCCACCTTTTCCGTGGGCGCAAACATCAACGGCACGTACCACTTTCTTGTCCGGGAAAGTGCCGTTTTTCAGCCCTCAATTCCAGACGGATGAAGACTCCTCACAGGGAAGAGGCTCCCAGGAAAGAAAGCGATTCTTCCATTTCTAGGGTTAATCGGGCCCCATCATTGGCACCTGAGAGCCCAAGGTTGCCTCCTATACCCTGGGCGCAAAGCTCGACCATGCGTGCTACGTGAGGGTCCGGGAAATTGCCGTTTCTCATTCCAGAATTCCAGACCGATGAAGATTCCTCCCTGGGAAAAGGTGTCAGGACAGAAAGCGATTGTTCCTTTTCTAGGGTTAATGGGGCTCCATCATTGACACCTGAGAGCCCAAGGCTGCAACCTTTTCCCTGAGCGCAAAGCTCAACGGTGCGTGCCACTTGCGGGTCCAGGAATGTGCTGTTTCTCATCCCAGAATTCGAGGCCGATGAAGATTTCTCCCAGGGAAAAGGTGCCAGGGCAGAAAGCAATTGTGCCTTTTCTAGGGTTAATGGGGCCCCAAAATTGACACCTGAGAGCCCAAGGCTGCCACCTTTTCCCTGGGCGCAAAGCTCGACGGAGCGTTCCACGTGCGGGTCCGGGAAAGTGCCATTTTTCAGCCCAGAATTCCAGACCTAAGAAGATTCCTCAGAAGGAAAAGGTACCAGGAGACAAAGCCATTGTGTATTTTGTAATGCTAATTGGGGCCCATCATTGGCACCTGTGAGCCCAAGGCTGCCACCTCTGCCCTGGGTTCAAAGCTCGACGGTGCATACCCTGTGCGGGTCCGGGAAAGGGCCGTTTTTCAGCCCAGAATTCCAGACGGAAGTCAATTCCTCTCTGGGAAAAGGTGTCAGGACAGAAAGCCATTGTGCCTTTTCTAGGGGTTAATGGGGCCCCATCTTTGGCACCTGAGAGCCCAAGGCTGCCACCTTTTCCCTGGGCGCAAATGTCGACGGCGCGTGCCACTTGCAAGTCCGGGAATGTGCCGTTTCTCATCCCAGAATTCCAGGCCAGCGAAGATTTTTCCCTGGGAAAAGGTGCCAGGACAGAAAGCAATTGTGCCTTTTCTAGGGTTAATGGGGCCCCAAAATTGGCAGCTGAGAGCCCAGGGCTGCCACCATTTCCCTGGGCGCAAAGCTCGACGGTGCGTGCCATATGTGGGTAAGGGAAAGAGCCGTTTTTAGCCCAGAATACCAGACCAATGAAGATTCCTCCCAGGGAAAAGGTACCAGGACAGAAAGCGATTGTTATTTTTCTTGAGGCAATGGGGCCCTATCATTGCCACCTGAGAGCCCAAGGCTGCCACCTTTTGCCTGGGCACAAAGCTCGACGGTGCGTTCCACTTGCAGTTCCGGGGAAGTGCCGTTTCTCAGCCCAGAATTCCAGACGGACGAAAATTCATCCCAGGGAAAAGGTGCCAGGACAGAAAGCCATTGTTATTTATCTAGTGTTAACGGGGACCCATTGTTGGCACCTGAGACCTCAAGGCTGCCACCCTTACCCTGGGCGCAAAGCTAGATGGTGCCTGCCACGTGCAGGTCAGACAAAGTGCGTTGTTCAGCCCAGGATTCCAGACGGATGACGACTCCTCCCAGGGAAAAGGCTCCCAGGACAGAAAGCCATTGTGCTTTTTGTAAAGGTAATGGGGCCCCATCATTGGCTCCTGAGAGCCCAAGGCTGCCACCTTTTCCCTGGACGCAAAGCTCGATGGTGCGTTCCACTTGCGGGTCCAGGAAAGTGCCGATTCTCAGAGCAGAATTCCAAACCGATGAAGATTCCTCCCTGGGAAAAGGTGCCAGGACAGAAAGCCATTGTGCCTTTTGTAGGGGTAATGGGGCACCATCATTGGCAGCTGAGAGCCCAAGGCTGCCCCCTTTTCCCTGGGCGGAAAGCTCGACGGTGTGTACCTTGTGCGGGTTTGGGGCAGTGCCATTTTTGAACCCTGTATTCCAGACGGACAGAGATTCCACCCTGGGAAAAGGTGCCAGGACAGAAAGCAAGTGTTATTTTTCTAGTGTTAACGGGGCCCCATCATTGGCACCTGAGAGCCCAAGGCTGCCCCCTTTTCCCTGGGCGCAAAGCTCGACGGTGTGTACCTTGTGCGGGTTTGGGCCAGTGCCATTTTTGAACCCAGACTTCCAGACGGATGAAGATTCCATCCAGGGAAAAGGTGCCAGGACAGAAAGCAAGTGTTAACGTGGCCCCATCATTGGCACCTGAGAGCCCAAGGCTGCCACCTTTTGCCTGGGCACAAAGCTCGATGGTGCGTTCCACTTGCAGGTCCGGGGAAGTGCCGTTTTTCAGCCCAGAATTCCAGACGGACGAAGACACCTCCCAGGGAAAAGGTGTCAGGTCAGAAAGCGATTGTTATTTATCTAGTGTTAACGGGGACCCATCGTTGGCACCTGAGAGTTCAAGGCTGCCTCCTTTTCCTTGGGCGCAAACATCAACGGCGCTTACCACTTTCTTGTCCGGGAAAGTGCCGTTTTTCAGCCCTCAATTCCAGACGGATGAAGACTTCTCACAGGGAAGAGGCTCCCAGGACAGAAAGCGATTGTTCCTTTTCTAGGGTTAATCGGGCCCCATCATTGGCACCTGAGAGCCCAAGGTTTCTTCCTATACCCTGGGTGCAAAACTCGACGGTGCATACCCTGTGCGGGTCTGGGAAAGGGCCGTTTTTCAGCCCAGAAATCCAGACGGAAGTCGATTCCCCTCTGGGAACAGGTATCAGGACAGAAAGCCATTGTGCCTTTTCTAGGGGTAATGGGGCCCCATCTTTGGCACCTGAGAGCCCAAGGCTGCCACCTTTTCCCTGGGCGCAAATGTCGACGGCGCGTGCCACTTGCAAGTCTGGGAATGTGCCGTTTTTCATCCCAGAATTCCAGGCCAGCGAAGATTTCTCCCTGGGAAAAGGTGACAGGACAGAAAGCGATTGTGCCTTTTCTAGGGTTAATGGGGCCCCAAAATTGGCAGCTGAGAGCCCAGGGCTGCCACCTTTTCCCTGGGCGCAAAGCTCGACGGTGCGTGCCACATGCGGGTAAGGGAAAGAGCCGTTTTCAACCCAGAATTCCAGACCAATGAAGATTCCTCCCAGGGAAAAGGTGCCAGGACAGAAAGCGATTGTTCTTTTTCTAGGGGTAATGGGGCCCCATCATTGGCACCTGAGAGCCCAAGGCTGCCACCTTTTGCCTGGGCACAAAGCTCGACGGTGCGTTCCACTTGCAGGTCCGGGGAAGTGCCGTTTTTCAGCCCAGGATTCCAGACGGACGAAAATGCCTCCCTGGGAAAAGGTGCCAGGACAGAAAGCGATTGTTATTTATCTAGTGTTAACGGGGATCCATTGTTGGCACCTGAGACCCCACGGCTGCCACCTTTTCCCTGGGCGCAAAGCTAGATTGTGACAGCCACGTGCAGGTCAGAGAAAGTGCTTTGTTCAGCCCAGGATTCCAGACGGATGACGACTCCTCCCAGAGAAAAGGCTCCCAGGACAGAAAGCCATTGTGCTTTTTGTAAAGGTAATGGGGCCCCATGATTGGCACCTGAGAGCCCAAGGCTGCCACCTTTTCCCTGGACGCAAAGCTCGATGGTGCGTTCCACTTGCGGGTCTAGGAAAGTGCCGATTCTCAGACCAGAATTCCAAACCGATGAAGATTCCTCCCTGGGAAAAGGTGCCAGGACAGAAAGCCATTGTGCCTTTTGTAGGGGTAATGGGGCACCATCATTGGCACCTGAGAGCCCAAGGCTGCCCCCTTTTCCCTGGGCGCAAAGCTCGACGGTGTGTACCTTGTGCGGGTTTGGGCCAGTGCCATTTTTGAACCCAGATTTCCAGACGGACGAAGATTCCTCCCTGGGAAAAGGTGCCAGGACAGAAAGCAAGTGTTATTTTTCTAGTGTTAACGGGGCCCCATCATTGGCACCTGAGAGCCCAAGGCTGCCACCTTTTGCCTGGGCGCAAATGTCGACGGCGTGTGCCAGTTCCGGGTCCGGGGAAGTGCCATTTTTCAGCCCTCAATTCCAGAGGGACAAAGACACCTCCCAGGGAAAAGGTGCCAGGTCAGAAATTGAATTGTCCTTTTCTAGGGTGAATGGTGCCCCATCATTGGCACCTGAGAGTTCAAGGCTGCCACCTTTTCCATGGGCGCAAACATCAACGGCGCGTACAACTTTCTTGTCCGGGAAAGTGCCGTTTTTCAGCCCAGAATTCCAGACCTATGAAGATTCCTCAGAGGGAAAAGGTACCAAGAGGCAAAGCCATTGTGTATTTTGTAAGGCTAATTGGGCCCCATCATTGGCACCTGAGAGCCCAAGGCTGCCACCTTTTCCCTGGGTGCAAAGCTCAACGGTGCATACCCTGTGCGTTTTTGGGAAAGGGCCGTTTTTCAGCCCAGAATTCCAGACGGAAGTCGATTCCTCCCTGGGAAAAGGTGTCAGGACAGAAAGCCATTGTGCCTTTTCTAGGGGTAATGGGGCCCCATCTTTGGCACCTGAGAGCCCAAGGCTGCCACCTTTTCCCTGGGCGCAAATGTCGACGGCGCGTGCCACTTGCAAGTCCGGGAATGTGCCGTTTCTCATCCCAGAATTCCAGGCCAGCGAAGATTTCTCCCTGGGAAAAGGTGACAGGACAGAAAGTGATTGTGCCTTTTCTAGGTTTAATGGGGCCCCAAAATTGGCAGCTGAGAGCCCAGGGCTGCCACCTTTTCCCTGGGCGCAAAGCTCGACGGTGCGTGCCACATGCAGGTAAGGGAAAGAGGCGTTTTCAGCCCAGAATTCCAGACCAATGAGGATTCCTCCCAGGGAAAAGGTGCCTGGACAGAAAGCGATTGTTCTTTTTCTAGGGGTAATGGGGCCCCATCATTGGCACCCGAGAGCCCAAGGCTGTCACCTTTTGCCTGGGCACAAAGCTCGACGGTGCGTTCCACTTGCAGGGTCGAGGGAAGTGGCGTTTTTCAGCCCAGAATTCCAGACGGACGATTATTCCTCCCTGGGAAAAGGTGCCAGGACAGAAGGCGATTGTTATTTATCTAGTGTTAACGGGGACCCATCATTGGCACCTGAGAGCCCAAGGCTGCCACCTTTTCCCTGGGCGCAAAGCTAGATGGTGCCTGCCATGTGCAGGTCAGAGAAAGTGCTTTGTTCAGCCCAGGATTCCAGACGGCTGTCGACTCCTCCCAGGGAAAGGGCTCCCAGGACAGAAAGCGATTGTTCCATTTCTATTGTTAATGGGGGCCCGTCATTGGCATCTGAGAGCCAGAGGTTGCCTGCTTTTCCCTGGGCGCAGAGCACGACAGGGCGTGCCACGTGCTGGTCCCAGAAAGTGCCATTTTACAGCCCAGAATTCCAGACCAATGAAGACTCCTCCCAGGGAAAAGGTGCCAGGACAGAAAGCCATTGTGCTTTTTTTAAAGGTAATGGGGCCCCATCATTGGCACCTGAGAGCCCAAGACTGCCACCTTTTCCCTGGACGCAAAGCTCGATGGTGCGTTCCACTTGCGGGTTCAGGAATGTGCCCATTCTCAGACCAGAATTCCAAACCAATGAAGATTCCTCCCTGGGAAAAGGTGCCAGGACAGAAAGCGATTGTGCCTTTTCTAGGGTTAATGGGGCCCCAAAACTGGCAGCTGAGAGTCCAGGGCTGCCACCTTTTCCCTAGGCGCAAAGCTCGACGGTGCGTGCCACATGCGGGTAAGGGAAAGAGCCGTTTTCAGCCCAGAATTCCAGACCAATGAAGATTCCTCCCTGGGAAAAGGTGCCAAGACAGAAAGCCATTGTTCTTTTTCTAGGGGTAATGGGGCCCCATCATTGGCACCTGAGAGCCCAAGGCTGCCACCTTTTGCCTGGGCACAAAGCTCGAGGGTGCGTTCCACTTGCAGGTCCGGGGAAGTGCCGTTTTTCAGCCCAGAATTCCAGACGGACGAAAATTCCTCCCAGGGAAAAGGTGCCAGGACAGAAAGCGATTGTTATTTATCTAGTGTTAACGGGGACCCATTGTTGGCACGTGAGAGCCCAAGGCTGCCACCTTTTCCCTGGGCGCAAAGCTAGATGGTGCCTGCCACGTGCAGGTCAGAGAAAGTGCTTTGTTCAGCCCAGGATTCCAGACGGATGATGACTCCTCCCAGGGAAAAGGCTCCCAGGACAGAAAGCCATTGTGCTTTTTGTAAAGGTAATGGGGCCCCATCATTGGCACCTGAGAGCCCAACACTGCCACCTTTTCCCTGGACGCAAAGCTCGATGGTGCATTACACTTGCGGGTCCAGGAAAGTGCCGATTCTCAGACCAGAATTCCAAACCGATGAAGATTCCTCCCTGGGAAAAGGTGCCAGGACAGAAAGCCATTGTGCCTTTTGTAGGGGTAATGGGGCCCCATCATTGGCACCTGAGAGCCCAAGGCTGCCCCCTTTTCCCTGGGCGCAAAGCTCGACGGTGTGTACCTTGTGCGGGTTTGAGGCAGTGCCATTTTTGAACCCAGATTTCCAGACGGACGAAGATTCCTCCCTGGGAAAAGGTGCCAGAACAGAAAGCAAGTGTTATTTTTCTACTGTTAACGGGGCCCCATGATTGGCACCTGAGAGCCCAAGGCTGCCACCTTTTGCCTGGGCGCAAATGTCGACGGCGCGTGCCACTTGCGGGTCCGGGGAAGTGCCATTTTTCAGCCCAGAATTCCAGACGGACGAAGACACCTCCCAGGGAAAAGGTGCCAGGTCAGAAATCGAATTGTCCTTTTCTAGGGTCAATGGTGCCCCATCATTGACACCTCAGACTTCAAGGCTGCCACCTTTTCCGTAGGCGCAAACATCAACGGGGTGGTGCCACTTTCTTGTCCGGGAAAGTGCCGTTTTTCAGCCCTCAATTCCAGACGGATGAAGACTCCTCACAGGGAAGAGGCTCCCAGGAAAGAAAGCGATTGTTCCATTTCTAGGGTTAATCGGGCTCCATCATTGGCACCTGAGAGCCCAAGGTTGCCTCCTATACCCTGGGCGCAAAGCTCGACCATGCGTGCTACGTGAGGGTCCGGGAAATTGCCGTTTCTCATTCCAGAATTCCAGACCGATGAAGATTCCTCTCTGGGAAAAGGTGTCAGGACAGAAAGCGATTGTTCCTTTTCTAGGGTTAATGGGGCTCCATCATTGACACCTGAGAGCCCAAGGCTGCAACCTTTTCCCTGAGCGCAAAGCTCGACGGTGCGTGCCACTTGCGGGTCCAGGAATGTGCTGTTTCTCATCCCAGAATTCGAGGCCAATGAAGATTTCTCCCAGGGAAAAGGTGCCAGGGCAGAAAGCAATTGTGCCTTTTCTAGGGTTAATGGGGCCCCAAAATTGACACCTGAGAGCCCAGGGCTGCCACCTTTTGCCTGGGCGCAAAGCTCGACGGAGCGTTCCACGTGCGGGTCCGGGAAAGTGCCATTTTTCAGCCCAGAATTCCAGACCTATGAAGATTCCTCAGAAGGAAAAGGTACCAGGAGACAAAGCCATTGTGTATTTTGTAAGGCTAATTGGGCCCCATCATTGGCACCTGAGAGCCCAAGGCTGCCACCTTTTCCCTGGGTGCAAAGCTCGACGGTGCATACCCTGTGCGGATCCGGGAAAGGGCCGTTTTTCAGCCCAGAATTCCAGACGGAAGTCGATTCCTCTCTGGGAAAAGGTGTCAGGACAGAAAGCCATTGTGCCTTTTCTAGGGTTAATGGGGCCCCATCTTTGGCACCTGAGAGCCCAAGGCTGCCACCTTTTCCCTGGGTGTAAATGTCGACGGCACGTGCCACTTGCAAGTCCGGGAATGTGCCGTTTCTCATCCCAGAATTCCAGGCCAGCGAAGACTTCTCCCTGGGAAAAGGTGCCAGGACAGAAAGCCATTGTGCCTTTTCTAGGGTTAATGGGGCCCCAAAATTGGCAGCTGACAGCCCAGGGCTGCCACATTTTCCCTGGGCGCAAAGCTCGACGGTGCGCGCCACTTGCGGGTAAGGGAAAGAGGCGTTTTCAGCCCAGAATTCCAGACCAATGAAGATTCCTCCCAGGGAAAAGGTGCCAGGACAGAAAGCGATTGTGCCTTTTGTAGATGTAGTGGGTCCCAATCATTGGCACCTGAGAGCCCAAGGCTGCCACGTTTTGCCTGGGCACAAAGCTCGAGGGTGCGTTCCACTTGCAGGTCCGGGGAAGTGCCGTTTTTCAGCCCAGAATTCCAGACGGACGAAAATTCCTCCCAGGGAAAAGGTGCCAGGACAGAAAGCGATTGTTATTTATCTAGTGTTAACGGGGACCCATTGTTGGCACCTGAGAGCCCAAGGCTGCCACCTTTACCCTGGGCGCAAAGCTAGATGGTGCCTGCCACGTGCAGGTCAGAGAAAGTGCTTTGTTCAGCCCAGGATTCCAGACGGATGACGACTCCTCCCAGGGAAAGGACTCCCAGGACAGAAAGCTATTGTTCCATTTCTAGTGTTAATGGGGGCCCGTCATTGGCATCTGAGAGCCAGAGGTTGCCTCCTTTTCCCTGGGCGCAAAGCACGACAGTGCGTGCCACGTGCTGGTCCCAGAAAGTTCCATTTTACAGCCCAGAATTCCAGACCAATGAAGACTCCTCCCAGGGAAAAGGTGCCAGGACAGAAAGCCATTGTGTTTTTTGTAAAGGTAATGGGGCCCCATCATTGGCACCTGAGAGCTCAAGGCTGCCACCTTTTCCCTGGACGCAAAGCTCGATGGTGCGTTCCACTTGCGGGTCCAGGAAAGTGCCGATTCTCAGACCAGAATTCCAAACCGATGAAGATTCCTCCCTGGGAAAAGGTGCCAGGACAGAAAGCCATTCTGCCTTTTCTAGGGGTAATGGGTCCCCATCATTGGCACCTGAGAGCCCAAGGCTGCCCCCTTTTCCCTGGGCGCAAAGCTCGACGGTGCGTTCCACTTGCAGGTCCGGGGAAGTGCCGTTTTTCAGCCCAGAATTCCATACGGACGAAAATTCCTCCCAGGAAAAAGGTGCCAGGACAGAAAGCGATTGTTATTTATCTAGTGTTAACGGGGACCCATTGTTGGCACCTGAGAGCCCAAGGCTGCCACCTTTACCCTGGGCGCAAAGCTAGATGGTGCCTGCCACGTGCAGGTCAGAGAAAGTGCTTTGTTCAGCCCAGGATTCCAGACGGATGACGACTCCTCCCAGGGAAAGGACTCCCAGGACAGAAAGCTATTGTTCCATTTCTAGTGTTAATGGGGGCCCGTCATTGGCATCTGAGAGCCAGAGGTTGCCTCTTTTTCCCTGGGCGCAAAGCTCGACGGTGTGTACCTTGTGCGGGTTTGGGCCAGTGACATTTTTGAACCCAGATTTCCAGACGGACGAAGATTCCTCCCTGGGAAAAGGAGCCAGGACAGAAAGCAAGTGTTATTTTTCTAGTATTAACGGGGCCCCATCATTGGCACCTGAGAGTTCAAGGCTGCCACCTTTTCCGTGGGCGCAAACATCAACGGCACGTACCACTTTCTTGTCCGGGAAAGTGCCGTTTTTCAGCCCTCAATTCCAGACGGATGAAGACTCCTCACAGGGAAGAGGCTCCCAGGAAAGAAAGCGATTGTTCCATTTCTAGGGTTAATCGGGCCCCATCATTGGCACCTGAGAGCCCAAGGTTGCCTCCTATACCCTGGGCGCAAAACTCGACCATGCGTGCTACGTGAGGGTCCGGGAAATTGCCGTTTCTCATTCCAGAATTCCAGACCGATGAAGATTCCTCCCTGGGAAAAGGTGTCAGGACAGAAAGCGATTGTTCCTTTTCTAGGGTTAATGGGGCTCCATCATTGACACCTGAGAGCCCAAGGCTGCAACCTTTTCCCTGAGTGCAAAGCTCAACGGTGCGTGCCACTTGCGGGTCCAGGAATGTGCTGTTTCTCATCCCAGAATTCGAGGCCGATGAAGATTTCTCCCAGGGAAAAGGTGCCAGGGCAGAAAGCAATTGTGCCTTTTCTAGGGTTAATGGGGCCCCAAAATTGACACCTGAGAGCCCAAGGCTGCCACATTTTCCTTGGGCGCAAAGCTCGACGGAGCGTTCCACGTGCGGGTCCGGGAAAGTGCCATTTTTCAGCCCAGAATTCCAGACCTATGAAGATTCCTCAGAAGGAAAAGGTACCAGGAGACAAAGCCATTGTGTATTTTGTAATGCTAATTGGGCCCCATCATTGGCACCTGTGAGCCCAAGGCTGCCACCTTTTCCCTGGGTGCAAAGCTCGACGGTGCATACCCTGTGCAGGTCCGGGAAAGGGCCGTTTTTCAGCCCAGAATTCCAGACAGAAGTCGATTCCTCTCTGGGAAAAGGTGTCAGGACAGAAAGCCATTGTGCCTTTTCTAGGGTTAATGGGGCCCCATCTTTGGCACCTGAGAGCCCAAGGCTGCCACCTTTTCCCTGGCCGCAAATGTCGACGGCGCGTGCCACTTGCAAGTCCGGGAATGTGCCGTTTCTCATCCCAGAATTCCAGGCCAGCGAAGATTTCTCCCTGGGAAAAGGTGCCAGGACAGAAAGCGATTGTGCCTTTTCTAGGTTTAATGGGGCCCCAAAATTGGCAGCTGAGAGCCCAGGGCTGCCACCTTTTCCCTGGGCGCAAAGCTCGACGGTGCGTGCCACTTGTGGGTAAGGGAAAGAGCCGTTTTCAGCCCAGAATTCCAGACCAATGAAGATTCCTCCCAGGGAAAAGGTACCAGGACAGAAAGCGATTGTTCTTTTTCTTGGGGCAATGGGGCCCTATCATTGCCACCTGAGAGCCCAAGGCTGCCACCTTTTGCCTGGGCACAAAGCTCGACGGTGCGTTCCACTTGCAGGTCCGGGGAAGTGCCGTTTCTCAGCCCAGAATTCCAGACGGACGAAAATTCATCCCAGGGAAAAGGTGCCAGGACAGAAAGCCATTGTTATTTATCTAGTGTTAACGGGGACCCATTGTTGGCACCTGAGACCTCAAGGCTGCCACCCTTACCCTGGGCGCAAAGCTAGATGGTGCCTGCCACGTGCAGGTCAGACAAAGTGCGTTGTTCAGCCCAGGATTCCAGACGGATGACGACTCCTCCCAGGGAAAAGGCTCCCAGGACAGAAAGCCATTGTGCTTTTTGTAAAGGTAATGGGGCCCCATCATTGGCTCCTGAGAGCCCAAGGCTGCCACCTTTTCCCTGGACGCAAAGCTCGTAGGTGCGTTCCACTTGCGGGTCCAGGAAAGTGCCGATTCTCAGACCAGAATTCCAAACCGATGAAGATTCCTCCCTGGGAAAAGGTGCCAGGACAGAAAGCCATTGTGCCTTTTGTAGGGGTAATGGGGCACCATCATTGGCAGCTGAGAGCCCAAGGCTGCCCCCTTTTCCCTGGGCGCAAAGCTCGACGGTGTGTACCTTGTGCGGGTTTGGGGCAGTGCCATTTTTGAACCCTGTATTCCAGACGGACGGAGATTCCTCCCTGGGAAAAGGTGCCAGGACAGAAAGCAAGTGTTATTTTTCTAGTGTTAACGGAGCCCCATCATTGGCACCTGAGAGCCCAAGGCTGCCCCCTTTTCCCTGGGCGCAAAGCTCGACGGTGTGTACCTTGTGCGGGTTTGGGCCAGTGCCATTTTTGAACCCAGATTTCCAGATGGATGAAGATTCCATCCAGGGAAAAGGTGCCAGGACAGAAAGCAAGTGTTAACGTGGCCCCATCATTGGCACCTGAGAGCCCAAGGCTGCCACCTTTTGCCTGGGCACAAAGCTCGATGGTGCGTTCCACTTGCAGGTCCGGGGAAGTGCCGTTTTTCAGCCCAGAATTCCAGACGGACGAAGACACCTCCCAGGGAAAAGGTGTCAGGTAAGAAAGCGATTATTATTTATCTAGTGTTAACGGGGACCCATCGTTGGCACCTGAGAGTTCAAGGCTGCCACCTTTTCCTTGGGCGCAAACATCAACGGCGCTTACCACTTTCTTGTCCGGGAAAGTGCCGTTTTTCAGCCCTCAATTCCAGACGGATGAAGACTTCTCACAGGGAAGAGGCTCCCAGGACAGAAAGCGATTGTTCCATTTCTAGGGTTAATCGGGCCCCATCACTGGCACCTGAGAGCCCAAGGTTTCTTCCTATACCCTGGGTGCAAAACTCGACGGTGCATACCCTGTGCGGGTCCGGGAAAGGGCCGTTTTTCAGCCCAGAAATCCAGACGGAAGTCGATTCCCCTCTGGGAACAGGTATCAGGACAGAAAGCCATTGTGCCTTTTCTAGGGGTAATGGGGCCCCATCTTTGGCACCTGAGAGCCCAAGGCTGCCACCTTTTCCCTGGGCGCAAATGTCGACGGCGCGTGCCACTTGCAAGTCCGGGAATGTGCCGTTTTTCATCCCAGAATTCCAGGCCAGCGAAGATTTCTCCCTGGGAAAAGGTGACAGGACAGAAAGCGATTGTGCCTTTTCTAGGGTTAATGGGGCCCCAAAATTGGCAGCTGAGAGCCCAGGGCTGCCACCTTTTCCCTGGGCGCAAAGCTCGACGGTGCGTGCCACATGCGGGTAAGGGAAAGAGCCGTTTTCAGCCCAGAATTCCAGACCAATGAAGATTCCTCCCAGGGAAAAGGTGCCAGGACAGAAAGCGATTGTTCTTTTTCTAGGGGTAATGGGGCCCCATCATTGGCACCTGAGAGCCCAAGGCTGCCACCTTTTGCCTGGGCACAAAGCTCGACGGTGCGTTCCACTTGCAGGTCCGGGGAAGTGCCGTTTTTCAGCCCAGGATTCCAGACGGACGAAAATGCCTCCCTGGGAAAAGGTGCCAGGACAGAAAGCGATTGTTATTTATCTAGTGTTAACGGGGATCCATTGTTGGCACCTGAGAGCCCAAGGCTGTCACCTCTTCCCTGGGCGCAAAGCTAGATGGTGCCTGCCATGTGCAGGTCAGAGAAAGTGCTTTGTTCAGCCCAGGATTCCAGACGGATGACGACTCCTCCCAGGGAAAGGGCTCCCAGGACAGAAAGCGATTGTTCCATTTCTAGTGTTAATGGGGGCCCGTCATTGGCATCTGAGAGCCAGAGGTTGCCTCCTTTTCCCTGGGCGCAAAGCACGACAGTGCGTGCCACGTGCTGGTCCCGGAAAGTGCCATTTTACAGCCCAGAATTCCAGACCAATGAAGACTCCTCCCAGGGAAAAGGTGCCAGGACAGAAAGCCATTGTGCTTTTTGTAAAGGTAATGGGGTCCCATCATTGGCACCTGAGAACCCAAGACTGCCACCTTTTCCCTGGACGCAAAGTTCCATGGTGCGTTCCATTTGCGGGTCCAGGAAAGTGCTGATTCTCAGACCAGAATTCCAAACCGATGAAGATTCCTCCCTGGGAAAAGGGGCCAGGACAGAAAGCCATTGTGCCTTTTGTAGGGGTAATGGGGCACCATCATTGGCAGCTGAGAGCCCAAGGCTGCCCCTTTTTCCCTGGGCGCAAAGCTCGACGGTGTGTTCCTTGTGCGGGTTCGGGGCAGTGCCATTTTTCAACCCAGATTTCAAGACGGACGAAGATTCCTCCCTGGGAAAATGTGCCAGAACAGAAAGCAAGTGTTATTTTTCTAGTGTTAACGGGGCCCCATCATTGGCACCTGAGAGCCCAAGGCTGCCACCTTTTGCCTGGGCGCAAATGTCGACGGCGCGTGCCACTTGCGGGTCCGGGGAAGTGCCATTTTTCAGCCCAGAATTCCAGACGGACGAAGACACCTCCCAGGGAAAAGGTGCCAGGTCAGAAATTGAATTGTCCTTTTCTAGGGTCAATGATGCCCCATCATTGGCACCTCAGATTTCAAGGCTGCCACCTTTTCCGTGGGCGCAAACATCAACGGCACGTACCACTTTCTTGTCCGGGAAAGTGCCGTTTTTCAGCCCTCAATTCCAGACGGATGAAGACTCCTCACAGGGAAGAGGCTCCCAGGAAAGAAAGCGATTGTTCCATTTCTAGGGTTAATCGGGCCCCATCATTGGCACCTGAGAGCCCAAGGTTGCCTCCTATACCCTGGGCGCAAAACTCGACCATGCGTGCTACGTGAGGGTCCGGGAAATTGCCGTTTCTCATTCCAGAATTCCAGACCGATGAAGATTCCTCCCTGGGAAAAGGTGTCAGGAC
Organism: Pithys albifrons albifrons; assembly: GCF_047495875.1. Classification (NCBI taxonomy): domain Eukaryota; kingdom Metazoa; phylum Chordata; class Aves; order Passeriformes; family Thamnophilidae; genus Pithys; species Pithys albifrons. The sequence goes on from NC_092487.1 coordinate 2,799,351, forward strand.
AGAAAGCGATTGTTCCTTTTCTAGGGTTAATGGGGCTCCATCATTGACACCTGAGAGCCCAAGGCTGCAACCTTTCCCCTGAGCGCAAAGCTCGATGGTGCGTGCCACTTGCGGGTCCAGGAATGTGCTGTTTCTCATCCCAGAATTCGAGGCCGATGAAGATTTCTCCCAGGGAAAAGGTGCCAGGGCAGAAAGCAATTGTGCCTTTTCTAGGGTTAATGGGGCCCCAAAATTGACACCTGAGAGCCCAAGGCTGCCACCTTTTCCCTGGGCAATAAGCTCGATCGTGCGTGCCACGTGCGGATCCAGGAAAGTGCTGTTTTTCAGCCCAGAATTCCAGACGGACGAAGATCCCTCCCACGGAGAAGGTGCCAGTGAAGAAAGCCATTGTTCCTTTTCTAGGGGAAATGGGGCCCCATCATTGGCACCTGAGAGCCCAAGTCTGCCACCTTTTCCCTGGGTGCAAAGCTCGACTGTGCGTACCTTGTGCGAGTCAGGGAAAGTTCCGTTTCTCATCCCAGAATTCCAGACCGATGAAGATTCCTCCCTGGGAAAATGTGCCAGGACAGAAAGCAATTGTGCCTTTTCTCGGGTTAATTTGGACCCATCATTGGCACCTGAGAGCCCAAGGCTACCACAATTTACCTGGGCGCAAGATCGATGGTGCGTGCCACGTGCGGGTCGGGAAAAGTTCCATTTTTCAGCCCAGAATTCCAGACGGACCAAGATTCCTCCCAGGGAAAAGTTCCAGGAGAGAAAGTGATTGTTCCTTTTCTAAGGTTAATGGGGCCCCATCATTGGCACCTGAGAGGCCAAGGCTGCCACCTTTTCCCTGGGAAATAAGCTCGACGGTGCGTATTTTTGCGGCTCCAGGAAAGTGCCGATTGTCAGCCCAGAATTCCAGACGGACGAAGATTCCTCCCAGGGAAGAGCTGTCAGGACGGAAAGCGATTGTTCCTTTTCTAGGGTTAATGGGGCCCCATCAGCGACACACGAGAGCCCAAGGCTGCCACCTTTTCCCTGGGTGCAAATCTCGACAGTGCGTTCCTTCTTCGGGTCCGAGAAAGTTCCGTAACTCATCCCAGAATTCCAGACTGATGAAGATTCCTCAGAGGGAAAAGGTGCCAGGACACAAAGTCATTGTGTATTTTGTAAAGGTAATGGGGCCCCATCATTGGCAGCTGAGAGCCCAAGGCTGCCACCTTTTCCCTGGTCACAGAGCTCGATGGTGCATATTTGTGCGGGTCCAGGAAAGTGCCGATTTTCAGCCCAGAATTCCAGACGGATGGAGATTCCTCCCAGGGAAAGGCGGTCAGAATAGAAAGGGATTGTGCCTTTTCTAGGGTTAATAGGGCCCCATCATTTTCACCTGAGAGCTCAAGGCTGCCACCTTTTCCCTGGGCGCAAATCTCAACCGTGCGTGCCAGGTGCGGGTCAGGGAAAGTGCCATTTTTCATCCCAGAATTCCAGACGACCGATTATTTCTCCCTTGAAAAAAGTGCCAGGACAAAGAAATTGTACCTTTTCTAGCGTTAATGGGGCCCCATCATTGGAACCCGAGGGCCCAAGGCTGCCACCTTTTTCCTTGGCACAAAGCTCGAAGGTGCATGCCACTTGCGGGTCCGGGAAAATGCCATTTTTCCGCTCAGAATACCATATGGATGAAGGTGCCTCCCTGAGAAAAGCTGCAGGGACAGAAAGCGATTGGACCTTTTCTAGGGTTAATGGGGTCACATCATTGGCACCTGAGAGCCCAAGGCTGCCACCTTTTCCCTGGGCGCAAAGCTCGACGGTGCGTGCCACGTGCGGATCCAAAACAGTGCCGTTTTTCAGCCCAAAATTCCAGACGGACAAAGATTCCTTCCATGAAAAAGGTGTAAGGACAGAAAGCCATTGTGCCTTTTCTAGGGTGAATGGGGCCCCATCATTGGCACCTGAGAGCCCAAGGCTGCCACCTTTTGCCTGGGCGCAAAGTTCGATCGTGTGTTCCACGTCTGGGTCCTGGAAAATGCCGTTTTTCAGCTCAGAATTCCAGTAGGACAAAGATTCCTCCCAGGGAAAACGTACCAGGACACAAAGGGATTGTTCCTTTTCTAGAGTTAATGGGGCGCCATCATTAGCACCTGAGAGCCCAAGGCTGCTACTTTTTCCCTTAGTTCAAAGTTGGACAGTTCGTATCACTTGCAGGTTCAGGAAAGTGCCGTTTTTCAGCCCAGAATTCCAGACGGACGAAGGTTCCTCCCAGGGAAAAGCTGTCAGGACGGAAAGCGATTGTTCCTTTTCTAGGGTTAATGGGGCCCCATCAGTGACACACGAGAGCCCAAGGCTGCCACCTTTTCCCTGGGCGCATAGCTAGACGGTGCCTACAACTTGCGGGTGTGGAAAAGTGCTGTTTTTCAGACGAGAATTCCAGACAGACGAAGATTCCTCCCAGGGAAAATGTGCCAGCACGGAAAGCGATTGTGCCTTTTCTAGGGGAAATGGGGCCCCATCATTGGCACCTGAGAGCCCATGGCTGCCACCTTTTCCCTGGGTGCAAATCTCGACAGTGCGTTCCTTCTTCGGGTCCGAGAAAGTTCCGTAACTCATCCCAGAATTCCAGACTGATGAAGATTCCTCAGAGGGAAAAGGTGCCAGGACACAAAGTCATTGTGTATTTTGTAAAGGTAATGGGGCCCCATCATTGGCAGCTGAGAGCCCAAGGCTGCCACCTTTTCCCTGGTCACAAAGCTCGATGGTGCATATTTGTGCGGGTCCAGGAAAGTGCCGATTTTCAGCCCAGAATTCCAGACGGATGGAGATTCCTCCCAGGGAAAGGCGGTCAGAATAGAAAGGGATTGTGCCTTTTCTAGGGTTAATAGGGCCCCATCATTTTCACCTGAGAGCTCAAGGCTGCCACCTTTTCCCTGGGCGCAAATCTCAACCGTGCGTGCCAGGTGCGGGTCAGGGAAAGTGCCATTTTTCATCCCAGAATTCCAGACGACCGATTATTTCTCCCTTGAAAAAAGTGCCAGGACAAAGAAATTGTACCTTTTCTAGGGTTAATGGGGCCCCATCATTGGAACCCGAGGGCCCAAGGCTGCCACCTTTTTCCTGGGCACAAAGCTCGAAGGTGCATGCCACTTGCGGGTCCGGGAAAATGCCATTTTTCCGCTCAGAATACCATATGGATGAAGGTGCCTCCCTGAGAAAAGCTGCAGGGACAGAAAGCGATTGGACCTTTTCTAGGGTTAATGGGGTCACATCATTGGCACCTGAGAGCCCAAGGCTGCCACCTTTTCCCTGGGCGCAAAGCTCGACGGTGCGTGCCACGTGCGGATCCAAAACAGTGCCGTTTTTCAGCCCAAAATTCCAGACGGACAAAGATTCCTTCCATGAAAAAGGTGTAAGGACAGAAAGCCATTGTGCCTTTTCTAGGGTGAATGGGGCCCCATCATTGGCACCTGAGAGCCCAAGGCTGCCACCTTTTGCCTGGGCGCAAAGTTCGATCGTGTGTTCCACGTCTGGGTCCTGGAAAATGCCGTTTTTCAGCTCAGAATTCCAGTAGGACGAAGATTCCTCCCAGGGAAAACGTACCAGGACACAAAGGGATTGTTCCTTTTCTAGAGTTAATGGGGCGCCATCATTAGCACCTGAGAGCCCAAGGCTGCTACTTTTTCCCTTAGTTCAAGGTTGGACGGTTCGTATCACTTGCGGGTTCAGGAAAGTGTCGTTTTTCAGCCCAGAATTCCAGACGGACGAAGGTTCCTCCCAGGGAAAAGCTGCCAGGACAGAAAGCCATTGTGTCTTTTCTAGGGGTAATGGGACCCCATCATTGGCACCTGAGAGCCGAAAGCAGCCTCCTTTACCCTGGGCGCGACGCTCGACGGTGCGTGCTACGTGAGGATCCAGGAAAGTGCCATTTTTTAGTCCAGAATTCCAGACCAATGAAGATTCCTCCCTGGGAAAAGGTGCCAGGACAGAAAGCCATTGTGCATTCTGTACAGGTTATGGGGCCCCATTATTGGCACCTGAGAGCCCAAGACTGCCACCTTTCCCTGGACGCAAAGCTCGAAGGTGCGTTCCACTTGCGTGTCCAGGAAAGTGCCAATTCTCAGCCCAGAATTCCAAACTGATGAACATTCCTCCCTGGGAAGAGGTGCCAGGTCAGAAAGCGATTGTGCCTTTTGTAGGGTTAATGGGGCCCTAAAATTGGCACCTAAGAGCTGATGGCTGCCACCTTTTCCCTGGGCGCAAAGCTCAACGGTGCGTATCTTGTGCGGGTCTGAGGAAGTACCGATTTTCAGCCCAAAATTCCAGACGGACGAAGATTCCTCCCAGGGAAAAGCTGCCAAGACACAGAGCCATTGTGCATTTTGTAAAGGTAATGGGGCCCCATCATTGGCACCTGAGAGTTCATGGCTGCCACCTTTTCCCTGGGCGCAAAGCTCGACGGTGCTTTCCGCGTCCAGTCAGGGAAAGTGCCACTTTTAAGACCAGAATTCCAGAGAAATGAAGATTCCTCTCACGGAAAAGGTGCAAGGACAGAAAGCGATTGTTCCATTTCTAGGGTTAATGGGGCCCCATCATTTGCACCTGAGAGCCCAAGGATGCCACCTTTTCCCTGGGCGCAAATCTCAACCCTGTGTGTCAGGTGCAGGTCTGGGAAAGAGCCGTTTACAGCCCAGAATTCCAGACCGATGAAGATTCCTCCCTGGGAAAAGGTACTAGGAAAGAAAGCTATTTCTCCTTTTCTAGGCTTAATGGGGCCCCATCATTGGCACCTGAGAGCCCAAGGCTGCCAGCTTTACCCTGGTCGCAAAGCTCGACGGAGCGTGCTATGTGCGGGTCTGGGAAAGTGCCATTTTTCAGCCCAGAATTGCAGACCGATGAAGATTCCTCCCAGGGAAAAGGTGCCAGGACAGAAAGCAATTGTTCCTTTTCTAGGGGTAATGGGGCTCCATCATTGGCACGTGAGACTCCAAAGCTGTCACCTTTACCCAGGGTGCAATACTCGACGGTGCATAGTTGTGCGGGTCAGGGATAGTGCCGTTTTTTCAGCCCAGAATTCCAGACGGATGAAGATTTCTCACTGGGAAAAGATGCCAGGACAGGAAACGATTGTGCCTTTTCTAGGGTTATTGGTGCCCCATCATTGGCACCTGAGAGCCCAAGGCTGCCACCTTTATCCTGGTAGCAAAGCTCGACGGTGCGTGTCCGGTGCGGGTCCGGGAAAGTGCCGTTTTTCATCCCAGAATTCCAGACCGATGAAGATTCCTCCCAGGGAAAAGGTGTCAGGGGAGAAAACGATTGCTCCTTTTCTAGTGGTAATGGGGCCCCATCATTGACACCTGAGAGCCCAAGTCTGCCACCTTTTCCCTGGGCGCAAATCTGGACATTGCCTACCACTTTTGGGTCCGGGAATGTGCCGTTTTTCAGCCTAGAATTCCAGACACACGAAGATTCCTAACACGGAAAAGGTGTCAGGACAAAAAGGCATTCTGGGTTTTCTAGGGTTAATGGAGCCCCATAATTGGCACCTGAGAGCCCAAGGCTGCCACCATTTCCCTGGGCACAAAGCTCGACCCTGCCTGCCATGTGTGGGTCAGGGAAACTGCCGTTTCACAGCCCACAATTCCAGACAGTTGAAGATACCTCCCTGGGAAAAGGTACCAGGACAGTAAGCAATTGGACTTTTTCTAGGGTGAATGGGACCCCATCATTGGCACCTGAGAGCCCAAGGCTGACACCTTTTCCCTGGGAAATAAGCTCGACGGTGTGTATTTTTGCGGCTCCAGGAAAGTGCCGGTTGTCAGCCCAGAATTCCAGACGGACGAAGATTCCTCCCAGGGAAGAGCTGTCAGGACGGAAAGCGATTGTTCCTTTTCTAGGGTTAATGGGGCCCCATCAGTGACACACGAGAGCCCAAGGCTGCCACCTTTTCCCTGGGCGCATAGCTAGACGGTGCCTACAACTTGCGGGTGTGGAAAAGTGCTGTTTTTCAGACGAGAATTCCAGACGGACGAAGATTCCTCCCAGGGAAAATGTGCCAGCACGGAAAGCGATTGTGCCTTTTCTAGGGGAAATGGGGCCCCATCATTGGCACCTGAGAGCCCATGGCTGCCACCTTTTCCCTGGGTGCAAATCTCGACGGTGCGTACCTTGTGCGGGTCCGGGAATGTTCCGTAACTCATCCCAGAATTCCAGACCGATGAAGATTCCTCAGAGGGAAAAGCTGCCAAGACACAAAGCCATTGTGTATTTTGTAAAGGTAATGGGGCCCCATCATTGGCACCTGAGAGCCCAAGGCTGCCACCTATTCCCTGGGTGCAAAGCTCGATGGTGCGTATTTGTGCGGGTCCAGGAAAGTGCCGATTTTCAGCCAGAATTCCAGACGGATGGAGATCCCCCCAGGGAAAGGCGGTCAGGATAGAAAGGGATTGTGTCTTTTCTAGGGTTATTGGGGCCCCATCATTGTCAGCTGAGAAGCCCAAGGATGCCACCTTTTCCCTAGGCGCATATCTCAACCGTGCGTGCCAGGTGCGGGTCAGGGAAAGTGCCATTTTTCATCCCAGAATTCCAGACGACCGATTATTCCTCCCTGGGAAAAAGTGCCAGGACAAAGCAATTGTATCTTTTCTAGGGTTAATGAGGCCCCATCATTGGAACCCGAGAGCCCAAGGGTTCCACCATTGTCCTGGGCGCAAAGCTAGACCGTGCATGCCACGTGCGGGTCAGGGAATGTGCCGTTTCTCAGTGCAGAATTCCAGACCGATAACGATTCCTTCCAGGGAAAACAAGCCAGGACAGAAGGGGATTGGACCTTTTCTAGGGTTAATGGGGCCCCATCATTGGAACCTGAGAGCCTAAGGCTTCCAATTTTTCCCTGGGCGCAAACTTGACCGTGCGTACCTTCTGCGGGTCAGGGAAAGTTCAGTTTCTCATCCCAGAATTCCAGACAGACGAAGATTCCTCCCAGGGAAAAGCTGCCAGGACTGAAAGCCATTGTGTCATTTCTAGTCTTAATGGGGCCCCATCATTGGCACCTGAGAGCCCAAGGCAGCCTCCTTTACCCTTGGCGTGACGCTCGACGGTGCATGCTACGTGAGGGTCTGGGAATGTGGCATTTTTCAGTCCAGAATTCCAGACCAATGAAGATTCCTCCCAGGGAAAAGTTGCCAGGACACAAAGCCATTGACCATTCTGTAAAGGTAATGGGGTCCCATCATTGGCACCTCAGAGCCCAAGACTGCCACTTTTTCCCTGGGCGCAAGCTTGACGGTGCGTGCCACATGCGGGTAAGGGAAAGAGCTGTTTTCAGCCCAGAATTCCAGACCGATGAAGATTCCTCCCAGGGAAAAGGTGCCAGGACAGAAAGCGATTCTTCTTTTTCTAGGGGTAATGGGGCTCCATCATTGGCACGTGAGAGCCCAAAGCTGCCACCTTTACCCAGGTTGCAATACTCGACGGTGCATAGTTGTGCGGGTCAGGGATAGTGCCGTTTTTTCAGCCCAGAATTCCAGACCGATGAAGATTCCTCAGAGGGAAAAGGTGCCAGGACACAAAGCCATTGTGTATTTTGTAAAGGTAATGGGGCCCCATCATTGGCACCTGAGAGCCCAAGACTGCCACCTATTCCCTGGTCGCAAAGCTCGATGGTCCAGGAAAGTGCCGATTTTCATCCCAGAATTCCAGACGGATGAAGATTACTCCCTGGGAAAAGGTGACAGGACAGAAAGCGATTTTTACATTTCTTGGGTTAATGGGGCCCCATCATTGGCACCTGAGAGTCCAAGGCCCCCATTTTTTCCCTGGGCGTAAAGCTGGATGGTGCATGCCACATGCTCTTTTTTAAGCTCAGAATTCCAGACAGACAAAGATTCCTCCCTGGGAAAAGGTGGCAGGACAGAAAGGGATTGTTCCATTTCTTGTGTTAATACGGCCCCTTCGTTGACTCCTGATAGCCCAAGGCTGCCACCTTTTCCCTGGGCTCAACCCTCGACGGAGTGTGCCAGCGGCGGGTAAGGGTAGATGCTGTTTTTCAGCCCAGATTTCCAGAATGACGAAGATTCCTCATATGGAAAACGTTCCGGGACAGAAAGCGATTGTTCCATTTCTAGGGTAAATGCGGCCCTCTCATTGCCACATGACAGCCCAAGGCTGTCACCTTTTCCCTGGGCTCAAAGGTCAATGGAGTGTGCCAGGTGGGGGTCCGGGAAAGTGCCGTTTCTCAGCCCAGAATTCCAGATGGACGAGGATTACTGCTAGGGAAAAAAGTGCCAGGACAGAAAGTGATTGTTCCTTTTCTAGGGTTTATGGGGCCCTATCATTGGCACTTGAGAGCCAATGCTGCCACCTTTTCCCTCGGTGAGCACCCCAACGGTCCCTGTCACATGCGGGTTTTTAAAGCCAGAATTTCAGAAAAATGAACATTCTTCCCTTGGAAATCGTGCCAGGACAGAAAGCGATTCTTTTTTTTCTAGGGTTAATGCGGACCCATCTTAGGCACCTGAGAACCCAAGGCTGCCACCTTTTCCCTGGGCTCAAAGCTCGACAGTGCGGGCAAGGTGCGGGTCTGGGAAAGTTCCAGTTTTCAGCCCAGAATTGCAGAGGGCCCAAGATTCCTCCCAGGGAAAAGGTGCCAGGACAGAAAGGGATTGTGCCTTTTCTAGGAGTAATGGGGCCCCATCATTGCCACCTCAGAGCCTAAGGCTGCCACCTTTTCCCTGGGCCCAAAGCTTGACGGAGCGTGCCAAGTGCGGGTACGGGAATGTGCCGATTTTCTGCCCAGAATTCCAGATGGCCCAAAACTCCTCCCAGGGAAAAGGTGCTGGGACAGAAAACGATTCTGCCTTTTCTACGAGTAATTGGGCCCATCATTGGCACCTGAGAGCCCAAGGCTGCTACCTTTTCCCTGGGCTCAAAGCTCAACGGAGCGTGCCAAGTGCGGGTGAGGGAAAGTGCCGTGTTTCAGCCCATAATTCCTTACGGACGAAGATTCCTCCCAGGGAAAAGGTGCCAGGACACAAAGCAATTGTGCCTTTTCTAATGTTAATGCAGCCCCACATTTGGCACCAGGGAGTCCCAGGCTGCCACCTCTTCCATGGGCTCAAAGCTCGACGGAGCGTGTCAGTTGCGGGTCAGGGAAAGTGCCGTTTATCAGCGCAGAATTCCAGGAGGTTTAAGATTCTACCTTGGGATAAAGTTCCAAGACAGAAAGCGATTTCTCCATTTCTGGGTTTAAGGCGCCCAGAAATGGCGCCTGAGAGCCCAAGACTGCCACCTTTTCCCTGGCCTCAAAGCTCGACGGAGTGTGCCAGGTGCGGTTCTGAGAAAGCGTAGTTTTTCAGCCCAGATTTCCAGAAAAACCAAGATTCCTCCCTGGGAAAAGGTGCCAGGACAGAAAGCCATTGTGCCTTTTGTAGGGGTAATGGGGCACCATCATTGGCAGCTGAGAGCCCAAGGCTGCCCCCTTTTCCCTGGGCGAAAAGCTCGACGGTGTGTACCTTGTGCGAGTTTGGGGCAGTGCCATTTTTAAACCCAGATTTCCAGACGGACGAAGATTTCTCCCTGGGAAAAGGTGCCAGGACAGAAAGCAAGTGTTATTTTTCTAGTGTTAACAGGGCCCCATCATTGGCACCTGAGAGCCCAAGGCTGCCACCTTTTCCCTGGGCGCAAAGCTAGATGGTGCCTGCCACTTGCAGGTCAGAGAAAGTGCTTTGTTCAGCCCAGGATTTCAGACGGCTGACGACTCCTCCCAGGGAAAAGGCTCCCAGGACAGAAAGCGATTGTTCCATTTCTACTGTTAATGGGGGCCCGTCATTGGCATCTGAGAGCCAGAGGTTGCCTCCTTTTCCCTGGGCGCAAAGCTCGATGGTGCCTGCCACGTGCTTGTCCTAGAAAGTGCCATTTTACAGCCCAGAATTCCAGAACAATGAAGACTCCTCCCAGGGAAAAGGCGCCAGGACAGAAAGCCATTGTGCTTTTTGTAGGGGTAATGGGGCCCCATCATTGGCACCTGAGAGCCCAAGGCTGCCCCCTTTTCCCTGGACGCAAAGCTCGATGGTGCGTTCCACTTGCGGGTCCAGGAAAGTGCCGATTCTCAGACAAGAATTCCAAACCGATGAAGATTCCTCCCTGGGAAAAGGTGCCAGGACAGAAAGCCATTGTGCCTTTTGTAGGAGTAATGGGGCACCATCATTGGCACCTGAGAGCCCAAGGCTGCCACCTTTTCCCTGGGCGCAAAGCTCGACGGTGTGTACCTTGTGCGGGTTTGGGGCAGTGCCATTTTTAAACCCAGATTTCCAGACGGACGAAGATTCCTCCCTGGGAAAAGGTGCCAGGACAGAAAGCAAGTGTTATTTTTCTAGTGTTAACGGGGCCCCATCATTGGCACCTGAGAGCCCAAGGCTGCCACCTTTTGCCTGGGCGCAAATGTCGACGGCGCGTGCCACTTGCGGGTCCGGGGAAGTGCCATTTTTCAGCCCAGAATTCCAGACGGACGAAGACACCTCCCAGGGAAAAGGTGCCAGGTCAGAAATCGAATTGTCCTTTTCTAGGTTCAATGGCGCCCCATCATTGGCACCTCAGACTTCAAGGCTGCCACCTTTTCCGTGGGCGCAAACATCAACGGCACGTACCACTTTCTTGTCCGGGAAAGTGCCGTTTTTCAGCCCTCAATTCCAGACGGATGAAGACTCCTCACAGGGAAGAGGCTCCCAGGAAAGAAAGCGATTGTTCCATTTCTAGGGTTAATCGGGCCCCATCATTGGCACCTGAGAGCCCAAGGTTGCCTCCTATACCCTGGGCGCAAAGCTCGACCATGCGTGCTACGTGAGGGTCCGGGAAATTGCCGTTTCTCATTCCAGAATTCCAGACCGATGAAGATTCCTCCCTGGGAAAAGGTGTCAGGACAGAAAGCGATTGTTCCTTTTCTAGGGTTAATGGGGCTCCATCATTGACACCTGAGAGCCCAAGGCTGCAACCTTTTCCCTGAGCGCAAAGCTCAACGGTGCGTGCCACTTGCGGGTCCAGGAATGTGCTGTTTCTCATCCCAGAATTCGAGGTCGATGAAGATTTCTCCCAGGGAAAAGGTGACAGGACAGAAAGCAATTGTGCCTTTTCTAGGGTTAATGGGGCCCCAAAATTGACACCTGAGAGCCCAAGGCTGCCACCTTTTCCCTGGGCGCAAAGCTCGATGGTGCGTTCCACTTGTGGGTCCAGGAAAGTGCCCATTCTCAGACCAGAATTCCAGACCTATGAAGATTCCTCCCTGGGAAAAGGTGCCAGGACAGAAAGCCATTGTGCCTTTTCTAGGGTTAATGGGGCCCCAAAATTGACACCTGAGAGCCCAAGGCTGCCACCTTTTCCCTGGCCGCAAATGTCGACGGCGCGTGCCACTTGCAAGTCCGGGAATGTGCCGTTTCTCATCCCAGAATTCCAGGCCAGCGAAGATTTCTCCCTGGGAAAAGGTGCCAGGACAGAAAGCGATTGTGCCTTTTCTAGGGTTAATGGGGCCCCAAAATTGGCAGCTGAGAGCCCAGGGCTGCCACCTTTTCCCTGGGCGCAAAGCTCGACGGTGCGTGCCACATGCGGGTAAGGGAAAGAGCCGTTTTCAGCCCAGAATTCCAGACCAATGAAGATTCCTCCCTGGGAAAAGGTGCCAGGACAGAAAGCCATTGTTCTTTTTCTAGGGGTAATGGGGCCCCATCATTGGCACCTGAGAGCCCAAGGCTGCCACCTTTTGCCTCGGCACAAAGCTCGACGGTGCGTTCCACTTGCAGGTCCGGGGAAGTGCCGTTTTTCAGTCCAGAATTCCAGACGGATGAAAATTCCTCCCTGGGAAAAGGTGCCAGGACAGAAAGTCATTGTTATTTATCTAGTGTTAACGAGGACCCATCATTGACACCTGAGAGCCCAAGACTGTCACCTCTTCCCTGGGCGCAAAGCTAGATGGTGCCTGCCACGTGCAGGTCAGAGAAAGTGCTTTGTTCAGCCCAGGATTCCAGACGGATGACGACTCCTCCCAGGGAAAGTGCTCCCAGGACAGAAAGCGATTGTTCCATTTCTAGTGTTAATGGGGGCCCGTCTTTGGCATCTGAGAGCCAGAGGTTGCCTCCTTTTGCCTGGGCGCAAAGCACGACAGGGCGTGCCACGTGCTGGTCCCAGAAAGTGCCATTTTACAGCCCAGAATTCCAGACCAATGAAGACTCCTCCCAGGGAAAAGGTGCCAGGACAGAAAGCCATTGTGCTTTTTGTAGGGGTAATGGGGTCCCATCATTGGCACCTGAGAGCCCAAGACTGCCACCTTGTCCCTGGACGCAAAGCTCGATGGTGCGTTCCACTTGCAGGTCCAGGAAAGTGCCGATTCTCAGACCAGAATTCCAAACCGATGAAGATTCCTCCCTGGGAAAAGGTGCCAGGACAGAAAGCCATTGTGCCTTTTGTAGGAGTAATGGGGCACCATCATTGGCACCTGAGAGCCCAAGGCTGCCCCCTTTTCCCTGGGCGCAAAGCTCGACGGTGTGTACCTTGTGCGGGAAAGGGCCAGTGCCATTTTTGAACCCAGATTTCCAGACGGACAAAGTCTCCTCCCTGGGAAAAGGTGCCAGGACAGAAAGCAAGTGTTATTTTTCTAGTGTTAACGGGGCCCCATCATTGGCACCTGAGAGTCCAAGGCTTCCACCTTTTGCCTGGGCGCAAATGTCGACGGCGCGTGCCACTTGCAGGTCCGGGGAAGTGCCACTTTTCAGCCCAGAATTCCAGACGTATGAAGACACCTCACAGGGAAGAGGTGCCAGGTCAGAAATCGAATTGTCCTTTTCTAGGTGCAATGGCGCCCCATCATTGGCACCTCAGACTTCAAGGCTGCCACCTTTTCCGTGGGCGCAAACATCAACGGCGCGTACCACTTTCTTGTCCGGGAAAGTGCCGTTTTTCAGCCCTGAATTCCAGACGGATGAAGACTCCTCACAGGGAGAGGCTCCCAGGACAGAAAGCGATTGTTCCATTTCTAGGGTTAATCGGGCCCCATCATTGGCACCTGAGAGCCCAAGGTTGCCTCCTATACCCTGGGCGCAAAGCTCGACCATGCGTGCTACGTGAGGGTCCGGGAAATTGCCCTTTCTCATTCCAGAATTCCAGACCGATGAAGATTCCTCCCTGGGAAAAGGTGTCAGGACAGAAAGCGATTGTTCCTTTTCTAGGGTTAATGGGGCTCCATCATTGACACCTGAGAGCCGAAGGCTGCAACCTTTTCCCTGAGCGAAAAGCTCGACGGTGCGTGCCACTTGCGGGTCCAGGAATGTGCTGTTTCTCAATCCCAGAATTCCAGGCCAGCGAAGATTTCTCCCTGGGAAAAGGTGCCAGGACAGAAAGCGATTGTGCCTTTTCTAGGTTTAATGGGGCCCCAAAACTGGCAGCTGAAAGCCCAGGGCTGACACCTTTTCCCTGGGCGCAAAGCTCGACGGAGCGTGCCACATGCGGGTAAGGGAAAGAGCCGTTTTCAGCCCAGAATTCCAGACCAATGAAGATTCCTCCCTGGGAAAAGGTGCCAGGACAGAAAGCCATTGTTCTTTTTCTAGGGGTAATGGGGCCCCATCATTGGCACCTGAGAGCCCAAGACTGCCACCTTTTGCCTGGGCACAAAGCTCGATGGTGCGTTCCACTTGCAGGTCCGGGGAAGTGCCGTTTTTCAGCCCAGAATTCCAGACGGACGAAAATTCCTCCCAGGGAAAAGGTGCCAGGACAGGAAGCGATTGTTATTTATGTAGTATTAAAGGGGTCCCATTATTGGCACCTGAGAGCCCAAGGCTGCCACCTTTACCCTGGGCGCAAAACTAGATGGTGCCTGCCACGTGCAGGTCAGAGAAAGTGCTTTGTTCAGCCCAGGATTCCAGACGGATGACGACTCCTCCCAGGGAAAAGGCTCCCAGGACAGAAAGCCATTGTGCTTTCTGTAAAGGTAATGGGGACCCATCATTGGCACCTGAGAGCCCAAGACTGCCACCTTTTCCCTGGGTGCAAAGCTCGATGGTGCGTTCCACTTGCGGGTCCAGGAAAGTGCCGATTCTCAGAGCAGAATTCCAAACCGATGAAGATTCCTCCCTGGGAAAAGGTGCCAGGACAGAAAGCCATCGTGCCTTTTCTAGGGGTAATGGGGCACCATCATTGGCACCTGAGAGCCCAAGGCTGCCCCCTTTTCCCTGGGCGCAAAGCTCGACGGTGTGTACCTTGTGCGGGTTTGGGGCAGTGCCATTTTTGAACTCAGATTTCCAGACGGACGAAGATTCCTCCCAGGGAAAAGGTGCCAGGACAGAAAGCAAGTGTTATTTTTCTAGTGTTAACGGGGCCCCATCATTGGCACCTAAGAGCCCAAGGCTGCCACCTTTTCCCTGGGCGCAAAGCTAGATGGTGCCTGCCACGTGCAGGTCAGAGAAAGTGCTTTGTTCAGCCCAGGATTCCAGACGGATGACGACTCCTCCCCGGGAAAAGGCTCCCAGGACAGAAAGCGATTGTTCCATTTCTAGTGTTAATGGGGGCCCGTCATTGGCATCTGAGAGCCAGAGGTTGCCTCCTTTTGCCTGGGCGCAAAGCACGACAGTGCGTGCCACGTGCTGGTCCCAAAAAGTGCCATTTTACAGCCCAGAATTCCAGACCAATGAAGACTCCTCCCAGGGAAAAGGTGCCAGGACAGAAAGCCATTGTTCTTTTTCTAGGGGTAATGGGGCCCCATCATTGGCACCTGAGAGCCCAAGGCTGCCACCTTTTGCCTGGGCACAAAGCTCGACGGTGCGTTCCACTTGCAGGTCCGGGGAAGTGCCGTTTTTCAGCCCAGAATTCCAGACGGATGAAAATTCCTCCCAGGGAAAAGGTGCCAGGACAGGAAGCGATTGTTATTTATGTGGTATTAAAGGGGTCCCATTATTGGCACCTGAGAGCCCAAGGCTCCCACCTTTACCCTGGGCGCAAAACTAGATGGTGCCTGCCACGTGCAGGTCAGAGAAAGTGCTTTGTTCAGCCCAGGATTCCAGATGGATGGCGACTCCTCCCAGGGAAAAGGCTCCCAGGACAGAAAGCCATTGTGCTTTCTGTAAAGGTAATGGGGCCCCATCATTGGCACCTGAGAGCCCAAGACTGCCACCTTTTGAATGGGCGCAAAGCTAGATGGTGCCTGCCACGTGCAGGTCAGAGAAAGTGCTTTGTTCAGCCCAGGATTCCAGACGGATGACGACTCCTCCCCGGGAAAAGGCTCCCAGGACAGAAAGTGATTGTTCCATTTCTAGTGTTAATGGGGGCCCGTCATTGGCATCTGAGAGCCAGAGGTTGCCTCCTTTTCCCTGGGCGCAAAACACGACAATGCGTGCCACGTGCTGGTCCCGGAAAGTTCCATTTTACAGCCCGGAATTCCAGACCAATGAAGACTCCTCCCAGGGAAAAGGTGCCAGGACAGAAAGCCATTGTGTTTTTTGTAAAGGTAATGGGGCCCCATCATTGGCACCTGAGAGCGCAAGACTGCCACCTTTTCCCTGAATGCAAAGCTCGATGGTGCGTTCCACTTGCGGGTCCAGGAAAGTGCCGATTCTCAGACCAGAATTCCAAACCGATGAAGATTCCTCCCTGGGAAAAGGTGCCAGGACAGAAAGCCATTGTGCCTTTCGTAGGGGTAATGGGGCACCATCATTGGCACCTGAGAGCCCAAGGCTGCCCCCTTTTCCCTGGGCGCAAAGCTCAACGGTGTGTACCTTGTGCGGGTTTGGGGCAGTGCCATTTTTGAACCCAGATTTCCAGACGGACGAAGATTCCTCCCAGGGAAAAGGTGCCAGGACAGAAAGCAAGTGTTATTTTTCTAGTGTTAACGGGGCCCCATCATTGGCACCTGAGAGCCCAAGGCTGCCACCTTTTGCCTGGGCGCAAATGTCGACGGCGCGTGCCACTTGCGGGTCCGGGGAAGTGCCATTTTTCAGCCCAGAATTCCAGACGGACGAAGACACCTCCCAGGGAAAAGGTGCCAGGTCAGAAATCGAATTGTCCTTTTCTAGGGTCAATGGTGCCCCATCATTGGCACCTCAGACTTCAAGGCTGCCACCTTTTCCGTGGGCGCAAACATCAACGGCACGTACCACTTTCTTGTCTGGGAAAGTGCCGTTTTTCAGCCCTCAATTCCAGACGGATGAAGACTCCTCACAGGGAAGAGGCTCCCAGGAAAGAAAGCGATTGTTCCATTTCTAGGGTTAATCGGGCTCCATCATTGGCACCTGAGAGCCCAAGGTTGCCTCCTATACCCTGGGCGCAAAGCTCGACCATGCGTGCTACGTGAGGGTCCGGGAAATTGCCCTTTCTCATTCCAGAGTTCCAGACCGATGAAGATTCCTCCCTGGGAAAAGGTGTCAGGACAGAAAGCGATTGTTCCTTTTCTAGGGTTAATGGGGCTCCATCGTTGGCACCTGAGAGCCCAAGGCTGCCACCTTTTCCCTGGGCGCAAAGCTAGATGGTGCCTGCCACGTGCAGGTCAGAGAAAGTGCTTTGTTCAGCCCAGGATTCCAGACGGATGACGACTGCTCCCAGGGAAAAGGCTCCCAGGACAGAAAGCGATTGTTCCATTTCTAGTGTTAATGGGGGCCCGTCATTGGCATCTGAGAGCCAGAGGTTGCCTCCTTTTGCCTGGGCGCAAAGCACGACAGTGCGTGCCACGTGCTGGTCCCACAAAGTGCCATTTTACAGCCCAGAATTCCAGACCAATGAAGACTCCTCCCAGGGAAAAGGTGCCAGGACAGAAAGCCATTGTGCTTTTTGTAAAGGTAATGGGGCCCCATCATTGACACCTGAGAGCCCAAGGCTGCCCCCTTTTCCCTGGGCGCAAAGCTCGACGGTGTGTTCCTTGTGCGGGTTTGGGGAAGGGCCATTTTTAAACCCAGATTTCCAGATGGACGAAGATTCCTCCCTGGGAAAAGGTGCCAGGACAGAAAGCAAGTGTTATTTTTCTAGTGTTAACGGGGCCCCATCATTGGCACTTGAGAGCCCCAGGCTGCCACCTTTTGCCTGGGCGCAAATGTCGACGGCGCGTGCCACTTGCGGGTCCGGGGAAGTGCCATTTTTCAGCCCAGAATTCCAGACGGACGAAGACACCTCCCAGGGAAAAGGTGCCAGGTCAGAAATCGAATTGTCCTTTTCTAGGGTCAATGGTGCCCCATCATTGGCACCTCAGAGTTCAAGGCTGCCACCTTTTCCCTGGGCGCAAAGCTCAACGGCACGTACCCCTTTCTTATCCGGGAAAGTGCCGTTTTTCAGCCCTGAATTCCATACAGATGAAGACTCCTCACAGGGAAGAGGCTCCCAGGAAAGAAAGCGATTGTTCCATTCCTAGGGTTAATCGGGCTCCATCATTGGCACCTGAGAGCCCAAGGTTGCCTCCTATACCCTGGGCGCAAAGCTCGACCATGCGTGCTACGTGAGGGTCTGGGAAATTGCCGTTTCTCATTCCAGAATTCCAGACCGATGAAGATTCCTCCCAGGGAAAAGGTGCCAGGACAGAAAGCGATTGTTCTTTTTCTAGGGGTAATGGGGCCCCATCATTGGCACCTGAGAGCCCAAGGCTGCCACCTTTTGCCTGGGCACAAAGCTCGACGGTGCGTTCCACTTGCTGGTCCGGGGAAGTGCCGTTTTTCAGTCCAGAATTCCAGTCGGACGAATATTCCCCCCTGGGAAAAAGTGCCAGGACAGAAAGCGATTGTTATTTATCTAGTGTTAACGAGGACCCATCATTGGCACCTGAGAGCCCAAGGCTGTCACCTCTTCCCTGGGCGCAAGGCTAGATGGTGCCTGCCACGTGCAGGTCAGAGAAAGTGCTTTGTTCAGCCCAGAATTCCAGACGGCTGACGACTCCTCTCAGGGAAAGGGCTCCCAGGACAGAAAGCGATTGTTCCATTTCTAGTGTTAATGGGGGCCCGTCATTGGCATCTGAGAGCCAGAGGTTGCCTCCTTTTGCCTGGGCGCAAAGCACGACAGTGCGTGCCACGTGCTGGTCCCAGAAAGTGCCATTTTACAGCCCAGAATTCCAGACCAATGAAGACTCCTCCCAGGGAAAAGGTGCCAGGACAGAAAGCCATTGTGCTTTTTGTAAAGGTAATGGGGTCCCATCATTGGCACCTGAGAACCCAAGACTGCCACCTTTTCCCTGGACGCAAAGCTCGATGGTGCGTTCCACTTGCGGGTCCAGGAAAGTGCCGATTCTCAGACCAGAATTCCAAACCGATGAAGATTCCTCCCTGGGAAAAGGTGCCAGGACAGAAAGCCATTGTGCCTTTTGTAGGGGTAATGGGGCACCATCATTGGCACCTGAGAGCCCAAGGCTGTCCCCTTTTCCCTGGGCGCAAAGCTCGACGGTGTGTACCTTGTGCGGGTTTGGGCCAGTGCCATTTTTGAACCCAGATTTCCAGACGGACGAAGATTCCTCCCAGGGAAAAGGTGCCAGGACAGAAAGCAAGTGTTATTTTTCTAGTGTTAACGGGGCCCCATCATTGGCACCTGAGAGCCCAAGGCTGCCACCTTTTGCCTGGGCGCAAATGTCGACGGCGCGTGCCACTTGCGGGTCCGGGGAAGTGCCATTTTTCAGCCCAGAATTCCAGACGGACGAAGACACCTCCCAGGGAAAAGGTGCCAGGTCAGAAATCGAATTGTCCTTTTCTAGGGTCAATGGTGCCCCATCATTGGCACCTCAGACTTCAAGGCTGCCACCTTTTCCGTGGGCGCAAACATCAACGGCACGTACCACTTTCTTGTCTGGGAAAGTGCCGTTTTTCAGCCCTCAATTCCAGACGGATGAAGACTCCTCACAGGGAAGAGGCTCCCAGGAAAGAAAGCGATTGTTCCATTTCTAGGGTTAATCGGGCTCTATCATTGGCACCTGAGAGCCCAAGGTTGCCTCCTATACCCTGGGCGCAAAGCTCGACCATGCGTGCTACGTGAGGGTCCGGGAAATTGCCCTTTCTCATTCCAGAATTCCAGACCGATGAAGATTCCTCCCAGGGAAAAGGTGTCAGGACAGAAAGCGATTGTTCCTTTTCTAGGGTTAATGGGGCTCCATCATTGACACCTGAGAGCCCAAGGCTGCAACCTTTTCCCTGAGCGCAAAGCTCGACGGTGCGTGCCACTTGCGGGTCCAGGAATGTGCTGTTTCTCATCCCAGAATTCGAGGTCGATGAAGATTTCTCCCAGGGAAAAGGTTCCAGGACAGAAAGCAATTGTGCCTTTTCTAGGGTTAATGGGGCCCCAAAATTGACACCTGAGAGCCCAAGGCTGCCACCTTTTCCTTGGGCGCAAAGCTCGACGGTGCGTTCCACGTGCGGGTCCGGGAAAGTGCCATTTTTCAGCCCAGAATTCCAGACCTATGAAGATTCCTCAGAGGGAAAAGGTACCAGGAGACAAAGCCATTGTGTATTTTGTAATGCTAATTGGGCCCCATCATTGGCACCTGAGAGCCCAAGGCTGCCACCTTTTCCCTGGGTGCAAAGCTCGACGGTGCATACCCTGTGCGGGTCCGGGAAAGGGCCGTTTTTCAGCCCAGAATTCCAGACGGAAGTCGATTCCTCTCTGGGAAAAGGTGTCAGGACAGAAAGCCATTGTGCCTTTTCTAGGGGTAATGGGACCTCATTTTTGGCACCTGAGAGCCCAAGGCTGCCACCTTTTCCCTGGGCGCAAATGTCGACGGCGCGTGCCACTTGCAAGTCCGGGAATGTGCCGTTTCTCATCCCAGAATTCCAGGCCAGCGAAGATTTCTCCCTGGGAAAAGGTGCCAGGACAGAAATCCATTGTGCCTTTTCTAGGGTTAATGGGGCCCCAAAATTGGCAGCTGAGAGCCCAGAGCTGCCACCTTTTCCCTGGGCGCAAAGCTCGACGGTGCGTTCCACATGCGGGTAAGGGAAAGAGCCGTTTTTCAGCCCAGAATTCCAGACGGACGAAAATTCCTCCCAGGGAAAAGGTGCCAGGACAGAAAGCGATTGTTATTTATCTAGTGTTAACGGGGACCCATTGTTGGCACCTGAGAGCCCAAGGCTGCCACCTTTTGCCTGGGAGCAAAGCTAGATGGTGCCTGCCACGTGCAGATCGGAGAAAGTGCTTTGTTCAGCCCAGGATTCCAGACGGATGACGACTCCTCCCTGGGAAAAGGCTCCCAGGACAGAAAGCCATTGTGCGTTTTGTAAAGGTAATGGGGCCCCATCATTGGCACCTGAGAGCCCAAGACTGCAACCTTTTCCCTGGACGCAAAGCTCGATGGTGCTTTCCACTTGCGGGTCCAGGAAAGTGCCGATTCTCAGAGCAGAATTCCAAACCGATGAAGATTCCTCCCTGGGAAAATGTGCCAGGACAGAAAGCCATTGTGCCTTTTGTAGGGGTAATGGGGCACCATCATTGGCACCTGAGAGCCCAAGGCTGCCCCCTTTTCCCTGGGTGCAAAGCTCGACGGTGTGTACCTTGTGCGGGTTTGGGGCAGTGCCATTTTTGAACCCAGATTTCCAGACGGACGAAGATTCCTCCCTGGGAAAAGGTGCCAGGACAGAAAGCCATTGTTCTTTTTCTAGTGTTAACGGGGCCCCATCATTGGCACCTGAGAGCCCCAGGCTACCACCTTTTGCCTGGGCACAAAGCTCGACGGTGCGTTCCACTTGCAGTTCCAGGGAAATGCCGTTTTTCAGCCCAGAATTCCAGACGGATGAAAATTCCTCCCAGGGAAAAGGTGCCAGGACAGAAGGCGATTGTTATTTATCTAGTGTTAACGGGGACCCATCGTTGGCACCTGAGAGCCCAAGGCTGCCACCTTTTCCCTGGGCGCAAAGCTAGATGGTGCCTGCCACGTGCAGGTCAGAGAAAGTGCTTTGTTCAGCCCAGGATTCCAGACGGATGACGACTCCTCCCAGGGAAAAGGCTCCCAGGACAGAAAGCGATTGTTCCATTTCTAGTGTTAATGGGGGCCCGTCATTGGCATCTGAGAGCCAGAGGTTGCCTCCTTTTCCCTGGGCGCAAAGCACGACAGTGCGTGCCACGTGCTGGTCCCGGAAAGTGCCATTTTACAGCCCAGAATTCCAGACCAATGAAGACTCCTCCCAGGGAAAACGTGCCAGGACAGAAAGCCATTGTGCTTTTTGTAAAGGCAATGGGGCCCCATCATTGGCACCTGAGAGCCCAAGGCTGCCCCCTTTTCCCTGGGCGCAAAGCTCGACGGTGTGTTCCTTGTGCGGGTTTGGGGCAGGGCCATTTTTAAACCCAGATTTCCAGACGGACGAAGATTCCTCCCTGGGAAAAGGCGCCAGGACAGAAAGCAAGTGTTATTTTTCTAGTGTTAACGGGGCCCCATCATTGGCACTTGAGAGCCCCAGGCTGCCACCTTTTGCCTGAGTGCAAATGTCGACGGCGCGTGCCACTTGCGGGTCCGGGGAAGTGCCATTTTTCAGCCCAGAATTCCAGACGGACGAAGACACCTCCCAGGGAAAAGGTGCCAGGTCAGTAATCGAATTGTCCTTTTCTAGGGTCAATGGTGCCCCATCATTGGCACCTCAGAGTTCAAGGCTGCCACCTTTTCCGTGGGCGCAAACATCAACGGCACGTACCCCTTTCTTATCCGGGAAAGTGCCGTTTTTCAGCCCTGAATCCCATACAGATGAAGACTCCTCACAGGGAAGAGGCTCCCAGGAAAGAAAGCGATTGTTCCATTTCTAGGGTTAATCGGGCTCCATCATTGGCACCTGAGAGCCCAAGGTTGCCTCCTATACCCTGGGCGCAAAGCTCGACCATGCGTGCTACGTGAGGGTCTGGGAAATTGCCGTTTCTCATTCCAGAATTCCAGATCGATGAAGATTCCTCCCAGGGAAAAGGTGCCAGGACAGAAAGCGATTGTTCTTTTTCTAGGGGTAATGGGGCCCCATCATTGGCACCTGAGAGCCCAAGGCTGCCACCTTTTGCCTGGGCACAAAGCTCGACGGTGCGTTCCACTTGCTGGTCCGGGGAAGTGCCGTTTTTCAGTCCAGAATTCCAGTCGGACGAATATTCCCCCCTGGGAAAAAGTGCCAGGACAGAAAGCGATTGTTATTTATCTAGTGTTAACGAGGACCCATCATTGGCACCTGAGAGCCCAAGGCTGTCACCTCTTCCCTGGGCGCAAGGCTAGATGGTGCCTGCCACGTGCAGGTCAGAGAAAGTGCTTTGTTCAGCCCAGAATTCCAGACGGCTGACGACTCCTCTCAGGGAAAGGGCTCCCAGGACAGAAAGCGATTGTTCCATTTCTAGTGTTAATGGGGGCCCGTCATTGGCATCTGAGAGCCAGAGGTTGCCTCCTTTTGCCTGGGCGCAAAGCACGACAGTGCGTGCCACGTGCTGGTCCCAGAAAGTGCCATTTTACAGCCCAGAATTCCAGACCAATGAAGACTCCTCCCAGGGAAAAGGTGCCAGGACAGAAAGCCATTGTGCTTTTTGTAAAGGTAATGGGGTCCCATCATTGGCACCTGAGAACCCAAGACTGCCACCTTTTCCCTGGACGCAAAGCTCGATGGTGCGTTCCACTTGCGGGTCCAGGAAAGTGCCGATTCTCAGACAAGAATTCCAAACCGATGAAGATTCCTCCCTGGGAAAAGGTGCCAGGACAGAAAGCCATTGTGCCTTTTGTAGGGGTAATGGGGCACCATCATTGGCACCTGAGAGCCCAAGGCTGTCCCCTTTTCCCTGGGCGCAAAGCTCGACGGTGTGTACCTTGTGCGGGTTTGGGCCAGTGCCATTTTTGAACCCAGATTTCCAGACGGACGAAGATTCCTCCCAGGGAAAAGGTGCCAGGACAGAAAGCAAGTGTTATTTTTCTAGTGTTAACGGGGCCCCATCATTGGCACCTGAGAGCCCAAGGCTGCCACCTTTTGCCTGGGCGCAAATGTCGACGGCGCGTGCCACTTGCGGGTCCGGGGAAGTGCCATTTTTCAGCCCAGAATTCCAGACGGACGAAGACACCTCCCAGGGAAAAGGTGCCAGGTCAGAAATCGAATTGTCCTTTTCTAGGGTCAATGGTGCCCCATCATTGGCACCTCAGACTTCAAGGCTGCCACCTTTTCCGTGGGCGCAAACATCAACGGCACGTACCACTTTCTTGTCTGGGAAAGTGCCGTTTTTCAGCCCTCAATTCCAGACGGATGAAGACTCCTCACAGGGAAGAGGCTCCCAGGAAAGAAAGCGATTGTTCCATTTCTAGGGTTAATCGGGCTCTATCATTGGCACCTGAGAGCCCAAGGTTGCCTCCTATACCCTGGGCGCAAAGCTCGACCATGCGTGCTACGTGAGGGTCCGGGAAATTGCCCTTTCTCATTCCAGAATTCCAGACCGATGAAGATTCCTCCCTGGGAAAAGGTGTCAGGACAGAAAGCGATTGTTCCTTTTCTAGGGTTAATGGGGCTCCATCATTGACACCTGAGAGCCCAAGGCTGCAACCTTTTCCCTGAGCGCAAAGCTCGACGGTGCGTGTCACTTGCGGGTCCAGGAATGTGCTGTTTCTCATCCCAGAATTCGAGGTCGATGAAGATTTCTCCCAGGGAAAAGGTTCCAGGACAGAAAGCAATTGTGCCTTTTCTAGGGTTAATGGGGCCCCAAAATTGACACATGAGAGCCCAAGGCTGCCACCTTTTCCTTGGGCGCAAAGCTCGACGGTGCGTTCCACGTGCGGGTCCGGGAAAGTGCCATTTTTCAGCCCAGAATTCCAGACCTATGAAGATTCCTCAGAGGGAAAAGGTACCAGGAGACAAAGCCATTGTGTATTTTGTAATGCTAATTGGGCCCCAGCATTGGCACCTGAGAGCCCAAGGCTGCCACCTTTTCCCTGGGTGCAAAGCTCGAGGGTGCATACCCTGTGCGGGTCCGGGAAAGGGCCGTTTTTCAGCCCAGAATTCCAGACGGAAGTCGATTCCTCTCTGGGAAAAGGTGTCAGGACAGAAAGCCATTGTGCCTTTTCTAGGGGTAATGGGACCTCATTTTTGGCACCTGAGAGCCCAAGGCTGCCACCTTTTCCCTGGGCGCAAATGTCGAAGGCGCGTGCCACTTGCAAGTCCGGGAATGTGCCGTTTCTCATCCCAGAATTCCAGGCCAGCGAAGATTTCTCCCTGGGAAAAGGTGCCAGGACAGAAAGCCATTGTGCCTTTTCTAGGGTTAATGGGGCCCCAAAATTGGCAGCTGAGAGTCCAGAGCTGCCACCTTTTCCCTGGGCGCAAAGCTCGACGGTGCATTCCACATGCGGGTAAGGGAAAGAGCCGTTTTTCAGCCCAGAATTCCAGACGGACGAAAATTCCTCCCAGGGAAAAGGTGCCAGGACAGAAAGCGATTGTTATTTATCTAGTGTTAACGGGGACCCATTGTTGGCACCTGAGAGCCCAAGGCTGCCACCTTTTGCCTGGGAGCAAAGCTAGATGGTGCCTGCCACGTGCAGATCGGAGAAAGTGCTTTGTTCAGCCCAGGATTCCAGACGGATGACGACTCCTCCCTGGGAAAAGGCTCCCAGGACAGAAAGCCATTGTGCGTTTTGTAAAGGTAATGGGGCCCCATCATTGGCACCTGAGAGCCCAAGACTGCAACCTTTTCCCTGGACGCAAAGCTCGATGGTGCGTTCCACTTGCGGGTCCAGGAAAGTGCCGATTCTCAGAGCAGAATTCCAAACCGATGAAGATTCCTCCCTGGGAAAATGTGCCAGGACAGAAAGCCATTGTGCCTTTTGTAGGGGTAATGGGGCACCATCATTGGCACCTGAGAGCCCAAGGCTGCCCCCTTTTCCCTGGGTGCAAAGCTCGACGGTGTGTACCTTGTGCGGGTTTGGGGCAGTGCCATTTTTGAACCCAGATTTCTAGACGGACGAAGATTCCTCCCTGGGAAAAGGTGCCAGGACAGAAAGCCATTGTTCTTTTTCTAGTGTTAACGGGGCCCCATCATTGGCACCTGAGAGCCCCAGGCTACCACCTTTTGCCTGGGCACAAAGCTCGACGGTGCGTTCCACTTGCAGTTCCAGGGAAATGCCGTTTTTCAGCCCAGAATTCCAGACGGATGAAAATTCCTCCCAGGGAAAAGGTGCCAGGACAGAAGGCGATTGTTATTTATCTAGTGTTAACGGGGACCCATCGTTGGCACCTGAGAGCCCAAGGCTGCCACCTTTTCCCTGGGCGCAAAGCTAGATGGTGCCTGCCACGTGCAGGTCAGAGAAAGTGCTTTGTTCAGCCCAGGATTCCAGACGGATGACGACTGCTCCCAGGGAAAAGGCTCCCAGGACAGAAAGCGATTGTTCCATTTCTAGTGTTAATGGGGGCCCGTCATTGGCATCTGAGAGCCAGAGGTTGCCTCCTTTTCCCTGGGCGCAAAGCACGACAGTGCGTGCCACGTGCTGGTCCCGGAAAGTGCCATTTTACAGCCCAGAATTCCAGACCAATGAAGACTCCTCCCAGGGAAAAGGTGCCAGGACAGAAAGCCATTGTGCTTTTTGTAAAGGCAATGGGGCCCCATCATTGGCACCTGAGAGCCCAAGGCTGCCCCCTTTTCCCTGGGCGCAAAGCTCGACGGTGTGTTCCTTGTGCGGGTTTGGGGCAGGGCCATTTTTAAACCCAGATTTCCAGACGGACGAAGATTCCTCCCTGGGAAAAGGCGCCAGGACAGAAAGCAAGTGTTATTTTTCTAGTGTTAACGGGGCCCCATCATTGGCACTTGAGAGCCCCAGGCTGCCACCTTTTGCCTGAGTGCAAATGTCGACGGCGCGTGCCACTTGCGGGTCCGGGGAAGTGCCATTTTTCAGCCCAGAATTCCAGACGGACGAAGACACCTCCCAGGGAAAAGGTGCCAGGTCAGTAATCGAATTGTCCTTTTCTAGGGTCAATGGTGCCCCATCATTGGCACCTCAGAGTTCAAGGCTGCCACCTTTTCCGTGGGCGCAAACATCAACGGCACGTACCCCTTTCTTATCCGGGAAAGTGCCGTTTTTCAGCCCTGAATCCCATACAGATGAAGACTCCTCACAGGGAAGAGGCTCCCAGGAAAGAAAGCGATTGTTCCATTCCTAGGGTTAATCGGGCTCCATCATTGGCACCTGAGAGCCCAAGGTTGCCTCCTATACCCTGGGCGCAAAGCTCGACCATGCGTGCTACGTGAGGGTCTGGGAAATTGCCGTTTCTCATTCCAGAATTCCAGATCGATGAAGATTCCTCCCAGGGAAAAGGTGCCAGGACAGAAAGCGATTGTTCTTTTTCTAGGGGTAATGGGGCCCCATCATTGGCACCTGAGAGCCCAAGGCTGCCACCTTTTGCCTGGGCACAAAGCTCGACGGTGCGTTCCACTTGCTGGTCCGGGGAAGTGCCGTTTTTCAGTCCAGAATTCCAGTCGGACGAATATTCCCCCCTGGGAAAAAGTGCCAGGACAGAAAGCGATTGTTATTTATCTAGTGTTAACGAGGACCCATCATTGGCACCTGAGAGCCCAAGGCTGTCACCTCTTCCCTGGGCGCAAGGCTAGATGGTGCCTGCCACGTGCAGGTCAGAGAAAGTGCTTTGTTCAGCCCAGAATTCCAGACGGCTGACGACTCCTCTCAGGGAAAGGGCTCCCAGGACAGAAAGCGATTGTTCCATTTCTAGTGTTAATGGGGGCCCGTCATTGGCATCTGAGAGCCAGAGGTTGCCTCCTTTTGCCTGGGCGCAAAGCACGACAGTGCGTGCCACGTGCTGGTCCCAGAAAGTGCCATTTTACAGCCCAGAATTCCAGACCAATGAAGACTCCTCCCAGGGAAAAGGTGCCAGGACAGAAAGCCATTGTGCTTTTTGTAAAGGTAATGGGGTCCCATCATTGGCACCTGAGAACCCAAGACTGCCACCTTTTCCCTGGACGCAAAGCTCGATGGTGCGTTCCACTTGCGGGTCCAGGAAAGTGCCGATTCTCAGACAAGAATTCCAAACCGATGAAGATTCCTCCCTGGGAAAAGGTGCCAGGACAGAAAGCCATTGTGCCTTTTGTAGGGGTAATGGGGCACCATCATTGGCACCTGAGAGCCCAAGGCTGTCCCCTTTTCCCTGGGCGCAAAGCTCGACGGTGTGTACCTTGTGCGGGTTTGGGCCAGTGCCATTTTTGAACCCAGATTTCCAGACGGACGAAGATTCCTCCCAGGGAAAAGGTGCCAGGACAGAAAGCAAGTGTTATTTTTCTAGTGTTAACGGGGCCCCATCATTGGCACCTGAGAGCCCAAGGCTGCCACCTTTTGCCTGGGCGCAAATGTCGACGGCGCGTGCCACTTGCGGGTCCGGGGAAGTGCCATTTTTCAGCCCAGAATTCCAGACGGACGAAGACACCTCCCAGGGAAAAGGTGCCAGGTCAGAAATCGAATTGTCCTTTTCTAGGGTCAATGGTTCCCCCATCATTGGCACCTCAGACTTCAAGGCTGCCACCTTTTCCGTGGGCGCAAACATCAACGGCACGTACCACTTTCTTGTCTGGGAAAGTGCCGTTTTTCAGCCCTCAATTCCAGACGGATGAAGACTCCTCACAGGGAAGAGGCTCCCAGGAAAGAAAGCGATTGTTCCATTTCTAGGGTTAATCGGGCTCTATCATTGGCACCTGAGAGCCCAAGGTTGCCTCCTATACCCTGGGCGCAAAGCTCGACCATGCGTGCTACGTGAGGGTCCGGGAAATTGCCCTTTCTCATTCCAGAATTCCAGACCGATGAAGATTCCTCCCTGGGAAAAGGTGTCAGGACAGAAAGCGATTGTTCCTTTTCTAGGGTTAATGGGGCTCCATCATTGACACCTGAGAGCCCAAGGCTGCAACCTTTTCCCTGAGCGCAAAGCTCGACGGTGCGTGTCACTTGCGGGTCCAGGAATGTGCTGTTTCTCATCCCAGAATTCGAGGTCGATGAAGATTTCTCCCAGGGAAAAGGTGACAGGACAGAAAGCAATTGTGCCTTTTCTAGGGTTAATGGGGCCCCAAAATTGACACATGAGAGCCCAAGGCTGCCACCTTTTCCTTGGGCGCAAAGCTCGACGGTGCGTTCCACGTGCGGGTCCGGGAAAGTGCCATTTTTCAGCCCAGAATTCCAGACCTATGAAGATTCCTCAGAGGGAAAAGGTACCAGGAGACAAAGCCATTGTGTATTTTGTAATGCTAATTGGGCCCCAGCATTGGCACCTGAGAGCCCAAGGCTGCCACCTTTTCCCTGGGTGCAAAGCTCGACGGTGCATACCCTGTGCGGGTCCGGGAAAGGGCCGTTTTTCAGCCCAGAATTCCAGACGGAAGTCGATTCCTCTCTGGGAAAAGGTGTCAGGACAGAAAGCCATTGTGCCTTTTCTAGGGGTAATGGGACCTCATTTTTGGCACCTGAGAGCCCAAGGCTGCCACCTTTTCCCTGGGCGCAAATGTCGAAGGCGCGTGCCACTTGCAAGTCCGGGAATGTGCCGTTTCTCATCCCAGAATTCCAGGCCAGCGAAGATTTCTCCCTGGGAAAAGGTGCCAGGACAGAAAGCCATTGTGCCTTTTCTAGGGTTAATGGGGCCCCAAAATTGGCAGCTGAGAGTCCAGAGCTGCCACCTTTTCCCTGGGCGCAAAGCTCGACGGTGCGTTCCACATGCGGGTAAGGGAAAGAGCCGTTTTTCAGCCCAGAATTCCAGACGGACGAAAATTCCTCCCAGGGAAAAGGTGCCAGGACAGAAAGCGATTGTTATTTATCTAGTGTTAACGGGGACCCATTGTTGGCACCTGAGAGCCCAAGGCTGCCACCTTTTGCCTGGGAGCAAAGCTAGATGGTGCCTGCCACGTGCAGATCGGAGAAAGTGCTTTGTTCAGCCCAGGATTCCAGACGGATGACGACTCCTCCCTGGGAAAAGGCTCCCAGGACAGAAAGCCATTGTGCGTTTTGTAAAGGTAATGGGGCCCCATCATTGGCACCTGAGAGCCCAAGACTGCAACCTTTTCCCTGGACGCAAAGCTCGATGGTGCGTTCCACTTGCGGGTCCAGGAAAGTGCCGATTCTCAGAGCAGAATTCCAAACCGATGAAGATTCCTCCCTGGGAAAATGTGCCAGGACAGAAAGCCATTGTGCCTTTTGTAGGGGTAATGGGGCACCATCATTGGCACCTGAGAGCCCAAGGCTGCCCCCTTTTCCCTGGGTGCAAAGCTCGACGGTGTGTACCTTGTGCGGGTTTGGGGCAGTGCCATTTTTGAACCCAGATTTCTAGACGGACGAAGATTCCTCCCTGGGAAAAGGTGCCAGGACAGAAAGCCATTGTTCTTTTTCTAGTGTTAACGGGGCCCCATCATTGGCACCTGAGAGCCCCAGGCTACCACCTTTTGCCTGGGCACAAAGCTCGACGGTGCGTTCCACTTGCAGTTCCAGGGAAATGCCGTTTTTCAGCCCAGAATTCCAGACGGATGAAAATTCCTCCCAGGGAAAAGGTGCCAGGACAGAAGGCGATTGTTATTTATCTAGTGTTAACGGGGACCCATCGTTGGCACCTGAGAGCCCAAGGCTGCCACCTTTTCCCTGGGCGCAAAGCTAGATGGTGCCTGCCACGTGCAGGTCAGAGAAAGTGCTTTGTTCAGCCCAGGATTCCAGACGGATGACGACTGCTCCCAGGGAAAAGGCTCCCAGGACAGAAAGCGATTGTTCCATTTCTAGTGTTAATGGGGGCCCGTCATTGGCATCTGAGAGCCAGAGGTTGCCTCCTTTTCCCTGGGCGCAAAGCACGACAGTGCGTGCCACGTGCTGGTCCCGGAAAGTGCCATTTTACAGCCCAGAATTCCAGACCAATGAAGACTCCTCCCAGGGAAAAGGTGCCAGGACAGAAAGCCATTGTGCTTTTTGTAAAGGCAATGGGGCCCCATCATTGGCACCTGAGAGCCCAAGGCTGCCCCCTTTTCCCTGGGCGCAAAGCTCGACGGTGTGTTCCTTGTGCGGGTTTGGGGCAGGGCCATTTTTAAACCCAGATTTCCAGACGGACGAAGATTCCTCCCTGGGAAAAGGCGCCAGGACAGAAAGCAAGTGTTATTTTTCTAGTGTTAACGGGGCCCCATCATTGGCACTTGAGAGCCCCAGGCTGCCACCTTTTGCCTGAGTGCAAATGTCGACGGCGCGTGCCACTTGCGGGTCCGGGGAAGTGCCATTTTTCAGCCCAGAATTCCAGACGGACGAAGACACCTCCCAGGGAAAAGGTGCCAGGTCAGTAATCGAATTGTCCTTTTCTAGGGTCAATGGTGCCCCATCATTGGCACCTCAGAGTTCAAGGCTGCCACCTTTTCCGTGGGCGCAAACATCAACGGCACGTACCCCTTTCTTATCCGGGAAAGTGCCGTTTTTCAGCCCTGAATCCCATACAGATGAAGACTCCTCACAGGGAAGAGGCTCCCAGGAAAGAAAGCGATTGTTCCATTCCTAGGGTTAATCGGGCTCCATCATTGGCACCTGAGAGCCCAAGGTTGCCTCCTATACCCTGGGCGCAAAGCTCGACCATGCGTGCTACGTGAGGGTCTGGGAAATTGCCGTTTCTCATTCCAGAATTCCAGATCGATGAAGATTCCTCCCAGGGAAAAGGTGCCAGGACAGAAAGCGATTGTTCTTTTTCTAGGGGTAATGGGGCCCCATCATTGGCACCTGAGAGCCCAAGGCTGCCACCTTTTGCCTGGGCACAAAGCTCGACGGTGCGTTCCACTTGCTGGTCCGGGGAAGTGCCGTTTTTCAGTCCAGAATTCCAGTCGGACGAATATTCCCCCCTGGGAAAAAGTGCCAGGACAGAAAGCGATTGTTATTTATCTAGTGTTAACGAGGACCCATCATTGGCACCTGAGAGCCCAAGGCTGTCACCTCTTCCCTGGGCGCAAGGCTAGATGGTGCCTGCCACGTGCAGGTCAGAGAAAGTGCTTTGTTCAGCCCAGAATTCCAGACGGCTGACGACTCCTCTCAGGGAAAGGGCTCCCAGGACAGAAAGCGATTGTTCCATTTCTAGTGTTAATGGGGGCCCGTCATTGGCATCTGAGAGCCAGAGGTTGCCTCCTTTTGCCTGGGCGCAAAGCACGACAGTGCGTGCCACGTGCTGGTCCCAGAAAGTGCCATTTTACAGCCCAGAATTCCAGACCAATGAAGACTCCTCCCAGGGAAAAGGTGCCAGGACAGAAAGCCATTGTGCTTTTTGTAAAGGTAATGGGGTCCCATCATTGGCACCTGAGAACCCAAGACTGCCACCTTTTCCCTGGACGCAAAGCTCGATGGTGCGTTCCACTTGCGGGTCCAGGAAAGTGCCGATTCTCAGACAAGAATTCCAAACCGATGAAGATTCCTCCCTGGGAAAAGGTGCCAGGACAGAAAGCCATTGTGCCTTTTGTAGGGGTAATGGGGCACCATCATTGGCACCTGAGAGCCCAAGGCTGTCCCCTTTTCCCTGGGCGCAAAGCTCGACGGTGTGTACCTTGTGCGGGTTTGGGCCAGTGCCATTTTTGAACCCAGATTTCCAGACGGACGAAGATTCCTCCCAGGGAAAAGGTGCCAGGACAGAAAGCAAGTGTTATTTTTCTAGTGTTAACGGGGCCCCATCATTGGCACCTGAGAGCCCAAGGCTGCCACCTTTTGCCTGGGCGCAAATGTCGACGGCGCGTGCCACTTGCGGGTCCGGGGAAGTGCCATTTTTCAGCCCAGAATTCCAGACGGACGAAGACACCTCCCAGGGAAAAGGTGCCAGGTCAGAAATCGAATTGTCCTTTTCTAGGGTCAATGGTGCCCCATCATTGGCACCTCAGACTTCAAGGCTGCCACCTTTTCCGTGGGCGCAAACATCAACGGCACGTACCACTTTCTTGTCTGGGAAAGTGCCGTTTTTCAGCCCTCAATTCCAGACGGATGAAGACTCCTCACAGGGAAGAGGCTCCCAGGAAAGAAAGCGATTGTTCCATTTCTAGGGTTAATCGGGCTCTATCATTGGCACCTGAGAGCCCAAGGTTGCCTCCTATACCCTGGGCGCAAAGCTCGACCATGCGTGCTACGTGAGGGTCCGGGAAATTGCCCTTTCTCATTCCAGAATTCCAGACCGATGAAGATTCCTCCCTGGGAAAAGGTGTCAGGACAGAAAGCGATTGTTCCTTTTCTAGGGTTAATGGGGCTCCATCATTGACACCTGAGAGCCCAAGGCTGCAACCTTTTCCCTGAGCGCAAAGCTCGACGGTGCGTGTCACTTGCGGGTCCAGGAATGTGCTGTTTCTCATCCCAGAACTCGAGGCCGATGAAGATTTCTCCCAGGGAAAAGGTTCCAGGACAGAAAGCAATTGTGCCTTTTCTAGGGTTAATGGGGCCCCAAAATTGACACCTGAGAGCCCAAGGCTGCCACCTTTTCCTTGGGCGCAAAGCTCGACGGTGCGTTCCACGTGCGGGTCCGGGAAAGTGCCATTTTTCAGCCCAGAATTCCAGACCTATGAAGATTCCTCAGAGGGAAAAGGTACCAGGAGACAAAGCCATTGTGTATTTTGTAATGCTAATTGGGCCCCAGCATTGGCACCTGAGAGCCCAAGGCTGCCACCTTTTCCCTGGGTGCAAAGCTCGACGGTGCATACCCTGTGCGGGTCCGGGAAAGGGCCGTTTTTCAGCCCAGAATTCCAGACGGAAGTCGATTCCTCTCTGGGAAAAGGTGTCAGGACAGAAAGCCATTGTGCCTTTTCTAGGGGTAATGGGACCTCATTTTTGGCACCTGAGAGCCCAAGGCTGCCACCTTTTCCCTGGGCGCAAATGTCGAAGGCGCGTGCCACTTGCAAGTCCGGGAATGTGCCGTTTCTCATCCCAGAATTCCAGGCCAGCGAAGATTTCTCCCTGGGAAAAGGTGCCAGGACAGAAAGCCATTGTGCCTTTTCTAGGGTTAATGGGGCCCCAAAATTGGCAGCTGAGAGTCCAGAGCTGCCACCTTTTCCCTGGGCGCAAAGCTCGACGGTGCGTTCCACATGCGGGTAAGGGAAAGAGCCGTTTTTCAGCCCAGAATTCCAGACGGACGAAAATTCCTCCCAGGGAAAAGGTGCCAGGACAGAAAGCGATTGTTATTTATCTAGTGTTAACGGGGACCCATTGTTGGCACCTGAGAGCCCAAGGCTGCCACCTTTTGCCTGGGAGCAAAGCTAGATGGTGCCTGCCACGTGCAGATCGGAGAAAGTGCTTTGTTCAGCCCAGGATTCCAGACGGATGACGACTCCTCCCTGGGAAAAGGCTCCCAGGACAGAAAGCCATTGTGCGTTTTGTAAAGGTAATGGGGCCCCATCATTGGCACCTGAGAGCCCAAGACTGCAACCTTTTCCCTGGACGCAAAGCTCGATGGTGCGTTCCACTTGCGGGTCCAGGAAAGTGCCGATTCTCAGAGCAGAATTCCAAACCGATGAAGATTCCTCCCTGGGAAAATGTGCCAGGACAGAAAGCCATTGTGCCTTTTGTAGGGGTAATGGGGCACCATCATTGGCACCTGAGAGCCCAAGGCTGCCCCCTTTTCCCTGGGTGCAAAGCTCGACGGTGTGTACCTTGTGCGGGTTTGGGGCAGTGCCATTTTTGAACCCAGATTTCTAGACGGACGAAGATTCCTCCCTGGGAAAAGGTGCCAGGACAGAAAGCCATTGTTCTTTTTCTAGTGTTAACGGGGCCCCATCATTGGCACCTGAGAGCCCCAGGCTACCACCTTTTGCCTGGGCACAAAGCTCGACGGTGCGTTCCACTTGCAGTTCCAGGGAAATGCCGTTTTTCAGCCCAGAATTCCAGACGGATGAAAATTCCTCCCAGGGAAAAGGTGCCAGGACAGAAGGCGATTGTTATTTATCTAGTGTTAACGGGGACCCATCGTTGGCACCTGAGAGCCCAAGGCTGCCACCTTTTCCCTGGGCGCAAAGCTAGATGGTGCCTGCCACGTGCAGGTCAGAGAAAGTGCTTTGTTCAGCCCAGGATTCCAGACGGATGACGACTGCTCCCAGGGAAAAGGCTCCCAGGACAGAAAGCGATTGTTCCATTTCTAGTGTTAATGGGGGCCCGTCATTGGCATCTGAGAGCCAGAGGTTGCCTCCTTTTCCCTGGGCGCAAAGCACGACAGTGCGTGCCACGTGCTGGTCCCGGAAAGTGCCATTTTACAGCCCAGAATTCCAGACCAATGAAGACTCCTCCCAGGGAAAAGGTGCCAGGACAGAAAGCCATTGTGCTTTTTGTAAAGGCAATGGGGCCCCATCATTGGCACCTGAGAGCCCAAGGCTGCCCCCTTTTCCCTGGGCGCAAAGCTCGACGGTGTGTTCCTTGTGCGGGTTTGGGGCAGGGCCATTTTTAAACCCAGATTTCCAGACGGACGAAGATTCCTCCCTGGGAAAAGGCGCCAGGACAGAAAGCAAGTGTTATTTTTCTAGTGTTAACGGGGCCCCATCATTGGCACTTGAGAGCCCCAGGCTGCCACCTTTTGCCTGGGCGCAAATGTCGACGGCGCGTGCCACTTGTGGGTCCGGGGAAGTGCCATTTTTCAGCCCAGAATTCCAGACGGACGAAGACACCTCCCAGGGAAAAGGTGCCAGGTCAGAAATCGAATTGTCCTTTTTTAGGGTCAATGGTGCCCCATCATTGGCACCTCAGAGTTCAAGGCTGCCACCTTTTCCGTGGGCGCAAACATCAACGGCACGTACCCCTTTCTTATCCGGGAAAGTGCCGTTTTTCAGCCCTGAATCCCATACAGATGAAGACTCCTCACAGGGAAGAGGCTCCCAGGAAAGAAAGCGATTGTTCCATTCCTAGGGTTAATCGGGCTCCATCATTGGCACCTGAGAGCCCAAGGTTGCCTCCTATACCCTGGGCGCAAAGCTCGACCATGCGTGCTACCTGAGGGTCTGGGAAATTGCCGTTTCTCATTCCAGAACTCCAGACCGATGAAGATTCCTCCCAGGGAAAAGGTGCCAGGACAGAAAGCGATTGTTCTTTTTCTAGGGGTAATGGGGCCCCATCATTGGCACCTGAGAGCCCAAGGCTGCCACCTTTTGCCTGGGCACAAAGCTCGACGGTGCGTTCCACTTGCTGGTCGGGGGAAGTGCCGTTTTTCAGCCCAGAATTCCAGTCGGACGAATATTCCTCCCTGGGAAAAAGTGCCAGGACAGAAAGCGATTGTTATTTATCTAGTGTTAACGAGGACCCATCATTGGCACCTGAGAGCCCAAGACTGCCACCTTTTCCCTGGACGCAAAGCTCGATGGTGCGTTCCACTTGCGGGTCCAGGAAAGTGCCGATTCTCAGAGCAGAATTCCAAACCGATGAAGATTCCTCCCTGGGAAAAGGTGCCAGGACAGAAAGCCATTGTGCCTTTTGTAGGGGTAATGGGGCACCATCATTGGCACCTGAGAGCCCAAGGCTGCCCCCTTTTCCCTGGGCGCAAAGCTCGATGGTGTGTACCTTGTGCGGGTTTGGGCCAGTGCCATTTTTGAACCCAGATTTCCAGACGGATGAAGATTCCTCCCTGGGAAAAGGTGCCAGGACAGAAAGCAAGTGCTATTTTTCTAGTGTTAACGGGGCCCCATCATTGGCACCTGAGAGCCCAAGGCTGCCACCTTTTCCCTGGGCGCAAATGTCGACGGCGCGTGCCACTCTCAAGTCCGGGAATGTGCTGTTTCTCATCCCAGAATTCCAGGCCAGCGAAGATTTCTCCCTGGGAAAAGGTGCCAGGACAGAAAGCCATTGTGCCTTTTCTAGGGTTAATGGGGCCCTAAAATTGGCAGCTGAGAGCCCAGGGCTGCCACCTTTTCCCTGGGCGCAAAGCTCGACAGTGCGTGCCACATGCGGGTAAGGGAAAGAGCCGTTTTCAGCCCAGAATTCCAGACCAATGAAGATTCTTCCCTGGGAAAAGGTGCCAGGACAGAAAGCGATTGTTCTTTTTCTAGGGGTAATGGGGCCCCATCATTGGCACCTGAGAGCCCAAGGCTGCCACCTTTTGCCTGGGCACAAAGCTCGACGGTGCCTTCCACTTGCAGGTCGGTGGAAATGCCATTTTTCAGCCCAGAATTCCAGACAGATGAAAATTCCTCCCAGGGAAAAGGTGCCAGGACAGAAAGCGATTGTTATTTATCTAGTGTTAACGGGGACCTATCGTTGGCACCTGAGAGCCCAAGGCTGCCACCTTTTGCCTGGGCGCAAAGCTAGATGGTGCCTGCCACGTGCAGGTCAGAGAAAGTGCTTTGTTCAGCCCAGGATTCCAGACGGATGACGACTCCTCCCAGGGAAAAGGCTCCCAGGACAGAAAGCGATTGTTCCATTTCTAGTGTTAATGGGGGCCCGTCATTGGCATCTGAGAGCCAGAGGTTGCCTCCTTTTCCCTGGCGCAAAGCATGACAGTGCGTGCCAGGTGCTGGTCCCAGTAAGTGCCATTTTACAGCCCAGAATTCCAGACCAATGAAGACTCCTCCCAGGGAAAAGGTGCCAGGACAGAAAGCCATTGTGTTTTTTGTAAAGGTAGTGGGGCCCCATCATTGGCACCTGAGAGCCCAAGACTGCCACCTTTTCCCTGGACGCAAAGCTCGATGGTGCGTTCCACTTGCGGGTCCAGGAAAGTGCCGATTCTCAGACCAGAATTCCAAACCGATGAAGATCCCTCCCTGGGAAAAGGTGCCAGGACAGAAAGCCATTGTGCCTTTTGTAGGGGTAATGGGGCACCATCATTGGCACCTGAGAGCCCAAGGCTGCCCCCTTTTCCCTGGGCGCAAAGCTCGACGGTGTGTACCTTGTGCGGGTTTGGGGCAGTGCCATTTTTGAACCCAGATTTCCAGACGGACGAAGATTCCTACCTGGGAAAAGGTGCCAGGACAGAAAGCAAGTGTTATTTTTCTAGTGTTAACGGGGCCCCATCATTGGCACCTGAGAGCCCAAGGCTGCCACCTTTTGCCTGGGCGCAAATGTCGACGGCGCGTGCCACTTGCGGGTCCGGGGAAGTGCCATTTTTCAGCCCAGAATTCCAGACGGACGAAGACACCTCCCAGGGAAAAGGTGCCAGGTCAGAAATCGAATTGTCCTTTTTTAGTGTCAATGGTGCCCCATCATTGGCACCTCAGAGTTCAAGGCTGCCACCTTTTCCGTGGGCGCAAACATCAACGGCGCGTACCACTTTCTTGTCTGGGAAAGTGCCGTTTTTCAGCCCTCAATTACAAACAGATGAATACTCCTCTCAGGGAAGAGGCTCCCAGGAAAGAAAGCGATTGTTCCATTTCTAGGGTTAATCGGGCCCCATCATTGGCACCTGAGAACCCAAGGTTGCCTCCTATACCCTGGGCACAAAGCTCGACCATGCGTGCTACGTGAGGGTCCAGAAATTGCCGTTCCTCATTCCAGAATTCCAGACCGATGAAGATTCCTCCCTGGGAAAAGGTGTCAGGACAGAAAGCGATTGTTCCTTTTCTAGGGTTAATGGGGCTGCATCATTGACACCTGAGAGCCCAAGGCTGCAACCTTTTCCCTGAGCGCAAAGCTCAACGGTGCGTGCCACTTGCGGGTCCAGGAATGTGCTGTTTCTCATCCCAGAACTCGAGGCCGATGAAGATTTCTCCCAGGGAAAAGGTTCCAGGGCAGAAAGCAATTGTGCCTTTTCTAGGGTTAATGGGGCCCCAAAATTGACACCTGAGAGCCCAAGGCTGCCACCTTTTCCTTGGGCGCAAAGCTCGACGGTGCGTTCCACGTGCGGGTCCGGGAAAGTGCCATTTTTCAGCCCAGAATTCCAGACCTATGAAGATTCCTCAGAGGGAAAAGGTACCAGGAGACAAAGCCATTGTGTATTTTGTAATGCTAATTGGGCCCCATCATTGGCACCTGAGAGCCCAAGGCTGCCACCTTTTCCCTGGGTGCAAAGCTCGACGGTGCATACCCTGTGCGGGTCCGGGAAAGGGCCGTTTTTCAGCCCAGAATTCCAGACAGAAGTCGATTCCTCTCTGGGAAAAGGTGTCAGGACAGAAAGCCATTGTGCCTTTTCTAGGGGTAATGGGGCCCCATCTTTGGCACCTGAGAGCCCAAGGCTGCCACCTTTTCCCTGGCCGCAAATGTCGACGGCGCGTGCCACTTGCAAGTCCGGGAATGTGCCGTTTCTCATCCCAGAATTCCAGGCCAGCGAAGATTTCTCCCTGGGAAAAGGTGCCAGGACAGAAAGCCATTGTGCCTTTTCTAGGGTTAATGGGGCCCCAAAATTGGCAGCTGAGAGCCCAGGGCTGCCACCTTTTCCCTGGGCGCAAAGCTCGACGGTGCGTGCCCCATGCGGGTAAGGGAAAGAGCCGTTTTCAGCCCAGAATTCCAGACCAATGAAGATTCCACCCTGGGAAAAGGTGCCAGGACAGAAAGCGATTGTTCTTTTCTAGGGGTAATGGGGCCCCATCATTGGCACCTGAGAGCCCAAGGCTGCCACCTTTTGGCTGGGCACAAAGCTCGACGGTGCGTTCCACTTGCAGGTCCGGGGAAGTGCCGTTTTTCAGTCCAGAATTCCAGACGGACGAAAATTCCTCCCAGGGAAAAGGTGCCAGGACAGAAAGCGATTGTTATTTATCTAGTGTTAACGAGGACCCATCATTGGCACCTGAGAGCCCAAGGCTGTCACCTCTTCCCTGGGCGCAAAGCTAGATGGTGCCTGCCATGTGCAGGTCAGAGAAAGTGCTTCGTTCAGCCCAGGATTCCAGACGGCTGACGACTCCTCCCAGGGAAAGGGCTCCCAGGACAGAAAGCGATTGTTCCATTTCTAGTGTTAGTGGGGGCCCATCATTGGCATCTGAGAGCCAGAGGTTGCCTCCTTTTCCCTGGGCGCAAAGCACGACAGTGCGTGCCACGTGCTGGTCCCAGAAAGTGCCATTTTACAGCCCAGAATTCCAGACCAATGAAGACTCCTCCCAGGGAAAAGGTGCCAGGACAGAAAGCCATTGTGCTTTTTGTAAAGGTAATGGGGTCCCATCATTGGCACCTGAGAGCCCAAGGCTGCCACCTTTTCCCTGGACGCAAAGCTCGATGGTACGTTCCACTTGCAGGTCCAGGAAAGTGCCGATTCTCAGACCAGAATTCCAAACCGATGAAGATTCCTCCCTGGAAAAAGGTGCCAGGACAGAAAGCCATTGTGCCTTTTGTAGGGGTAATGGGGCACCGTCATTGGCACCTGAGAGCCCAGGGCTGCCCCCTTTTCCCTGGGCGCAAAGTTCGACGGTGTGTACCTTGTGCGGGTTTGGGGCAGGGCCATTTTTGAACCCAGATTTCCAGACAGACGAAGATTCCTCCCTGGGAAAAGGTGCCAGGACAGAAAGCAAGTGTTATTTATCTAGTGTTAACTGGGCCCCATCATTGGCACCTGAGAGCCCAAGGCTGCCACATTTTGCCTGGGCGCAAATCTAGATGGTGCCTGCCACGTGCAGGTCAGAGAAAGTCCTTTGTTCAGCCCAGAATTCCAGACGGACGAAGACACCTCCCAGGGAAAAGGTGCCAGGTCAGAAATCGAATTGTCCTTTTCTAGGGTCAATGGTGCCCCATCATTGGCACCTCAGACTTCAAGGCTGCCACCTTTTCCGTGGGCGCAAACATCAACGGCACGTACCACTTTCTTGTCTGGGAAAGTGCCGTTTTTCAGCCCTCAATTCCAGACGGATGAAGACTCCTCACAGGGAAGAGGCTCCCAGGAAAGAAAGCGATTGTTCCATTTCTAGGGTTAATCGGGCTCCATCATTGGCACCTGAGAGCCCAAGGTTGCCTCCTATACCCTGGGCGCAAAGCTCGACCATGCGTGCTACGTGAGGGTCCGGGAAATTGCCCTTTCTCATTCCAGAGTTCCAGACCGATGAAGATTCCTCCCTGGGAAAAGGTGTCAGGACAGAAAGCGATTGTTCCTTTTCTAGGGTTAATGGGGCTCCATCATTGACACCTGAGAGCCCAAGGCTGCAACCTTTTCCCTGAGCGCAAAGCTCGATGGTGCGTGCCACTTGGGGGTCCAGGAATGTGCTGTTTCTCATCACAGAATTCGAGGCCGATGAAGATTTCTCCCAGGGAAAAGGTGCCAGGACAGAAAGCAATTGTGCCTTTTCTAGGGTTAATGGGGCCCCAAAATTGACAC
Organism: Pithys albifrons albifrons; assembly: GCF_047495875.1. Taxonomy (NCBI): domain Eukaryota; kingdom Metazoa; phylum Chordata; class Aves; order Passeriformes; family Thamnophilidae; genus Pithys; species Pithys albifrons. Next base: position 2,839,406 of record NC_092487.1, read on the forward strand.
CTGAGAGCCCAAGGCTGCCACCTTTTCCCTGGGCGCAAAGCTCGACGGAGCGTTCCACGTGCGGGTCCGGGAAAGTGCAATTTTTCAGCCCAGAATTCCAGACCTATGAAGATTCCTCAGAGGGAAAAGGTACCAGGAGACAAAGCCATTGTGTATTTTGTAATGCTAATTGGGCCCCATCATTGGCACCTGAGAGCCCAAGGCTGCCACCTTTTCCCTGGGTGCAAAGCTCGACGGTGCATACCCTGTGCGGGTCCGGGAAAGGGCCGTTTTTCAGCCCAGAATTCCAGACAGAAGTCGATTCCTCTCTGGGAAAAGGTGTCAGGACAGAAAGCCATTGTATCTTTTCTAGGGGTAATGGGACCTCATTTTTGGCACCTGAGAGCCCAAGGCTGCCACCTTTTCCCTGGGCGCAAATGTCGACGGCGCGTGCCACTTGCAAGTCCGGGAATGTGCCGTTTCTCATCCCAGAATTCCAGGCCAGCGAAGATTTCTCCCTGGGAAAAGGTGCCAGGACAGAAAGCCATTGTGCCTTTTCTATGGTTAAGGGGGCCCCAAAATTGGCAGCTGAGAGCCCAGGGCTGCCACCTTTTCCCTGGGCGCAAAGCTCGATGGTGCGTGCCCCATGCGGGTAAGGGAAAGAGCCGTTTTCAGCCCAGAATTCCAGACCAATGAAGATTCCTCCCTGGGAAAAGGTGCCAGGACAGAAAGCCATTGTTCTTTTTCTAGGGGTAATGGGGCCCCATCACTGGCACCTGAGAGCCCAAGGCTGCCACCTTTTGCCTGGGCACAAAGCTCGACGGTGCGTTCCACTTGCAGGTCCGGAGAAGTGCCGTTTTTCAGTCCAGAATTCCAGACGGATGAAAATTCCTCCCAGGGAAAAGGTGCCAGGACAGATAGCAATTGTTATTTATCTAGTGTTAACGGGGACCCATCATTGCCACCTGAGAGCCCAAGGCCGTCACCTTCTCCCTGAGCGCAAAGCTAGATGGTGCGTGCCACGTGCAGGTCAGAGAAAGCGCTTTGTTCAGCCCAGGATTCCAGACGGATGACGACTCCTCCCAGGGAAAGTGCTCCCAGGACAGAAAGCGATTGTTCCATTTCTAGTGTTAATGGGGGCCCGTCATTGGCATCTGAGAGCCAGAGGTTGCCTCCTTTTCCCTGGGCGCAAAGCACGACAGTGCATGCCACGTGCTGGTCCCAGAAAGTGCCATTTTACAGCCCAGAATTCCAGACCAATGAAGACTCCTCCCAGGGAAAAGGTGCCAGGACAGAAAGCCATTGTGCTTTTTGTAAAGGTAATGGGGCCCCATAATTGGCACCTGAGAGCCCAAGGCTGCCACCTTTTGCCTGGGCACAAAGCTCGACGGTGCGTTCCACTTGCAGGTCCGGGGAAGTGCCGTTTTTCAGTCCAGAATTCCAGACGGACGAAAATTCCTCCCTGGGAAAATGTGCCAGGACACAAAGGGATTGTTGTTTATCTAGTGTTAACGGGGACCTATCATTGGCACCTGAGAGCCCAAGGCTGCCACATTTTCCCTGGGCGCAAAGCTCGACGGTGTGTACCTTGTGCGGGTTTGGGCCAGTGCCATTTTTGAACCCAGATTTCCAGACGGACGAAGATTCCTCCCAGGGAAAAGGTGCCAGGACAGAAAGCAAGTGTTATTTTTCTAGTGTTAATGGGGCCCCATCATTGGCACCTAAGAGCCCAAGGCTGCCACCTTTTGCCTGGGCGCAAAGCTAGATGGTGCCTGCCACGTGCAGGTCAGAGAATGTGCTTTGTTCAGCCCAGGATTCCAGACGGCTGACGACACCTCCCAGGGAAAGGGCTCCCAGGACAGAAAGCGATTGTTCCATTTCTAGTGTTAATGGGGGCCCGTCATTGGCATCTGAGAGCCAGAGGTTGCCTCCTTTTCCCCGGGGGCAAAGCACGACAGTGCGTGCCACGTGCTGGTCCCAGAAAGTGCCATTTTACAGCCCAGAATTCCAGACCAATCAAGACTCCTCCCAGGGAAAAGGTGCCAGGACAGAAAGCCATTGTGCTTTTTGTAAAGGTAATGGGGCCCCATAATTGGCATCTGAGAGCCCAAGACTGCCACCTTTTCCCTGGACACAAAGCTCGATGGTGCGTTCCACTTGCGGGTCCAGGAAAGTGCCGATTCTCAGAGCAGAATTCCAAACCGATGAAGATTCCTCCCTGGGAAAAGGTGCCAGGACAGAAAGCCATTGTGCCTTTTGTAGGGGTAATGGGGCACCATCATTGGCACCTGAGAGCCCAAGGCTGCCCCCTTTTCCCTGGGCGCAAAGCTCGACGGTGTGTACCTTGTGCGGGTTTGGGGCAGTGCCATTTTTGAACCCAGATTTCCAGATGGACGAAGATTCCTCCCTGGGAAAAGGTGCCAGGACAGAAAGCAAGTGTTATTTTTCTAGTGTTAACGGGGCCCCATCATTGGCACCTGAGAGTCCAAGGCTGCCACCTTTTGCCTGGGCGCAAATGTCGACGGCGCGTGCCACTTGCGGGTCCGGGGAAGTGCCATTTTTCAGCCCAGAATTCCAGACGGACGAAGACACCTCCCAGGGAAAAGGTGCCAGGTCAGAAATCGAATTGTCCTTTTCTAGGGTCAATGGTGCCCCATCATTGGCACCTCAGACTTCAAGGCTGCCACCGTTTCCGTGGGCGCAAACATCATCGGCACGTACCACTTTCTTGTCCGGGAAAGTGCCGTTTTTCAGCCCTCAATTCCATACAGATGAAGATTCCTCACAGGGAAGAGGCTCCCAGGAAAGAAAGCGATTGTTCCATTTCTAGGGTTAATCGGGCTCCATCATTGGCACCTGAGAGCCCAAGGTTGCCTCCTATACCCTGGGCGCAAAGCTCGACCATGCGTGCTACGTGAGGGTCCGGGAAATTGCCCTTTCTCATTCCAGAGTTCCAGACCGATGAAGATTCCTCCCTGGGAAAAGGTGTCAGGACAGAAAGCGATTGTTCCTTTTCTAGTAGTAATGGGGACCCATCTTTGGCACCTGAGAGCCCAAGGCTGCAACCTTTTCCCTGAGCGCAAAGCTCAACGGTGCGTGCCACTTGCGGGTCCAGGAATGTGCTGTTTCTCATCCCAGAACTCGAGGCCGATGAAGATTTCTCCCAGGGAAAAGGTTCCAGGGCAGAAAGCAATTGTGCCTTTTCTAGGGTTAATGGGGCCCCAAAATTGACACCTGAGACCCCAAGGCTGCCACCTTTTCCCTGGGCGCAAAGCTCGACGGAGCGTTCCACGTGCGGGTCCGGGAAAGTGCCATTTTTCAGCCCAGAATTCCAGACCTATGAAGATTCCTCAGAGTGAAAAGGTACCAGGAGACAAAGCCATTGTGTATTTTGTAATGCTAATTGGGCTCCATCATTGGCACCTGAGAGCCCAAGGGTGCTACTTTTTCCCTGGTGCAAAGCTCGACGGTGCATACCCTGTGCGGGTCCGGGAAAGGGCCGTTTTTCAGTCCAGAATTCCAGACAGAAGTCGATTCCTCTCTGGGAAAAGGTGTCAGGACAGAAAGCCATTGTGCCTTTTCTAGGGGTAATGGGGCCCCATCTTTGGCACCTGAGAGCCCAAGGCTGCCACCTTTTCCCTGGGCGCAAATGTCGACGGCGCGTGCCACTTGCAAGTCCGGGAATGTGCCGTTTCTCATCCCAGAATTCCAGGCCAGCGAAGATTTCTCCCTGGGAAAAGGTGCCAGGACAGAAAGCCATTGTGCCTTTTCTAGGGTTAAGGGGGCTCCAAAATTGGCAGCTGAGAGCCCAGGGCTGCCACCTTTTCCCTGGGCGCAAAGCTCGACGTTGCATGCCCCATGCGGGTAAGGGAAAGAGCCGTTTTCAGCCCAGAATTCCAGACCAATGAAGATTCCACCCTGGGAAAAGGTGCCAGGACAGAAAGCGATTGTTCTTTTCTAGGGGTAATGGGGCCCCATCATTGGCACCTGAGAGCCCAAGGCTGCCACCTTTTGGCTGGGAACAAAGCTCGACGGTGCGTTCCACTTGCAGGTCCGGGGAAGTGCCGTTTTTCAGTCCAGAATTCCAGACGGACGAAAATTCCTCCCTGGGAAAAGGTGCCAGGACAGAAAGCGATTGTTATTTATCTAGTGTTAACGAGGACCCATCATTGGCACCTGAGAGCCCAAGGCTGTCACCTCTTCCCTGGGCGCAAGGCTAGATGGTGCCTGCCATGTGCAGGTCAGAGAAAGTGCTTCGTTCAGCCCAGGATTCCAGACGGATGACGACTCCTCCCAGGGAAAGGGCTCCCAGGACAGAAAGTGATTGTTCCATTTCTAGTGATAATGGGGGCCCATCATTGGCATCTGAGAGCCAGAGGTTGCCTCCTTTTCCCTGGGCGCAAAGCACAACAGTGCGTGCCACGTGCTGGTCCCAGAAAGTGCCATTTTACAGCCCAGAATTCCAGACCAATGAAGACTCCTCCCAGGGAAAAGGTGCCAGGACAGAAAGCCATTGTGCTTTTTGTAAAGGTAATGGGGTCCCATCATTGGCACCTGAGAGCCCAAGACTGCCACCTTTTCCCTGGACGCAAAGCTCGATGGTGCGTTCCACTTGCAGTTCCAGGAAAGTGCCGATTCTCAGACCAGAATTCCAAACCGATGAAGATTCCTCCCTGGAAAAAGGTGCCAGGACAGAAAGCCATTGTGCCTTTTGTAGGGGCAATGGAGCACCGTCATTGGCACCTGAGAGCCCAAGGCTGCCCCCTTTTCCCTGGGCGCAAAGCTCGACGGTGTGTACCTTGTGCGGGTTTGGGGCAGGGCCATTTTTTAACCCAGATTTCCAGACGGACGAAGATTCCTCCCTGGGAAAAGGTGCCAGGACAGAAAGCAAGTGTTATTTTTCTAGTGTTAACCGGGCCCCATCATGGGCACCTGAGAGCCCAAGGCTGCCACATTTTGCCTGGGCGCAAATCTAGATGGTGCCTGCCACGTGCAGGTCAGAGAAAGTCCTTTGTTCAGCCCAGAATTCCAGACGGACGAAGACACCTCCCAGGGAAAAGGTGCCAGGTCAGAAATCGAATTGTCCTTTTCTAGGGTCAATGGTGCCCCATCATTGGCACCTCAGACTTCAAGGCTGCCACCTTTTCCGTGGGCGCAAACATCAACGGCACGTACCACTTTCTTGTCCGGGAAAGTGCCGTTTTTCAGCCCTCAATTCCAGACGGATGAAGACTCCTCACAGGGAAGAGGTTCCCAGGAAAGAAAGCGATTGTTCCATTTCTAGGGTTAATCGGGCTCCATCATTGGCACCTGAGAGCCCAAGGTTGCCTCCTATACCCTGGGCGCAAAGCTCGACCATGCGTGCTACGTGAGGGTCCGGGAAATTGCCGTTTCTCATTCCAGAGTTCCAGACCGATGAAGATTCCTCCCTGGGAAAAGGTGTCAGGACAGAAAGCGATTGTTCCTTTTCTAGGGTTAATGGGGCTCCATCATTGACACCTGAGAGCCCAAGGCTGCAACCTTTTCCCTGAGCGCAAAACTCGACGGTGCGTGCGACTTGGGGGTCCAGGAAAGTGCTGTTTCTCATCACAGAATTCGAGGCCGATGAAGATTTCTCCCAGGGAAAAGGTGCCAGGACAGAAAGCAATTGTGCCTTTTCTAGGGTTAATGGGGCCCCAAAATTGACACCTGAGAGCCCAAGGCTGCCACCTTTTCCCTGGGCGCAAAGCTCGACGGAGCGTTCCACGTGCGGGTCCGGGAAAGTGCCATTTTTCAGCCCAGAATTCCAGACCTATGAAGATTCCTCAGAGGGAAAAGGTACCAGGAGACAAAGCCATTGTGTATTTTGTAATGCTAATTGGGCCCCATCATTGGCACCTGAGAGCCCAAGGCTGCCACCTTTTCCCTGGGTGCAAAGCTCGACGGTGCATACCCTGTGCGGGTCCGGGAAAGGGCCGTTTTTCAGCCCAGAATTCCAGACAGAAGTCGATTCCTCTCTGGGAAAAGGTGTCAGGACAGAAAGCCATTGTGCCTTTTCTAGGGGTAATGGGGCCCCATCTTTGGCACCTGAGAGCCCAAGGCTGCCACCTTTTCCCTGGACGCAAATGTCGACGGCGCGTGCCACTTGCAAGTCCGGGAATGTGCCGTTTCTCATCCCAGAATTCCAGGCCAGCGAAGATTTCTCCCTGGGAAAAGGTGCCAGGACAGAAAGCCATTGTGCCTTTTCTAGGGTTAAGGGGGCCCCAAAATTGGCAGCTGAGAGCCCAGGGCTGCCACCTTTTCCCTGGGCGCAAAGCTCGACGGTGCGTGCCACATGCGGGTAAGGGAAAGAGCCGTTTTCAGCCCAGAATTCCAGACCAATGAAGATTCCTCCCAGGGAAAAGGTGCCAGGACAGAAAGCCATTGTTCTTTTTCTAGGGGTAATGGGGCCCCATCACTGGCACCTGAGAGCCCAAGGCTGCCACCTTTTGGCTGGGAACAAAGCTCGACGGTGCGTTCCACTTGCAGGTCCGGGGAAGTGCCGTTTTTCAGCCCAGAATTCCAGACGGATGAAAATTCCTCCCTGGGAAAAGGTGCCAGGACAGATAGCAATTGTTATTTATCTAGTGTTAACGAGGACCCATCATTGGCACCTGAGAGCCCAAGGCTGCCCCCTTTTCCCTGGGCGCAAAGCTCGACGGTGTGTACCTTGTGCGGGTTTGGGCCAGTGCCATTTTTGAACCCAGATTTCCAGACGGACGAAGATTCCTCCCAGGGGAAAGGTGCCAGGACAGAAAGCAAGTGTTATTTTTCTAGTGTTAATGGGGCCCCATCATTGGCATTTAAGAGCCCAAGGCTGCCACCTTTTGCCTGGGCGCAAAGCTAGATGGTGCCTGCCACGTGCAGGTCAGAGAATGTGCTTTGTTCAGCCCAGAATTCCAGACGGCTGACGACACCTCCCAGGGAAAGGGCTCCCAGGACAGAAAGCGATTGTTCCATTTCTAGTGTTAATGGGGGCCCGTCATTGGCATCTGAGAGCCAGAGGTTGCCTCCTTTTCCCCGGGGGCAAAGCACGACAGTGCGTGCCACGTGCTGGTCCCAGAAAGTGCCATTTTACAGCCCAGAATTCCAGACCAATGAAGACTCCTCCCAGGGAAAAGGTGCCAGGACAGAAAGCCATGGTGTTTTTTGTAAAGGTAATGGGGCCCCATAATTGGCACCTGAGAGCCCAAGACTGCCACCTTTTCCCTGGACGCAAAGCTCGATGGTGCGTTCCACTTGCGGGTCCAGGAAAGTGCCGATTCTCAGACCAGAATTCCAAACCGATGAAGATTCCTCCCTGGGAAAAGGTGCCAGGACAGAAAGCCATTGTGCCTTTTGTAGGGGTAATGGGGCACCATCATTGGCACCTGAGAGCCCAAGGCTGCCCCCTTTTCCCTGGGCGCAAAGCTCGACGGTGTGTACCTTGTGCGGGTTTGGGGCAGTGCCATTTTTGAACCCAGATTTCCAGACGGACGAAGATTCCTCCCTGGGAAAAGGTGCCAGGACAGAAAGCAAGTGTTATTTTTCTAGTGTTAACGGGGCCCCATCATTGGCACCTGAGAGCCCAAGGCTGCCACCTTTTGCCTGGGCGCAAATGTCGACGGCGCGCGCCATCTGCGGGTCCGGGGAAGTGCCATTTTTCAGCCCAGAATTCCAGACGGACTAAGACACCTCCCAGGGAAAAGGTGCCAGGTCAGAAATCGAATTGTCCTTTTCTAGGGTCAATGGTGCCCCATCATTGGCACCTCAGAGTTCAAGGCTGCCACCTTTTCCGTGGGCACAAACATCAACGGCACGTACCACTTTCTTGTCCGGGAAAGTGCCGTTTTTCAGCCCTCAATTCCATACAGATGAAGACTCCTCACAGGGAAGAGGCTCCCAGGAAAGAAAGCAATTGTTCCATTTCTAGGGTTAATCGGGCTCCATCATTGGCACCTGAGAGCCCAAGGTTGCCTCCTATACCCTGGGCGCAAAGCTCGACCATGCGTGCTACGTGAGGGTCCGGGAAATTGCCCTTTCTCATTCCAGAGTTCCAGACCGATGAAGATTCCTCCCTGGGAAAAGGTGTCAGGACAGAAAGCGATTGTTCCTTTTCTAGGGTTAATGGGGCTCCATCATTGACACCTGAGAGCCCAAGGCTGCAACCTTTTCCCTGAGCGCAAAGCTCGATGGTTCGTGCCACTTGCGGGTCCAGGAATGTGCTGTTTCTCATCCCAGAATTCGAGGTCGATGAAGATTTCTCCCAGGGAAAAGGTGCCAGGACAGAAAGCAATTGTGCCTTTTCTAGGGTTAATGGGGCCCCAAAATGGACACCTGAGAGCCCAAGGCTGCCACCTTTTCCCTGGGCGCAAAGCTCGACGGAGCGTTCCACGTGCGGGTCCGGGAAAGTACCATTTTTCAGCCCAGAATTCCAGACCTATGAAGATTCCTCAGAGGGAAAATGTACCAGGAGACAAAGCCATTGTGTATTTTGTAATGCTAATTGGGCCCCATCATTGGCACCTGTGAGCCCAAGGCTGCCACCTTTTCCCTGGGTGCAAAGCTCAACGGTGCATACCCTGTGCGGGTCCGGGAAAGGGCCGTTTTTCAGCCCAGAATTCCAGACATAAGTCGATTCCTCTCTGGGAAAAGGTGTCAGGACAGAAAGGCATTGGGCCTTTTCTAGGGGTAATGGGGCCCCATCTTTGGCACCTGAGAGCCCAAGGCTGCCATCTTTTCCCTGGGCGCAAATGTCGACGGCGCGTGCCACTTGCAAGTCCGGGAATGTTCCATTTCTCATCCCAGAATTCCAGGCCAGCGAAGATTTCTCCCTGGGAAAAGGTGCCAGGACAGAAAGCCATTGTGCCTTTTCTAGGGTTAATGGGGCCCCAAAATTGGCAGCTGAGAGCCCAGGGCTGCCACCTTTTCCCTGGGCGCAAAGCTCGACGGTGCGCGCCACTTGCGGGTAAGGGAAAGAGGCGTTTTCAGCCCAGAATTCCAGACCAATGAAGATTCCTCCCTGGGAAAAGGTGCCAGGACAGAAAGCGATTGTTCTTTTTCTAGGGGTAATGGGGCCCCATCATTGGCACCTGAGAGCCCAAGGCTGCCACCTTTTGCCTGGGCACAAAGCTCGACGATGCGTTCCACTTGCAGGTCCGGGGAAGTGCCGTTTTTCAGTCCAGAATTCCAGACGGACGAAAATTCCTCCCTGGGAAAAAGTGCCAGGACAGAAAGCCATTGTTATTTATCTAGTGTTAACGAGGACCCATCATTGGCACCTGAGAGCCCAAGGCTGCCCGCTTTTCCCTGGGCGCAAAGCTCGACGGTGTGTACCTTGTGCGGATTTGGGCCAGTGCCATTTTTGAACCCAGATTTCCAGACGGACGAAGATTCCTCCCAGGGGAAAGGTGCCAGGACAGAAAGCAAGTGTTATTTTTCTAGTGTTAATGGGGCCCCATCATTGGCATTTAAGAGCCCAAGGCTGCCACCTTTTTTCCTGGGCGCAAATGTCGACGGCGCGCGCCACTTGCGGGTCCGGGGAAGTGCCATTTTTCAGCCCAGAATTCCAGACGGACTAAGACACCTCCCAGGGAAAAGGTGCCAGGTCAGAAATCGAATTGTCCTTTTCTAGGGTCAATGGTGCCCCATCATTGGCACCTCAGACTTCAAGGCTGCCACCTTTTCCGTGGGCGCAAACATCAACGGCGCGTACCACTTTCTTGTCTGGGAAAGTGCCATTTTTCAGCCCTGAATTCCAGACAGAGGAAGACTCCTCACAGGGAAGAGGCTCCCAGGAAAGAAAGCGATTGTTCCATTTCTAGGGTTAATCAGGCCCCATCATTGGCACCTGAGAGCCCAAGGTTGCCTCCTATACCCTGGGCGCAAAGCTCAACCATGCGTGCTACGTGAGGGTCTGGGAAATTGCCGTTTCTCATTCCAGAATTCCAGACCGATGAAGATTCCTCCCTGGGAAAAGGTGTCAGGACAGAAAGCGATTGTTCCTTTTCTAGGGTTAATGGGGCTCCATCATTGACACCTGAGAGCCCAAGGCTGCAACCTTTTCCCTGAGCGCAAAGCTCGACGGTGCGTGCCACTTGCGGGTCCAGGAATGTGCTGTTTCTCATCCCAGAATTCGAGGCCGATGAAGATTTCTCCCAGGGAAAAGGTGCCAGGACAGAAAGCAATTGTGCCTTTTCTAGGGTTAATGGGGTCCCAAAATTGACGCCTGAGAGCCCAAGGCTGCCACCTTTTCCCTGGGCGCAAAGCTCGACGGAGCGTTCCACGTGCGCGTAAGGGAAAGTGCCATTTTTCAGCCCAGAATTCCAGACCTATGAAGATTCCTCAGAGGGAAAAGGTACCAGGAGACAAAGACGTTGTGTATTTTGTAATGCTATTTGAACCCCATCATTAGCACCTGAGAGCCCAAGGCTGCCACCTTTTCCCTGGGTGCAAAGCTCGACGGTGCATACCCTGTGCGGGTCCGGGAAAGGGCCGTTTTTCAGCCCAGATTTCCAGACGGAAGTCGATTCCTCTCTGGGAAAAGGTGTCAGGACAGAAAGCCATTGTGCCTTTTCTAGGGGTAATGGGGCCCCATCTTTGGCACCTGAGAGCCCAAGGCTGCCACCTTTTCCCTGGGCGCAAATGTCAACGACGTGTGCCACTTGCAAGTCCGGGAATGTGCCGTTTCTCATGCCAGAATTCCAGGCCAGCGAAGATTTCTCCCTGGGAAAAGGTGCCAGGATAGAAAGTGATTGTGCCTTTTCTAGGGTTAATGGGGCCCCAAAATTGGCAGCTGAGAGCCCAGGGCTGCCACCTTTTCCCTGGGCGCAAAGCTCGACGGTGCGTGCCACATGCGGGTAAGGGAAGGAGCCGTTTTCAGCCCAGAATTCCAGACCAATGAAGATTCCTCCCTGGGAAAAGGTGCCAGGACAGAAAACGATTGTTCTTTTTCTGGGGGTAATGGGGCCCCATCATTGGCACCTGAGAGGCCAAGGCTGCCACCTTTTGCCTGGGAACAAATCTCGACGGTGTGTTCCACTTGCAGGTCCGGGGAAGTGTCGTTTTTCAGCCCAGAATTCCAGACGGACAAAAAATTCCTCCCAGGCAAAAAAGGTGCCAGGACAGAAAGCAAGTGTTATTTATCTAGTGTTAACGAGGACCCATCGTTGGCACCTGAGAGCCCAAGGCTTCCACCTTTTGCCTGGGCGCAAAGCTTGATGGTGCCTGCCATGTGCAGGTCAGAGAAAGTGCTTTGTTCAGCCCAGGATTCCAGACGGCTGACGACTCCTCCCATGGAAAGTGCTCCCAGGACTGAAAGTGATTGTTCCATTTCTAGTGTTAATGGGGGCCCGTCATTGGCATCTGAGAGCCAGAGGTTGCCTCCTTTTCCCTGGGCGCAAAGCACGACAGTGCGTGCCACGTGCTCGTCCCAGAAAGTTCCATTTTACAGCCCAGAATTCAAGACCAATGAAGACTCCTCCCAGGGAAAAGGTGCCAGGACAGAAAGCCATGGTGTTTTTTGTAAAGGTAATGGGGCCCCATCATTGGCACCTGAGAGCCCAAGACTGCCACCTTTTCCCTGGACGCAAAGCTCGATGGTGCGTTCCACTTGCGGGTCCAGGAAAGTGCCGATTCTCAGACCAGAATTCCAAAGCGATGAAGATTCCTCCCTGGGAAAAGGTGCCAGGACAGAAAGCCATTGTGCCTTTTGTAGGGGTAATGGGGCACCATCATTGGCACCTGAGAGCCCAAGGCTGCCCCCTTTTCCCTGGGCGCAAAGCTCGACGGTGTGTACCTTGTGCGGGTTTGGGCCAGTGCCATTTTTGAACCCAGATTTCCAGACGGACGAAGATTCCTCCCTGGGAAAAGGTGCCAGGGCAGAAAGCAAGTGTTATTTTTCTAGTGTTAACGGGGCCCCATCATTGGCACCTGAGAGCCCAAGGCTGCCACCTTTTCCCTGGGCGCAAAGCTAGATGGTGCCTGCCACGTGCAGGTCAGAGAAAGTGCTTTGTTCAGCCCAGAATTCCAGACGGATGACGACTCCTCCCAGGGAAATGTCTCCCACGACAGAAAGCGATTGTTCCATTTCTAGTGTTAATGGGGGCCGGTCATTGGCATATGACAGCCAGAGGTTTCCTCCTTTTCTCTGGGAGGAAAGCTCGACAGTGCGTGCCACATGCTGGTCCCAGAAATATCCGTTTCTCATTCCAGAATTCCAGACCGATGAAGATTCCTCCCAGAGAAAAGGTGCCAGGACAGGAATCGATTTCTCCATTTCTAGGCTAAATGGGACCCCATCATTGGCACCTGAGAGCCCAAGGTTGCCACCTTTTCCCTGGGAGCAAATGTCGACGGCGCGTGCCACTTGCGGGTCCGGGGAAGTGCCATTTATCAGCCCAGAATTCCAGACGGACGAAGATACCTTCCAGGGAAAAGGTGCCAGGTCAGAAATCGAATTATCCTTTTCTAGGGTCAATGGTGCCCCATCATTGGCACCTGAGAGTTCAAGGCTGCCACCTTTTCCGTGGGCGCAAACATCAACGGCACGTACCACTTTCTTGTCCGGGAAAGTGCCGTTTTTCAGCCCTCAATTTCAGACGGATGAAGACTCCTCACAGGGAAGAGGCTCCCAGGACAGAAAGCGATTGTTCCATTTCTAGGGTTAATCGGGCCCCATCATTGGCACCTGAGAGCCCAAGGTTGCCTCCTATACCCTGGGCGCAAAGCGGGACCATGCGTGCTACGTGAGGGTCCGGGAAATTGCGGTTCTAATTCCAGAGTTCCAGACCGATGAAGACTCCTCCCTGGGAAAAGGTGCCAGGGCAGGAATCGATTTCTCCTTTTCTAGGAGTAATGGGGACCCATCATTGGCACCTGAGAGCCGAAGGCTGCAACCATTTCCCTGAGCGTCTGGAATTCTGGGCTGAAAACCGGCATTTTCCCAGACCCCGACCGCGCCGGCACTGTCGAGCTTTGAGGCCTGGGAAAAGGTGGCAGCCTTGGGCTCTCAGGTGTCAATGATGGAGCACCATTAACCCTAGAAAAGGAACAATAGCTTTCTGTCCTGGCACCTTTTCCCTGGGAGGAATCTTCTTCCGTCTAGAATTCTGGGCTGAAAAACCCGCATGTGACATGGACCTTTGGGGTGTGCGCCCAGGGAAAAGGTGGCAGCCTTTGGCTGTCAGTTGTCAATGATGGGGCCCCATTAACCCTAGAAAAGGAACAATCCCTTTCTGTCCTGGCACTTTTTCCCTGGGAGGAATCTTGGTCCGTCTGGAATTCTGGGCTGAAAAAAGGGACTTTCCCTGACCCGCAGGTGGCACGCTCCGTCGATCTTTGAGCCCAGGGAAAAGGTGGCAGCCTTGGGCTCTCAGGTGCCAATGATCGGGCCCCAATATTTTTAGAAAAGGCACAATGGCTTTCTGCCCTGGCACCTTTTTCCAGGGAGGAATCTTCATCCACCTTGAATTCTGGGATGAAATACGGCATTTGCCCGACCCGCACATGGCATGCACCGTCGAGGTTTGAGCCCAGGGAAAAGGTGGCAGCCTTGGGCTCTCAGCTGCCAAAGATGGGGCTGCATTAACCCTAGAAAAGGAGCAATCGCTCTCTGTCCCAGCACCTTTTTCCTGGGAGGAATCATCGTTAGTCTGGAATTCTGGGCTGAAAAATCCGATTGTGGCATGCACCGTCGGGCTTTGCACCCAGGGAAAAGGTGGCAGCCTTCGGCTCTCAGGTGCTAATGATGGGGCCCCATTAACCCTAGAAAAGGAACAAACACTTTCTGTCCTGGCACTTTTTAGTTGGCGGGAATCTTCATCCGTCTGGAAATCTGGGCTGAAAAATTACGCTTTCCCAGAACCGCGCCTGGCACATTCCGTCAAGCTTTGAGGCCAGGGAAAAGGTGGCAGCCTTGGGCTCTCAGGTGCCAGTGACGGGGCCCCATTAAACCTAGAAATGGAACAATCGTTTTCTGTCCAGGAACTTTATCCCAGGGTAGAATCTAAAAACTTCTGGAATTCTGGGCTGATAAACGGCACGTTCCCTGACCTGCACCTGGTACCCTCCGTCGTGCTTTGAGGCCAGGGAAAAGGTGGCAGCCTTGGGCTCTCAGGTGCCAATGATGGTGCCCCGTTACCCCAAGAAAAGGAACAATCCCTTTCTGTCCTAGCACCTTTTCCCTGGGAGGAATCGGTCCATCTGGAATTCTGGGCTGAAAAAAGGAACTTTACTTGACCCGCAGGTGGCACGCACCGTCGATCTTTGAGCCCAGGGAAAAGGTGGCAGTCTTGGGCTCTCAGGTGGCAATGATGGGGCCCCATTAACCCAAGAAATGGAACAATCCCTTTCTTTCCTGGCATTTTTTCCCAGGGAGGAATCATCCTCCGTCTGGAATTCTGGGCTTAAAAAACAGCATGTGGCATGCACCGTCCGGCTTTGCGGCAAGGGAAAAGGTGGCGGTCTTGGGCTCTCAGGTGCCAATGATGGGGCCCCATTAACCCAAGAAATGTAAAAATCGCTTTCTGTCCTGGCACCTCTTCCCTGGGAGGAATCTTCATCTGTCTGGAATTCTGGGCTGAAAAAAGGCACTTACCCTGACCCGCACCTGGCACACTCTTCCAAGCTTTGAGCCCAGGAAACAGGTGGCAGCCTTGGGCCCTCAGGTGCCAATGATGGGGCCCCATTACCCCTAGAAAAAGGCGCAATCACTTTCTGTGCTAGTACCTATTCCCTGGGAGGAATCTTGGTCCATCTGTAATTCCGGGCTGAAAAGCGGCACTTTCCCTAACCAGCACTTGGCATGCTGCATCCAGCTTTGAGCCCAGGGAAAAGGTGGCAGCCTTGGGCTCTCAGCTGCCAAAATTGGGGCCCCGTTAACACTAGAAAAGTAACAATCGCGTTCTATCCTGGCACATTTTCCCTGGTAGGAATCTTCATCCATCTGGAATTCTGGGCTAAAAAGCCCGCAAGTGGCACACACCGTCGGTCATTTGCGCCCAGGGAAAAGGTGGCAGCCTTCGGCTCTCATGTGCCAATGATGGGGCCCCATTATTCTTAGAAACGGCACAATCGCTTTCTGTCCTGGCACGTTTTCCCTGGGAGGAATCTTCATCCATCTGGAATTCTGGGATGAAAAACGTCATTTGCCGGACCCGCACCTGGCATGCACTGTCGAGCTTTGAGCCCATGGTAAAGGTGGCAGCCTTGGGCTCTCAGCTGCCAACGGTGGGACCGCATTAACCTTAGAAAAGGAACAATAGCTTTCTGTCCTGGCGAGTTTCTCCCAGGGTGAAATCATCGTCCGTCTGGAATTCTGGTCTGAATAAACGGCATGTGGCACGCACTGTCAGGCTTTGAGCCCAGGGAAAAGGTGGCAGCCTTGGGCTCTCAGCTGCCAAAGATGGGGCTGCATTAATGCTAGAAAAGGAACAATCGCTTTCTGTCCTGGCACATTTTCCCTGAGAGGAATCTTCATCCGTCTGGTAATCTGGTCTGAAAAACCCGCAAATGACACGCACCGTCGGGCTTTGCGTCCAGGAAAAAGTGACAGCCTTGGGGTCTCAGGTGGCAATGAGGGACCCCCATTAACCCTAGACCTGAAACACTCGCTTTCTGTCCTGGCACCTTTTTCCCGGGAGGAATCTTCATCCATCTGGAATTCGGGGATGAAAAACTGCATTTGCTGGACCCGCGCATGGCATGCACCGTCAAGGCTTGAGCCCAGGAAAAAGGTCGCAGCCTTCGGCTCTCAGGTGCCAATGATGGGGCCCCATTAACCCTAGAAAAGGAACAATCGCTTTCTCTCCTGGCAACTTTTTCCCTGGGAGGAATCATCGTTAGTCTGGAATTTTGGGCTGAACAAACCGCACTTGGCACGCTCCGTCGAGCTTTGAGCCCAGGGAAAAGGTGGCAGCCTTGGGTTGTCAGGTGCCAATGATGGGGCCCCATTAACCCTAGAAAAGAAACAATTGCTTTCTGTCCTGGCACCTTTTCCCTGGAAGCAATCTTGGGCCATCTGGAAATCTGTGTTGAAAAATTACGCTTTCCAGAACCGCACCTGGCACACTCCGTCGAGCTTTGAGGCCAGGGGAAAGGCGGCAGCCTTGGGCTGCCATGTGCCAATGATGTGGCCCCTTAAACCTAGAAATGGAACAATCACTTTCTGTCTTGGCACTTTATCCCAGGGTAGAATCTTAAACCGCCTGGAATTCCGGGTTGATAAACGGCTCTTTCCCTGACCCGCACCTGGCACGCTCCGTCGTGCTTTGAGCCCAGGGAAAAGCTGGCAGCCTTGGGCTCTCAGATGCCAATGATGGGGCCCCATTACCCCTAGAAAAGGCACAATTGCTTTCTGTGCTAGCACATATTCCCTGGGAGGAATCTCGGTCCGTCTGGAATTCTGGGCTGAAAAACGGCACTATCCTGGACCCACACTTGGCACGCTGCATCGAGCTTTGAGCCCAGGGAAAAGGTGGCAGCCTTGGGCTCTCAAGTGCCAAAAGTGCGACCGCATTAACACTAGAAAAGTAACAATCGCTTTCTGTCCTGGCACATTTTCCCTGGCAGGAATCTTCATCCGTCTGGAATGCTGGGCTGAAAAAACCTGCACTTGGCATGCACCGTCGAGGTTTGCCCCCAG
This sequence comes from Pithys albifrons albifrons, assembly GCF_047495875.1. Taxonomy (NCBI): domain Eukaryota; kingdom Metazoa; phylum Chordata; class Aves; order Passeriformes; family Thamnophilidae; genus Pithys; species Pithys albifrons. The sequence continues at coordinate 2,856,024 of NC_092487.1, forward strand.
GGAAAAGGTGGCAGTCTTGGGCTCTCAGGTGTCAATGATGGGGCCCCATTAACCCTAGAAAAGGAACAATCCCTTTCTGTCCTGGCACCTTTTCCCTGGGAGGAATCTCAATCCGTCTGGAATTCTGGGATGAAAAAAGGCATTTCCCGGATCTGCACCTGGCATGCACCGTCGATCTTTGAGCCCACGGTAAAGGTGGCAGCCTTGGGCTCTCAGCTGCCAAAGATGGGGCCGCATTAACCTTAGAAAAGGAACAATCGCTTTCTGTCCTGGCGAGTTTCTCCTAGAGAGAAATCATCGTCTGTCTGGAATTCAGGGCTGAATAAAGGGCATGTGGCACGCGCCGTCAGGCTTTGAGCCCAGGGAAAAGGTGACAGCCTTGGGCTGTCAGGTGCCAATGAGGGGGCCGCATTTACCCTAGAACTGGAACAATCGCTTTCTGTCCTGGCACTTTTTCCCTGGGAGGAATCTTCGTCAGTCTGGAAATCTGGGCTGAAAAAAGGCACGTACCCTGACCCGCACCTGGTACTCTCCGTTGTGCTTTGAGACCAGGGAAAAGGTGGCAGTCTTGGGCTCTGAGTTGCCAATGATGGAGCCCCATTACCCCAAGAAAAGGAACAATCCCTTTCTGTCCTGGCACCTATTCCCTGGGAGGAATCTTGGTCCGTCTGGAATTCTGGGCTGAAAAAAGGCACTTTCCCTTACCCGCATGTGGCACGCATCATCGATCTTTGAGCCCAGGGCAAAGGTGGCAGCCTTGGGCTCTCAGGTGCCAGTGATGGGGCCCCTTTATTTCTAGAAAAGGCACAATGGCTTTCTGCCCTGGCACCTTTTTCCAGGGAGGAATCTTCATCCATCTTGAATTCTGGGATGAAATACAGCATTTGCCCGAAACGCACATGGCATGCACCGTCGAGGTTTGAGCCCAGGGAAAAGGTGGCAGCCTTGGGCTCTCAGCTGCCAATGATGGGGCTGCATTAACCCTAGAAAAGGAACAATCGCTTTCTCTCCTGGCACCATTTCCCTGGGAGGAATCATCGTTAGTCTGGAAGTCAGGGCTGAAAAAACTGCATGTGGCATGCACCGTCGGGCTTTGTGCCCAGGGAAAAGGTGGCAGCCTTCGGCTCTCAGGTGCCAATGATGGGGCCCCATTAACCCTAGAAAAGGAACAAACACTTTCTGTCCTGGCACTTTTTAGTTGGCAGGAATCTTCATCCGTCTGGAAATCTGGGCTGAAAAATTACGCTTTCCCGGAACCGCACCTGGCACACTCCGTCGAGCTTTGAGGCCAGGGAAAAGGTGGCAGCCTTGGGCTCTCAGGTGCCAGTGATGGGGCCCCGTTACCCCAAGAAAAGGAACAATCCCTTTCTGTCCTGGTACCTTTTCCCAGGGAGGAATCATCGTCCCTCTGGAATTCTGGGCTTTAAAAACTGCATGTGGTAGGCACCGTCAGGCTTTCCGCCCAGGGAAAAGGTGGCAGCCTTGGACTCTCAGGTTCCAGTGATGGGGCCCCATTAACCCAGGAAATGTAAAAATCACTTTCTGTCTTGGCACCTTTTCCCAGGGTGGAATCTTCGTCTGTCCGGAAATCTGGGCTGAAAAACTACACTTTCCCTGGCACGAATGTGGCACGCTCCATCGAGGTTTGAGCCCAGGGAAAAGGTGGCAGTCTTGGGCTCTCAGGTGTCAATGATGGGTCCGCATTAACCCTAGAAATTGAACAATCGCTTTCTCCCCTGGCGCTTTATCCCAGGGTAGAATCTTAAACCGCCTGGTATTCCGGGCTGATAAACGGCACTTTCCCTAAACCGCACGCGGCACACTCCGTCGTGCTTTGAGCCCAGAGAAAAGGTGGCACCCTTGGGCTCTCAGGTGTCAAAAGTGGGCTCACATTAACACTAGAAAAAGAACAATCTCATTCTGTCCAGGCACGTTTTCCCTGGCAGGAATCTTCATCAGTCTGGAATTCTGGGTTGAATAACCCGCAAGTGGCACGCGCCATCGGACTTTGAGCCCAGGGAAAAGGTGGCAGCCTTGGGCTCTCAGGTGCCAGTGATGGGGCCCAATTACCCCTAGGAAAGGCACAATCACTTTCTGTCTTGGCACCTTTTCCCTGGGAAGAATCTTCGTCTGTCTGGAATTCTGGGCTGAAAAATGGCACTTTCCCGAACCCGCACTTGGTACGCTCCATCGAGCTTTGAGCCCAGGCAAAAGGTGGCAGCCTTGGACTCTCAGGTGCCAATGATGGGGCACCACTACTCTTAGAAAAGGAACAATCGCTGTCTGTCCCAGCACCTTATCCCTGGGATGAATCTTGGGCCGTCTGGAATTCTGGGCTGAAAAATGGCATTTTCCCGGAGACGCACGTGCCACGTTCCGTCGAGGTTTGAGCCCAGGGGAAAGGTAGCCACCTTGGGCTCTCAGGTGCCAATGATGGGGCCCCATTAACCTAGAAAAGGAACAAACGCTTTTTGTCCTGGCACATTTTCCCTGGGAGGAATCTTGGGCCGTCTGGAATTCTGGGCTGAAAACCGGCATTTTCCCAGACCCCCACCTCGCCTGCACTGTCGAGCTTTGAGGCCAGGGAAAAGGTAGCAGCTTTGGGCTCTCAGGTGTCAATGATGGGGCCCCATTAGCCCTAGAAAAGGAACAATAGCTTTCTGTCCTGACAGCTTTTCCCTGGGAGGAATCTTCATCCATCTAGAATTCTGGGTTGAAAAACCCGCATGTGACATGGACCTTTGGGGTGTGCGCCCAGAGAAAAGGTGGCAGCCTTGGGCTCTCAAGTGTCAATGATGGGGCTGCATTAACCCTAGAAAAGGCACAATCGATTTCTGTCCTGGGAGCCTTTTCCCTGGCAGGAATCATCGTTAGTCTGGAATTCTGGGCTGAAAAAACCGCATGTGGCATGCACCGCCGGGCTTTGCGCCCAGGCAAAAGGTGGCAGCCTTGGGCTTTCAGGTGCCAATGATGGGTCCCCGTTAACACTAGATAAAGAACAATCGCTTTCTGTCCTGGCACCTTTTCCCTGGGAGGAATTTTCATCCATCTGGAATTCTGGGCTGAAAACGGCACTTCCCCAGACCTGAAAGAAGAACGCACCATCGAGCTTTGTGCCCAGGCAAAAGGTGGCAGCCTTGGGCTCTCAGCTGCCAATGATGGGGCCCCATTATCCCTAGAAAAGGCACAATGGCTTTCTGTCCTGGCACCTTTTCCCTGGGAGGAATCTTCATCGGGCTGGAATTCTGGAATGAGAAACGTCAATTTCTGGGACCCTCACGTAGCACGCACGGTCGAGCTTTGCCCCCAGGGTATAGGAGGCAACCTTGGGCTCTCAGGTGCCAATGATGGGGCCCGATTAACCCTAGAAATGGAACAATCGCTTTCTGTCCTGGGAGCCTCTTCCCTGTGAGGAGTCTTCATCTGTCTGGAATTCAGGGCTGAAAAACGGCACTTTCCCGGACAAGAAAGTGGTACGCGCCGTTGATGTTTGCGCCCAGGGAAAAGGTGGCAGCCTTGGGCTCTCAGGTGCCAATGATGGGGCCCCGTTAACACTAGATAAATAACAATCGATTTCTGACCTGGCACCTTTTCCCTGAGAGGTATCTTCGTCCGTCTGGAATTCTGGGCTGAAAAATGGCACTTCCCCGGAACTGCAAGTGGCACGCGCCGTCAACATTTGTGCCCAGACAAAAGGTGGCAGCCTTGGAATCTCAAGTGCCAATGATGGGGCCTCGTTAACACTAGAAAACTAACACTTGCTTTCTGTCCTGACACCTTTTCCCTGAGAGGAATTGACTTCCGTCTGGAATTCTGGGCTGAAAAACGGCCCTTTCCCGGACCCGCACAGGGTATACATTGTCAAGCTTTGCACCCAAGGAAAAGGTGGCAGCCTTGGGCTCTCAGGTGCCAATGATGGGGTCCAATTAGCTTTACAAAATACACAATGGCTTTGTCTCCTGGTACTTTTTCCCTCTGAGGAATCTTCATAGGTCTGGAATTCTGGGCTGAAAAATGGCACTTTGCCAGACCCGCACGTGGAACGCTCCGTCAAGCTTTGCGCCCAGGGAAAAGGTGGCAGCCTTGGGCTCTCAGGTGTCAATTTTGGGGCCCCATTAACCCTAGAAAAGGCACAATTGCTTTCTGTCCTGGCACCTTTTCCCTGGGAGAAATCTTCATCGGCCCCGAATTCTGGGATGAGAAACAGCACATTCCTGGACCCGCAAGTGGCACGCACCGTCGAGCTTTGCGCTCAGGGAAAAGGTTGCAGCCTTCGGCTCTCAGGTGTCAATGATGGGTCCCCATTACTCCTAGAAAAGGAGAAATTGATTCCTGTCCTGGCACCTTTTCCCAGGGAGGAATCTTCATCGGTCTGGAATTCTGGAATGAGAAACGGCAATTTCCTGGACCCTCACGTAGCACGCGGGGTCGAGCTTTGCGCCCAGGGTATAGGAGGCAACCTTGGGCTCTCAGGTGCCAATGATGGGGCCCGATTAACCCTAGAAATGGAACAATCGCTTTCTGTCCTGGGAGCCTCTTCCCTGTGAGGAGTCTTCATCCGTCTGGAATTCTGGGTGAAAACGGCTCTTTCCCTTTCCCGCATGTGGCACGCACCGTCGAGCTTTTCGCCCAGGGAAATGGTGGCAGCCCTGGACTCTCAGCTGCCAATTTTGGGGCCCCATTAACCCTAGAAAAGGCACAATCGCTTTCTGTCCTGGCACCTTTTCCCAGGGAGAAATTTTTGCTGGCCTGGAATTCTGGGATGAGAAACGGCACATTCCCGGACTTGCAAGTGGCACGCGCCGTCGACATTTGCGCCCAGGGAAAAGGTGGCAGCCTTGGGCTCTCAGGTGCCAAAGATGGGGCCCCATTACCCCTAGAAAAGGCACAATGGCTTTCTGTCCTGACACCTTTTCCCAGAGAGGAATCGACTTCCGTCTGGAATTCTGGGCTGAAAAACGGCCCTTTCCCGGACCCGCACAGGGTATGCACCGTCGAGCTTTACACCCAGGGAAAAGGTGGCAGCCTTGGGCTCTCAGGTGCCAATCATGGGGCCCCGTTAATACTAGAAAAATAACACTTGCTTTCTGTCCTGGCACCTTTTCCCTGGGAGGAATCTTCGTCCGTCTCGAGTTCGGGGTTCAAAAATGGCACTGCCCCAAACCCGCACAAGGTACACACCGTTGAGCTTTGCGCCCAGGGAAAAGGGGGCAGCCTTGGGCTCTCAGCTGCCAATGATGGTGCCCCATTACTCCTACAAAAGGCACAATGGCTTTCTGTCCTGGCACCTTTTCCCAGGGAGGAATTTTCATCGGTTTGGAATTCTGCTCTGAGAATCGGCACTTTCCTGGACCCGCAAGTGGAACGCACCATCGAGCTTTGCGTCCAGGGAAAAGGTGGCAGTCTTGGGCTCTCAGGTGCCAATGATGGGGCCCCATTACCTTTACAAAAAGCAAAATGGCTTTCTGTCCTGGCACCTTTTCCCTGGGAGGAGTCTTCATTGGTCTGGAATTCTGGGCTGAAAAATGGCACTTTCTGGGACGAGCACGTGGCACGCACTGTCGTGCTTTACGCCCAGGGAAAAGGTGGCAGCCTTGGGCTCTCAGGTGCCAATGATGGGGCCCCGTTAACACTGGATAAATAACAATCGATTTCTGACCTGGCACCTTTTCCCTGAGACGTATCTTCGTCCGTCTGGAATTCTGGGCTGAAAAATGGCACTTCCCCGGACCCGCAAGTGGCACGCGCCGTCGACATTTGCGCCCAGACCAAAGGTGGCAGCCTTGGGCTCTCAATTGCCAATGATGGGGCCCCGTTAACACTAGAAAAATAACACTTGCTTTCTGTTCTGACACCTTTTCCCAGAGAGGAAGTGACTTCCGTCTGGAATTCTGGGCTGAAAAATGGCCCTTTCCCGGACCCGCACAGGGCGTGCATCGTCAAGCTTTGCACCCAGGGAAAAGGTGGCAGCCTTGGGCTCTCAGGTGCCCATGATAGGGCCCAATTAGCATTACAAAATACACAATGACTTTGTCTCCTGGTACCTTTTCCCTCTGAGGAATCTTCATAGGTCTGGAATTCTGGGCTGAAAATGGCACTTTCCCGGACCGCACGTGGAACGCTCCGTCAAGCTTTGCGCCCAGGGAAAAGGTGGCAGCCTTGGGCTCTCAGGTGTCAATTTTGGGGCCCCATTAACCCTAGAAAAGGCACAATTGCTTTCTGTCCTGGCACCTTTTCCCTGGGAGAAATCTTCATCGGCCTCGAATTCTGGGATGAGAAACAGCACTTTCCTGGACCCGCAAGTGGCACGCACCGTCGAGCTTTGCGCTCAGGGAAAAGGTTGCAGCCTTCGGCTCTCAGGTGCCAATGATGGGTCCCCATTACTCCTAGAAAAGGAGAAATCGATTCCTGTCCTGGCAACTTTTCCCAGGGAGGAATCTTCATCGGTCTGGAATTCTGGAATGAGAAACGGCAATTTCCTGGACCCTCACGTAGCACGCATGGTCGAGCTTTGCACCCAGGGTAAAGGTGGCAGCCTTGGGCTCTCAGGTGCCAATGATGGGGCCCTAATAACCCTAGAAATGGAACAATTGCTTTCTGTCCTGGGAGCCTTTTCCCTGTGAGGAGTCCTCATCCGTCTGGAATTCTGGGCTGAAAAATGGCACTTCCCCGGACCCGCACAGGATACGCACCGTCGAGCTTTGCACCCAGGGAAAAGGTGGCAGCCTTGGGCTCTCAGGTGACAATGATGGGGCCCCGTTAACACTAGATAAATAACAATCGCTTTCTGTCCTGGCACCTTTTCCCTGGGAGGAATATTCGTCCGTCTGGAATTCTGGGCTGAAAAACGGCATTCCCCGGACCCGCAAGTGGAACGCACCGTTGAGCTTTGCGCCCAGGAAAAAGGTGGCAGCCTTGGGTTCTCAGGTGACAATGATGGAGCCCCATTAACCCTAGAAAAGGCACAATGGCTTTCTGTCCTGGCACCTTTTCCCAGGGGGAAATCTTCGCTGGCCTGGAATTCTGGCATGAGAAACGGCACATTCCCGGACTTGCAAGTGGCACGCACCCTCAAGCTTTGCGCCAAGGGAAAAGGTGGCAGGCTTGGGCTCTCAGGTGCCAAAGATGGGGCCTCAATATCCCTAGAAAAGGCACAATGTCTTTCTGTCCTGACACCTTTTCCCAGGGAGGATTTGACTTCCGTCTGGAATTCTGGGCTGAAAAACGGCCTTTTCCCGGACCCGCACAGGGTATGCATTGTCAAGCTTTGCACCCAGGGAAAAGGTGGCAGCCTTGGGCTCTCAGGTGGGGCCCAATTAGCATTTCAAAATACACAATGGCTTTGTCTCCTGGTACATTTCCCCTCTGAGGAATCTTCATAGGTCTGGAATTCTGGGCTGAAAAATGGTACTTTCCCGGACCCGCACGTGGAACGCTCCATCGAGCTTTGCGCCCAGGGAAAAGCTGGCATCTTTGGGCTCTCAGGTGTCAATTTTGGGGCCCCATTAACCCTAGAAAAGGCACAATCGCTTTCTGTCCTGGCACCTTTTCCCTGGGAGAAATCTTCATTGGCCCTGAATTCTGGGATGAGAAACAGCACATTCCTGGACCCGCAAGTGGCACGCACCGTCGAGCTTTGCGCTCAGGGAAAAGGTTGCAGCCTTTGGTTCTCAAGTGTCAATGATGGGTCCCCATTACTCCTAGAAAAGGAGAAATCGATTCCTGTCCTGGCACCTTTTCCCAGGGAGGAATCTTCATCGGTCTGGAATTCTGGAATGAGAAACGGCAATTTCCCGGACCCTCACTTAGCACGCATGGTCGAGCTTTGCACCCAGGGTATAGGAGGCAACCTTGGGCTCTCAGGTGCCAATGATGGGGCCCGATTAACCCTAGAAAAGGCACAATCGCTTTCTGTCCTGGCACCTTTTCCCAGGGAGGAATTTTCTTCCGTCTGGAATTCTGGGCTGAAAAACGGCACTTCACCGGACCCGCAAGTGGAACGCACTGTCGAGCTTTGCGCCCAGGCAAAAGGTGGCAGCCTTGGGCTCTCAGGTGCCAAAGATGGGGCCCCATTATCCCTAGAAAAGGCACAATGGCTTTCTGTCCTGACAACTTTTCCCAGGGAGGAATCTTCATTGGTCTGGAATTCTGGGCTGAAAACGGCTCTTTCCCTTACCCGCATGTGGCACGCACCGTCGAGCTTTGCGCCCAGGGAAAAGGTGGCAGCCCTGGGCTCTCAGCTGCCAATTTTGGGGGCCCATTAACCCTAGAAAAGGCACAATGGCTTTCTGTCCTGGCACCTTTTCCCAGGGAGAAATCTTCGCTGGCCTGGTATTCTGGGATGAGAAACAGCACATTCCCGGACTTGCAAGTGGCACGCGCCGTCGACATTTGCGCCCAGAGAAAAGGTGGCAGCCTTGGGCTCTCAGGTGCTAAAGATGGGACCCCATAACCTCTAGAAAAGGCTTTCTGTCCTGACACCTTTTCCCAGAGAGGAATCGACTTCCGTCTGTGATTCTGGGCTGAAAAACAGCCCTTTCCCGCACCCGCACAGGGTATGCACCGTCGAGCTTTGCACCCAGGGAAAAGGTGGCAGCCTTGGGCTCTCAGGTGCCAATGATGGGCCCCATTACCCCTAGAAAAAGAACAATCGCTTTCTGTCCTGGGAGCCTCTTCCCTGTGAGGGGTCTTCATCAGTCTGGTATTCAGGGCTGAAAAACGGCACTTTCCCAGACAAGAAAGTGGTACGTGTCGTTGATGTTTGCGCCCAAGGAAACATATTTCAGGGCACATATTTCTTATGGTTTTCAAAAGTAAATCATATGCATCTAAAACTCCAGGGCTGGAGCTTGCTTTCACGGTGAAAAGCACTGTTGTTCCTTAGGGGATGCTCAACGATCAAAATGCAACTTTGCTTTGCTAACAAGTGAAACAGTCAATTCCTGTCAGACAGAAGGCATCAGGACACATATTTCTTATGGCTTTAGACAGATTCTCATATGCATCTGAGAATCCAGGACTGGATCTTTCTTTCTCGGTGAAAAACAACTTTTTCCTTAGGGGAAGCTCATCTCGCAAACTTTTCAATGTGCAATTTTCAGTGCAACTTTTCGTTGCTAACAAGAGAAACAGCTGATTCTTACAAGACAGAAGGCATAAGGACACACATGGCTTATGGCTTTGATAAGTGAATCATATGCATCTGAGAATCCAGGCCTGAATCTTTCTTTCTCCGTGAAAAGCACAGTGGTTCTTTAGAGGAGCTCATCTCGCAAAGTGCAACTAACTCTCCCATGATCTGCTAAAGTGTGCCAAGGTTGATTCGTGCCAGACAGAAGGCTGCAAGATACATATTTTTTATGGATTTGAAAAGAGAATTATATGCATCAGATAATCCATGCCTGGAACTTTCTTATTTGGGAAAAGCACAAGTGCCCCTCGAAGCAAGTTCATTTCACAAAGTGCAAATAGAACTCCCATGGTCCTTTAACAAGAGAAACATGTTATTCCTGCAAGACAGAACATATAAAGAAACACATTTCTTCTGGTTTTGGAAAGTGAATCCTATGCATCTGAGAATCGAGGCCTGGAGCATTCTTACTCTGGGAAAAGCACAGGTGCTCCTTTTAGGAAGTTCATCTCGCAAAGTGCAGCTAATAGTCACATGCTCTGTTAACAACTGTAAGAGTTGATTCCTGCCAGAAAGAAGGCATAAGGACACACATTTCTTATGGCTTTGATAAGTGAATCATATGCATTCGAGAATGCAGGTCTGGAGCTTTCTTTCTTGGTGAAAACACAGTTGTTATGTACAGGAAGCTCCTATCGCAAAGTGCACCTTTGCTCTTCTAACACGTGAAACTCTTGATTTCGAACAGACAGGAGACATCAGGGCACATATTTCTTATGGTTTTGGAAAGTAAATCATATACATCTAAAACTCCAGGGCTGGAGCTTGCTTTCGCTGTGCAAAGCACTGTTGTTCCTTAGGGGAAGCTCAACGAGCAAAGTGCAACTTTGCTTTGCTAACAAGTGAAACGGTCGATTCCTGTCAGACAGAAGGCATCAGGACACACTATTCTTATGGCTCTGGCTAGTGAATCACATGCATCAGAGAATCCAGGACTGGAGCTCTCTTTCTGGATGCAAAGCACAGTTGTTCTTTAGGAGAAGTTCAGCTCGCAAAGAGTAGCATTTTTCTGCTATCAAGTGAAACAGTCGATTTCCGTCAGAAAGAATGTATCAGGACACATATTTCTTATGGCTATAGAAAGATTCTCATATGCATCTGAGAATCCAGGACTGGATCTTTCTTTCTCGGTGAAAAACAACTTTGTTCCTTAGGGGAAGCTCATCTCGCAAAATGCTTTTCTTTGCTAACAAGAGAAACAGCTGATTCTTGCAAGACAGCACGCATAAGGACACACATTTCTTATAGATTTTGTAAGTGAATAATATGCATCTGAGAATCCAGGCCTGGATCTTTCTGTCTCGGTGAGAAACAACTTTGTTCCTTAGGGGAAGCTCATCTCGCAAAGTGCAACTTTTCCTTGCTAACAAGAGAAACAGGTGATTCTTTCAAGACAGAAAGAAGGCATAAGGACACATATTTCTTATGGCTTTCAGAAGTGAATCAAATGCATTCGAGAATGCAGGTCTGGAGCTTTCTTTCTTGGTGAAAACACAGTTGTTACGTACGGGAAGCTCCTATCGCAAAGTGCACCTTTGCTCTTCTAACACGTGAAAATCTTGATTTCTGACAGACAGGAGACATCAGGGCACATATTTCTTATGGTTTGGAAAGTAAATCATATACATCTAAAACTCCAAGGCTGGATCTTGCTTTCACGGTGCAAAGCACTGTTGTTCCTTAGGGGAAGCTCAACGAGCAAAGTGCAACTTTGCTTTGCTAACAAGTGAAACAGTCGATTCCTGTCAGACAGAAGGCATCAGGACACACTATTCTTAGGGCTCTGGCTAGTGAATCACATGCATCAGAGAATCCAGGACTGGAGCTCTCTTTCTGGATGCAAAGCACAGTTGTTCCTTAGGGGAATATCAACGAGCAAAGTGCAACTTTGCTTTGCTAACAAGTGAAACAGTCGATTCCTGTCAGACAGAAGGCATCAGGACACAGTATTCTTAGGGCTCTGGCTAGTGAATCACATGCATCAGAGAATACACGACTGGAGCCCTCTTTCTGGATGCAAAGCACTGGTGTTCCTGAGGGGAAGTTCAGCTCGCAAAGAGTAGCATTTTTCGGCTAACAAGTGAAACAGTCGATTCCTGCCAGAAAGAATGTATCAGGACACATATTTCTTATGGCTTTAGACAGAATCTCATATGCATCTGAGAATCCAGGACTGGATCTTTCTTTCTCGGTGAAAAACAACGTTGTTCCTTAGGGGAAGCTCATCTCGCAAAGTGCAACTTTTCGTTGCTACCAAGAGAAACAGCAGATTCTTGCAAGACAGCAAGCATAAGGACACACATTTCTTATGGCTTTGGTAAGTGAATCATATACATCTGAGAATCCAGTCCTGGATCTTTCTGTCTCGGTGAAAAACAACTTTGTTCCTTAGGGGAAGCTCATCTCGCAAAGTGCAACTTTTCCTTGCTAACAAGAGAAACAGCTGATTCTTTCAAGACAGAACGCAGAAGGACACATATTTCTTATGGCTTTCAGAAGTGAATCAAATGCATTTGAGAATGCAGGTCTGGAGCTTTCTTTCTTGGTGAAAACACAGTTGTTACGTACGGGAAGCTCCTATCGCAAAGTGCACCTTTGCTCTTCTAACACGTGAAATTCTTGATTTCTGACAGACAGGAGACATCAGGGATCATATTTCTTATGGTTTGGAAAGTAAATCATATACATCTAAAACTCCAAGGCTGGATCTTGCTTTCACGGTGCAAAGCACTGTTGTTCCTTAGGGGAAGATCAACGAGCAAAGTGCAACTTTGCTTTGCTAACAAGTGAAACAGTCGATTCCTGTCAGACAGAAGGCATCAGGACACACTATTCTTATGGCTCTGGCTAGTGAATCACATGCATCAGAGAATCCAGGACTGGAGCTCTCTTTCTGGATGCAAAGCACAGTTGTTCCTTAGGGGAATATCAACGAGCAAAGTGCAACTTTGCTTTGCTAACAAGTGAAACAGTCGATTCCTGTCAGACAGAAGGCATCAGGACACAGTATTCTTAGGGCTCTGGCTAGTGAATCACATGCATCAGAGAATACACGACTGGAGCCCTCTTTCTGGATGCAAAGCACTGGTGTTCCTGAGGGGAAGTTCAGCTCGCAAAGAGTAGCATTTTTCGGCTAACAAGTGAAACAGTCGATTCCTGCCAGAAAGAATGTATCAGGACACATATTTCTTATGGCTTTAGACAGAATCTCATATGCATCTGAGAATCCAGGACTGGATCTTTCTTTCTCGGTGAAAAACAACGTTGTTCCTTAGGGGAAGCTCATCTCGCAAAGTGCAACTTTTCGTTGCTACCAAGAGAAACAGCTGATTCTTGCAAGACAGCAAGCATAAGGACACACATTTCTTATGGCTTTGGTAAGTGAATCATATACATCTGAGAATCCAGGCCTGGATCTTTCTTTCTCGGTGAAAAACAACTTTGTTCCTTAGGGGAATCTCATCTCGCAAAGTGCAACTTTTCCTTGCTAACAAGAGAAACAGCTGATTCTTTCAAGACAGAACGCAGAAGGACACATATTTCTTATGGCTTTCAGAAGTGAATCAAATGCATTCGAGAATGCAGGTGTGGAGCTTTCTTTCTTGGTGAAAACGCAGTTCTTACGTACGAGAAGCACCTATCGCAAAGTGCACGTTTGCTCTTCTAACACGTGAAACTCTTGATTTCTGACAGACAGGAGACATCAGGGCACATATTTCTTATGGTTTTGGAAAGTAAATCATATACATCTAAAACTCCAAGGCTGGAGCTTGCTTTCACGGTGCAAAGCACTGTTGTTCCTTAGGGGAAGCTCAACGAGCAAAGTGCAACTTTGCTTTGCTAACAAGTGAAACAGTCGATTCCTGTCAGACAGAAGGCATCAGGACACACTATTCTTATGGCTCTGGCTAGTGAATCACATGCATCAGAGAATCCAGGACTGGAGCTCTCTTTCTGGATGCAAAGCACAGTTGTTCTTTAGGAGAAGTTCAGCTCGCAAAGAGAAGCATTATCCTGCTATCAAGTGAAACAGTCGATTCCCGTCAGAAAGAATGTATCAGGACACACGTTTCTTATGGGTTTTGAAAGATTCCCATATGCATCTGAGAATCCAGGACTGGATCTTTCTTTCTCGGTGAAAAACAACCTTGTTCCTTAGGGGAAGCTCATCTCGCAAAGTGCAACTTTTCGTTGCTAACAAGAGAAAGAGCTGATTCTTGCAAGACAGAAAGCATAAGGACACACATTTCTTATGGCTTTGGCAAGTGAATAATATGCATCTGAGAATCCAGGACTGGATCTTTCTTTCTCGGTGAAAAACAACGTTGTTCCTTAAAGGAAGCTCATCTCGCAAAGTGCAACTTTTCCTTGCTAACAAGAGAAACAGCTGATTCTTGCAAGACAGCAAGCATAAGGACACACATTTCTTATGGCTTTGGTAAGTGAATAATATACATCTGAGAATCCAGGCCTGGATCTTTCTTTCTCGGTGAAAAACAACCTTGTACGTTAGGGGAAGCTCAACTCGCAAAGTGCAACTTTTCGTTGATAACAAGAGAAACAGCTGATTCTTTCAAGACAGAAAGCAAAAGGACACACATTTCTTATGGCTTTGATAAGTGAATCATATGCATTCGAGAATGCAGGTCTGGAGCTTTCTTTCTTGGTGAAAACACAGTTGTTACTTACGGGAAGCTCGTATCGCAAAGTGCACCATTGCTCTTCTAACACGTGAAACTCTTGATTTCTGACAGACAGGAGACATCAGGGCACATATTTCTTATGGTTTTGGAAAGTAAATCATATACATCTAAAACTCCAGGGCTGGAGCTTGCTTTCGCTGTGCAAAGCACTGTTGTTCCTTAGGGGAAGCTCAACGAGCAAAGTGCAAGTTTGCTTTGCTAACAAGAGGAAAAGCTGATTCTTGCAAGACAGAAGGCATAAGGACACACATTTCTTATGGCTTTGGTAAGTGAATAATATGCATCTGAGAATCCAGGCCTGGATCTTTCTTTCTCCCTGAAAATCACAGTGGTTCCTTAGAGGATCTCATCTCGTAAAGTGCAACTAACTCTCCCGTCATCTGCTAAAGTGTGACACGGTTGATTCGTGCCAGACAGAAGGCTGCAAGATGCTTATTTTTTATGGATTTGGAAAGAGAATTATATGCATCAGAGAATCCAGGCCTGGAGCTTTCTTTCTCCCTGAAAGAAACAGTTGTTACTTATGGGAATGTACTCTCGCAAAGTGCTGCGAAGAGTCACATCTGTGCTAAACAAGTGAAACAGCTGATTCTTGCCGTTACGAATTTGTTATGGCTTTGGAAAATGAATCACATGCATCAGAGAATCCAGGCCTGGAGCTTTCTTTCTCGGTGAGAAACAGACTTGTTCTTTATGGGAAGCTCATCTCACAAAGTGCACCTTTTCGTTGCTAACCAGAGAAACAGCTGATTCTTGCAAGACAGCACGCATAAGGACACACATTTCTTATGGCTTTGGTAAGTGAATAATATGCATCTGAGAATCGAGGCCTGGATCTTTCTTTCTCGGTGAAAAACAACTTTGTACCTTAGGGGAAGCTCAACTCGCAAAGTGCAACTTTTCGTTGCTAACAAGAGAAACAGCTGATTCTTTCAAGACAGAAAGCAAAAGGACACACATTTCTTATGGCTTTGATAAGTGAATCATATGCATTCGAGAATGCAGGTCTGGAGCTTTCTTTCTTGGGGAAAACACAGTTGTTACGTACGGGAAGCTCCTATCGCAAAGTGCACCTTTGCTCTTCTAACACGTGAAACTCTTGATTTCGAACAGACAGGAGACATCAGGGCACATATTTCTTATGGTTTGGAAAGTAAATCATATACATCTAAAACTCCAGGGCTGGAGCTTGCTTTCGCTGTGCAAAGCACTGTTGTTCCTTACGGGAAGCTCAACGAGCAAAGTGCAACTTTGCTTTGCTAACAAGAGAAACAGTCGATTCCTGTCAGACAGAAGGCATTAGGACACACTATTCTTATGGCTCTGGCTGATGAATCACATGCATCAGAGAATCCAGGACTGGAGCTCTCTTTCTGGATGCAAAGCACAGTTGTTCTTTAGGAGAAGTTCAGCTCGCAAAGAGTAGCATTATCCTGCTATCAAGTGAAACAGTCGATTCCCGTCAGAAAGAATGTATCAGGGCACACGTTTCTTATGGGTTTTGAAAGATTCCCATATGCATCTGAGAATCCAGGACTGGATCTTTCTTTCTCGGTGAAAAACAACCTTGTTCCTTAGGGGAAGCTCATCTCGCAAAGTGCAACTTTTCGTTGCTAACAAGAGAAAGAGCTGATTCTTGCAAGACAGAAAGCATAAGGACACACATTTCTTATGGCTTTGGTAAGTGAATAATATGCATCTGAGAATCCAGGACTGGATCTTTCTTTCTCGGTGAAAAACAACGTTGTTCCTTAGGGGAAGATCAACGAGCAAAGTGCAACTTTTCGTTGCTAACAAGAGAAACAACTGATTCTTGCAAGATAGAAAACATAAGGACACACATTTCTTATGGCTTTGGTAAGTGAATAATATGGATCTGAGAATCCAGGACTGGATCTTTCTGTCTCGGTGAAAAACAACGTGGTTCCTTAAAGGAAGCTCATCTCCCAAAGTGCAACTTTTCGTTGCTAACAAGAGAAACAGCTGATTCTTGCAAGACAGCAAGCATAAGGACACACATTTCTTATGGCTTTGGTAAGTGAATAATATGCATCTGAGAATCCAGGACTGGATCTTTCTTTCTCGGTGAAAAACAACGTTGTTCCTTAGGAGAGGCTCATCTCGCAAAGTGCAACTTTTCGTTGCTAACAAGAGAAACAGCTGATTCTTGCAAGACAGCAATCATAAGGACACACATTTCTTATGGCTTTCGTAAGTGAATAATATACATCTGAGAATCCAGGCCTGGATCTTTCTTTCTCGGTGAAAAACAACCTTGTACGTTAGGGGAAGCTCAACTCGCAAAGTGCAACTTTTCGTTGATAACAAGAGAAACAGCTGATTCTTTCAAGACAGAAAGCAAAAGGACACATATTTCTTATGGCTTTGATTAGTGAATCATATGCATTCGAGAATGCAGGTCTGGAGCTTTCTTTCTTTTTGAAAACACAGTTGTTACTTACCGGAAGCTCGTATCGCAAAGTGCACCTTTGCTCTTCTAACACGTGAAACTCTTGATTTCTGACAGACAGGAGACATCAGGGCACATATTTCTTATGGTTTTGGAAAGTAAATCATATACATCTAAAACTCCAGGGCTGGAGCTTGCTTTCGCTGTGCAAAGCACTGTTGTTCCTTACGGGAAGCTCAACGAGCAAAGTGCAACCTTGCTTTGCTAACAAGTGAAACAGTCGATTCCTGTCAGACAGAAGGCATCAGGACACAGTATTCTTAGGGCTCTGGCTAGTGAATCACATGCATCAGAGAATCCAGGACTGGAGCTCTCTTTCTGGATGCAAAGCACAGTTGTTCTTTAGGAGAAGTTCAGCTCGCAAAGAGTAGCATTATCCTGCTATCAAGTGAAACAGTCGATTCCCGTCAGAAAGAATGTATCAGGGCACACGTTTCTTATGGGTTTTGAAAGATTCCCATATGCATCTGAGAATCCAGGACTGGATCTTTCTTTCTCGGTGAAAAACAACCTTGTTCCTTAGGGGAAGCTCATCTCGCAAAGTGCAACTTTTCGTTGCTACCAAGAGAAACAGCTGATTCTTGCAAGACAGAAAGCATAAGGACACACATTTCTTATGGCTTTGGTAAGTGAATAATATGCATCTGAGAATCCAGGACTGGATCTTTCTTTCTCGGTGAAAAACAACGTTGTTCCTTAGGGGAGGCTCATCTCGCAAAGTGCAACTTTTCGTTGCTAACAAGAGAAACAGCTGATTCTTGCAAGACAGCAATCATAAGGACACACATTTCTTATGGCTTTCGTAAGTGAATAATATACATCTGAGAATCCAGGCCTGGATCTTTCTTTCTCGGTGAAAAACAACCTTGTACGTTAGGGGAAGCTCAACTCGCAAAGTGCAACTTTTCGTTGCTAACAAGAGAAACAGCTGATTCTTTCAAGACAGAAAGCAAAAGGACACATATTTCTTATAGCTTTGATTAGTGAATCATATGCATTCGAGAATGCAGGTCTGGAGCTTTCTTTCTTGGTGAAAACACAGTTGTTACTTACGGGAAGCTCGTATCGCAAAGTGCACCTTTGCTCTTCTAACACGAGAAACTCTTGATTTCTGTCAGACAGGAGACATCAGGGCACATATTTCTTATGGTTTGGAAAGTAAATCATATACATCTAAAACTCCAGGGCTGGAGATTGCTTTCGCTGTGCAAAGCACTGTTGTTCCTTACGGGAAGCTCAACGAGCAAAGTGCAACCTTGCTTTGCTAACAAATGAAACAGTCGATTCCTGTCAGACAGAAGGCATCAGGACACACTATTCTTAGGGCTCTGGCTAGTGAATCACATGCATCAGAGAATCCAGGACTGGTGCTCTCTTTCTGGATGCAAAGCACAGTTGTTCCTTAGGGGAATGTCAACGAGCAAAGTGCAACTTTGCTTTGCTAAAAAGAGAAACAGTCGATTCCTGTCAGACAGAAGGCATCAGGACACATATTTCTTATGGCTTCGGTAAGTGAATAATATGCATCTGAGAATCCAAGCCTGGATCATTCTGTCTCAGGAAAAACAACTTTGTTCCTTAGGGGAAGCTCAACTCGCAAAGTGCAACTTTTCGTTGCTAACAGAGAAACAGCTGATTCTTTCAAGACAGAAAGCAAAAGGACACACATTTCTTATGGCTTTGATAAGTGAATCATATGCATTCGAGAATGCAGGTCTGGAGCTTTCTTTCTTGGTGAAAACACAGTTGTTACGTACGGGAAGCTCGTATCGCAAAGTGCACCTTTGCATTCTAACACGTGAAACTCTTGATTTCTGACAGACAAGAGACATCAGGGCACATATTTCTTATGGTTTTGGAAAGTAAATCATATACATCTAAAACTCCAGGGCTGGAGCTTGCTTTCGCTGTGCAAAGCACTGTTGTTCCTTAGGCGAAGCTCAACGAGCAAAGTGCAACTTTGCTTTGCTAACAAGTGAAACGGTCGATTCCTGTCAGACAGAAGGCATCAGGACACACTATTCTTATGGCTCTGGCTAGTGAATCACATGCATCAGAGAATCCAGGACTGGAGCTCTATTTCTGGATGCAAAGCACAGTTGTTCTTTAGGGGAAGCTCAAGGAGCAAAGTGCAACTTTGCTTTGCTAACAAGTGAAACGATCGCTTCCTGTCAGACAGAAGGCATCAGGACACAGTATTCTTAGGGTTCTGGCTAGTGAATCACATGCATCAGAGAATCCAGGATTGGAGCCCTCTTTCTGGATGCAAAGCACTGGTGTTCCTTAGGGGAAGTTCAGCTCGCAAAGAGTAGCATTTTTCGGCTAACAAGTGAAACAGTCGATTCCTGCCAGAAGGAATGTATCAGGACACATATTTCTTATGGCTTTAGACAGATTCTCATATGCATCTTAGAATCCAGGCCTGGATCTTTCTTTCTCGGTGAAAAACAACGTGGTTCCTTAAAGGAAGCTCATCTCGCAAAGTGCAACTTTTCGTTGCTAACAAGAGAAACAGCTGATTCTTGCAAGACAGAAAGCATAAGGACACACATTTCTTATGGCTTTGATAAGTGAATCATATGCATTCGAGAATGCAGGTCTGGAGCTTTCTTTCTTTGTGAAAACACAGTTGTTACTTACCGGAAGCTCGTATCGCAAAGTGCACCTTTGCTCTTCTAACACGTGAAACTCTTGATTTCTGACAGACAGGAGACATCAGGGCACATATTTCTTATGGTTTGGAAAGTAAATCATATACATCTAAAACTCCAGGGCTGGACCTTGCTTTCGCTGTGCAAAGCACTGTTGTTCATTAGGCGAAGCTCAACGAGCAAAGTGCAACTTTGCTTTGCTAACAAGTGAAACAGTCGATTCCTGTCAGACAGAAGGCATCAGGACACAGTATTCTTAGGGCTCTGGCTAGTGAATCACATGCATCAGAGAATCCAGGACTGGAGCTCTCTTTCTGGATGCAAAGCACAGTTGTTCTTTAGGAGAAGTTCAGCTCGCAAAGAGTAGCATTATCCTGCTATCAAGTGAAACAGTCGATTCCCGTCAGAAAGAATGTATCAGGGCACACGTTTCTTATGGGTTTTGAAAGATTCCCATATGCATCTGAGAATCCAGGACTGGATCTTTCTTTCTCAGTGAAAAACAACCTTGTTTCTTAGGGGAAGCTCATCTCGCAAAGTGCAACTTTTCGTTGCTAACAAGAGAAACAGTTGATTCTTGCAAGAGAGAAAGCATAAGGACACACATTTCTTATGGCTTTGGTAAGTGAATAATATGCATCTGAGAATCCAGGACTGGATCTTTCTTTCTCGGTGAAAAACAACGTTGTTCCTTAGGAGAGGCTCATCTCGCGAAGTGCAACTTTTCATTGCTAACAAGAGAAAGAGCTGATTCTTGCAAGACAGCAATCATAAGGACACACGTTTCTTATGGGTTTGGTAAGTGAATAATATGCATCTGAGAATCCAGGCCTGGATCTTTCTTTCTCGGTGAAAAACAACCTTGTACGTTAGGGGAAGCTCAACTCGCAAAGTGTAACTTTTCGTTGCTAACAAGAGAAACAGCTGATTCTTTCAAGACAGAAAGCAAAAGGACACACATTTCTTATGGCTTTGATAAGTGAATCAAATGTATTCGAGAATGCAGGTCTGGAGCTTTCTTTCTTTGTGAAAACACAGTTGTTACTTACCGGAAGCTCGTATCGCAAAGTGCACCTTTGCTCTTCTAACACGAGAAACTCTTGATTTCTGACAGACAGGAGACATCAGGGCACATATTTCTTATGGTTTTGGAAAGTAAATCATATACATCTAAAACTCCAGGGCTGGAGCTTGCTTTCGCTGTGCAAAGCACTGTTGTTCCTTAGGGGAAGCTCAACGAGCAAAGTGCAACTTTGGTTTGCTAACAAGAGAAAAAGCTGATTCCTGTCAGACAGAAGGCATCAGGACACAGTATTCTTAGGGCTCTGGCTAGTGAATCACATGCATTAGAGAATCCAGGACTGGAGCTCTATTTCTGGATGCAAAGCTCAGTTGTTCCTTAGGGGAATCTCAAGGAGCAAAGTGCAACTTTGCTTTGCTAACAAGAGAAACAGTCGATTCCTGTCAGACAGAAGGCATCAAGACACACAATTCTTATGGCTTCGGTAAGTGAATAATATGCATCTGAGAATCCAAGCCTGGATCATTCTGTCTCAGGAAATACAACTTTGTTCCTTAGGGGAAGCTCATCTCGCAAAGTGCAACTTTTCGTTGCTAACAAGAGAAACAGCTGATTCTTGCAAGACAGAAGGCATAAGGACACACATTTCTTATGGCTTTTGTAAGTGAATCATATGCATCTGAGAATCCAGGACTGGATCTTTCTTTCTCGGTGAAAAACAACGTTGTTCCTTAGGGGAAGCTCAACTCGCAAAGTGCAACTTTTCGTTGCTAACAAGAGAAACAGCTGATTCTTGCAAGACAGCAATAATAAGGACACACATTTCTTATGGCTTTGATAAGTGAATCAAATGTATTCGAGAATGCAGGTCTGGAGCTTTCTTTCTTGGTGAAAACAACGTTGTTACGTACGGGAAGCTCGTATCGCAAAGTGCACCTTTGCTCTTCTAACACGTGAAACTCTTGATTTCTGACAGACAGGAGACATCAGGGCACATATTTCTTATGGTTTTGGAAAGTAAATCATATACATCTAAAACTCCAGGGCTGGGGCTTGCTTTCGCTGTGCAAAGCACTGTTGTTCCTTCGGGGAACCTCAACGTGCAAAGTGCAACTTTGGTTAGCTAACAAGAGAAAAAGCTGATTCCTGTCAGACAGAAGGCATAAGGACACATATTTCTTATGGCTTTGCTAATGAATCATATGCATCTGAGATTCCAGGCCTGGATCTTTCTTTCTCCCTGAAAATCACAGTGGTTCCTTAGAGGATCTCATCTCGTAAAGTGCAACTAACTCTCCCGTCATCTGCTAAAGTGTGACACGGTTGATTCGTGCCAGACAGAAGGCTGCAAGATACTTATTTTTTATGGATTTGGAAAGAGAATTATATGCATCAGAGAATCCAGGCCTGGAGCTTTCTTTCTCCCTGAAAGAAACAGTTGTTACTTATGGGAATGTACTCTCGCAAAGTGCAGCGAAGAGTCACATCTGTGCTAACAAGTGAAACAGCTGATTCTTGCC
The DNA here is from genome assembly GCF_047495875.1 of Pithys albifrons albifrons. Lineage (NCBI taxonomy): Eukaryota > Metazoa > Chordata > Aves > Passeriformes > Thamnophilidae > Pithys > Pithys albifrons. The sequence continues at coordinate 2,877,579 of NC_092487.1, forward strand.
GTTACGAATTTGTTATGGCTTTGGAAAATGAATCACATGCATCAGAGAATCCAGGCCTGGAGCTTTCTTTCTCGGTGAGAAACAGACTTGTTCTTTATGGGAAGCTCATCTTCCAAAATGCAACTAACAGTGCCATGCTCTGCTAACAAGTGGAAACTTGATTCCTGCCAGAGAGAATACATTAGGGCACTCATTTCTAACGGCTTTTGAAAGTGAATCATATGCATCAGATAATCCATGCCTGGAGCTTTCTTACTCTGGGAAAAGCACCGTTGCTCCTTATAGGAAGTTCATCTCGAACAGTGCTGTTAACAGATCCATGCTCTGCTAAATTTGAAAGAGTTTATTCCTGCCAGACAGAAGGCATCAGGACCGACATTTCTTCTGGATTGGAAAGTGAATCATATGCATCTAACAATCCAGAGCTAGAGCTTGCTTTCTCGGTGAAAATCACACTGGTTCCTTAGAGAAGCTCATCTCGCAAAGTGCAACTAACAGTGCCATGATCTGCTACAATGTGACATAGTTGATTCCTGCCAGAGAGAAGGCATTGGGATACACATTTCTTAAGGCTTTGGAAAGCGAATAATATGCATCAGAGAATATCGGAATGGAGCTTTCTTTTTTGGTTAAAAGCACACTTGTTCTTTAGAGGAAGCTC